>NC_133124.1:163068381-163395092 GCF_048418815.1 Hemitrygon akajei
CGGTGCGGGTCTGACCCAGGGACACGGAGACTGGAACCGTGCACGGTGCTCCCGGTGTGGGTCTGACCCAGAGACACGGAGACTGGAACCGTGCACGGTGCTCCAGGTCTGGGTCTGACCCAGGGACACGGAGACTGGAACCGTGCACGGTGCTCCCGGTGTGGGTCTGACCCAGGGATACGGAGACTGGAACCGTGCACAGTGCTCCCAGTGTGGATTAACACATGGATACCATTTGGGGAAGTGCGTAGGATCCATGTAGGGTTGACCCATGGGGTAGGAGGCCACGGGACACTAACTGACTCAGTCTCATCAATGTCACCATAATGTCTGACCCTCGGCTTCTGAGCTGTTTTGCCGGTGACTCCAGAAATGATAAATCACAGGTCAGGGATGTGACAACCTCCGTTTCTTCACTACACTACAATACTTGTGCAATGGTCCATCTCACTGGCTATACACAACACAGGCACCCATCAATTTCCTTCCACACTGTCCATCACACACTCCCAGGGTCAGACACAGAGTGAAGCTCCCTCCACACCGTCCCATCACACACTCCCAGGGTCAGACACAGAGTGAAGCTCCCTCCACACCGTCCCATCACACACTCCCGGGGTCAGACACAGAGTGAAGCTCCCCCCACACCGTCCCATCACACACTCCCAGGGTCAGACACAGAGTGAAACTCCCTCCACACCGTCCCATCACACAGTCCCGGGGTCAGACACAGAGTGAAGCTCCCTCCACACCGTCCCATCACACACTCCCAGGGGTCAGACACAGAGTGAAGCTCCCTCCACACCGTCCCATCACACACTCCCGGGGTCAGACACAGAGTGAAGCTCCCCCCACACCATCCCATCACACACTCCCGGGGTCAGACACAGAGTGAAGCTCCCTCCATTCTGTCCCATCACACACTCCCGGGGTCAGACACAGAGTGAAACGCCCTCCATTCTGTCCCATCACACACTCCCGGGGTCAGACACACAGCAGAACGCCTACAGACAGGAAACACACAGGGTACAATTAAGCTCCCGGTGAGGTCTAACTAGGAAAACGGTTTGGAACTGTGCATGGTTCTGCTGGTGTGCTCTGTCGCAGAGGTTTGGATTCCAGAGCAGACTGGTCAGAACTACAGATTACAGAGGAACTGGGGAGGTTTTAAAGCTGTTGAGAGGTGTGAGCATTCTGGGGGGTAACAGACACAGAGAGGAGTGCAGGGCTGGAAGAAGCCATAGGGATATGCAGGAATGTGGTGTTCCCTTCTTGCTTCAACAGTTCAATCCTGATCCTCAGCAGCTGGATGTCCTTTTCTCCCAAGTGGAGCTGAGGAATGTTCTGGAACGTTTGCATTATCCATTCTGCCTGCCTCCTCAGTCTCGCCTGGAGACAACCCTTCCGAAATATTCAGAACGTGTCAACACTCCGTCCTATTTCAACAACAAACATCCCACACTCACTTGAACCAACCCTGGGAGACAATTCTGCCAGTTCCTGTATCCCTGTCTGGCCCCTACACCACCCTCCCTTCCCCCAATCTGTAACCGCCGATACACCCAACAATATCAGCCTCAATATCGCGCAGTGACTGGAGGCTGTGCACGGTGCTCCCAGTGTCCCCTTACACTGGGATACGGAGTGGGGAAGTGTGTAGGATCTGTGGGGCAGAGGCCCACACAGTAATGAGTCACTCTCACTAACCTTCCTTCAGTGAGTCAGGGTCATCAACGTCATCATAATATTCATTCTTGGGATTCAGAGCCGGATCACAGGAGGTTCCTGGAATGATAAATCACACATCAGAGACGTGACAATCTCATCAATACTCCAGAGAACATGTGTATGGCACAGTGATTTGTCCTCTTCACTTGTAGTCTCCATCAAACTCCCTCCATCCCATCCCCATCACTCACTTCTGGGGTCAGACGCAGAGTGAGGGTCCCTCCCCACCATCCCACCACGTACTCCCAGGGTCAGATGCAGAGTGAAGTTCCCTCCACACCGTCCCATCACACACTCCCGGGGTCAGACACAGAGTGAAACTCCCTCCACGCCGTCCCATCACACACTCCCGGGGTCAGACACAGAGTGAATCTCCCTCCACACCGTCCCATCACACACTCCCGGGGTCAGACACAGAGTGAAGTTCCCTCCACAGAGATGGGGAGACAATTCGATGAGCTGTACCCTACATTGCATCACAGTTCAATCTTGGTCCTCACCAGTGGAAAGTCCTCTTCTCCCACTCAGAGCTGAGGAATGTTCCGGAACGTTCTCATAATCTCCTCCAACTGACTTCTTGGCCCCTCCAGCCTGGGGCTTTCCTTCGGAAACATTCAGAATATGTAAACAGCTCCATCCCATTTCAACACCTCCACAACCACAAACTCACTTCGAGCAACTCTGGGAAACATTTCTCCCCATTCTTGTATCCATCTTTACAACTGTGGACGGTGCTTCCAGTGTGGATTGACCCAATGATAATGATACTGGAACAGTGCATGTGGCACCCAGTGTGGGTCTGACCCAGGGATACGGAGTAGAGAATGTACATCTATAGAAACTTTTGAGTCTTTGGTGACGTACATGATTTCTTCAAGCTTCTAATGAAGTTTAGCCCGTGTTGTGCCTTCATTGGCATCCAGGAATGAATGTAAACGGTATTATACACAGAGGTTTAAAGTGTTTACAGTTCAGAGACTGAAGTGATGCTCCATTTCAGCTTTACTCCTCAGTATACTATACGTGTATTGAATGGTGATGAGGCTGTCTTACTTGCTGTGCACTGCACAGCACACCATTCCATCACACAATCCTTGGGTCAGATTCAGATGGAAGCTCCCTCCACATCGTCCTGGGTTCAGACACAGAAAGGAGCTCACTGCACATCATCCCAACACATTCTCCCGAAGCCATTACAGAGTGAAGCTCCCCCCCTCCCAGACATTCCCAGGGTCATACAAACTGTCCCATCAGACACATCCTGGATACCCTACATTGCAACAAAGGTTAAATCCAGGTCCTCACCAGTGGGATGTCCGCTCCCAGCCAGAGCTGAGGAATGTCCCGGAACGTTCTCATAATCTCTTCCACTTGCATCCTTGACCTCTCCAGCTTGGAGCGTCCCTTCAGAAACATTCAGAATATATAAACAGCTCAATCCCATTTCAACACCTCCACAACCACAAACTCACTTGGACCAACTCTGAGAAACATTTCTCCCCATTCCTGTATCCGACTTTGCAACTGTGCACGGTGCTCATGGTGTGGGTCTGACCCTGGGATACAGAGACTGGAAGTCTGCACAGAGCATCTGGTGTGGCCTAACACAGTGACCCAACCACTGACTGAAGCTCCCTGCACACTGTCCTGTCACACACTCCCAGAGTCAGACACAGAATGAAGCTCCTTCAACAGAGATGGGGAGGAATGTTCCAATGAGCTGTACATTACATTGCATCAACAGTTCAATCTTGGTCCTCACCAGTGGAAAGTCCTCTTCTCCCACTCAGAGCTGAGGAATGTTCCGGAACGTTCTCATAATCTCCTCCACCTGACTTCTTGGCCCCTCCAGCCTGGGGCTTTCCTTCGGAAACATTCAGAATACGTAAACAGCTCCATCCCATTTCAACACCTCCACAACCACAAACTCACTTCGAGCAACTCTGGGAAACATTTCTCCCCATTCTTGTATCCATCTTTGCAACTGTGTACGGTGCTCCTGGTGTGGGTCTGACCCAGGGATACGGAGACTGGAACTGTGCACGGTGCTCCCGGTGTGGATTGACCCAATGATAATGATACTGGAACAGTGCATGTGGCACCCAGTGTGGGTCTGACCCAAGGTTACGGAGTAGAGATTGTACATCTATAGGAACTTTTGAGTCTTTGGTGATGTACATGATTTCTGCAAGCTTCTAATGAAGTTTAGCCCGTGTTGTGCCTGGATTGGAATTGCATTAATATGTAGGACCAAGGATTCATGTTCAGACATGTTGGCATCCAGGAATGAATGTAAATGGCATTATACACAGAGGTTTAAAGTGTTTACAGTTCAGAGACTGAAGTGATGCTCCATTTCAGCTTTACTCCTCAGTATACTATACGTGTATTGAATGGTGATGAGGCTGTCTTACTTGCTGTGCACTGCACAGCACACCATTCCATCACACAATCCTTGGGTCAGATACAAATGGAAGCTCCCTCCACATCGTCCTGGGTTCAGACACAGAAAGAAGCTCACTCCACATCATTCCAACACATTCTCCCGAAGCCATTACAGAGTGAAGCTCCCCGCCTCCCAGACACTCCCAGGGTCATACAAACTGTCCCATCAGACACATCCTGGATACCCTACATTGCAACAAAGGTTAAATCTAGGTCCTCACCAGTGGGATGTCCGCTCCCAGCCAGAGCTGAGGAATGTTCCGGAACGTTCTCATAATCTCTTCCACTTGCATCCTTGACCTCTCCAGCTTGGAGCGTCCCTTCAGAAACATTCAGAATATATAAACAGCTCTGTCCGATTTCAACACCTCCACAACCACAAACTCACTTGGACTAACACTGGGAAACATTTCTCCCCATTCCTGTATCCGACTTTGCAACTGTGCACGGTGCTCCTGGTGTGGGTCTGACCCTGGGATACAGAGACTGGAAGTCTGCACAGAGCATCTGGTGTGGCCTAACACAGTGACCCAACCACTGACTGAAGCTCCCTGCACACTGTCCTGTCACACACTCCCAGAGTCAGACACAGAATGAAGCTCCTTCAACAGAGATGGGGAGGAATGTTCCAATGAGCTGTACATTACATTGCATCAACAGTTCAATCTTGGTCCTCACCAGTGGAAAGTCCTCTTCTCCCACTCAGAGCTGAGGAATGTTCCGGAACGTTCTCATAATCTCCTCCACCTGACTTCTTGGCCCCTCCAGCCTGGGGCTTTCCTTCGGAAACATTCAGAATACGTAAACAGCTCCATCCCATTTCAACACCTCCACAACCACAAACTCACTTCGAGCAACTCTGGGAAACATTTCTCCCCATTCTTGTATCCATCTTTGCAACTGTGTACGGTGCTCCTGGTGTGGGTCTGACCCAGGGATACGGAGACTGGAACTGTGCACGGTGCTCCCGGTGTGGGTCTGACCCAGGGACACGGAGACTGGAACTGCGCACGGTGCTCCCGGTGTGGGTCTGACCCAGGGACACGGAGACTGGAACTGTGTACGGTGCTCCCGGTGTGGGTCTGACCCAGGGACACGGAGACTGGAACCGTGCACGGTGCTCCCGGTGTGGGTCTGACCCAGGGATACAGAGACTGGAACCGTGCACGGTGCTCCCGGTGTGGGTCTGACCCAGGGATACGGAGACTGGAACAGTACACGGTGCTCCTGGTGTGGGTCTGACAGAGGGATACGGAGTAGAGAATGTACATCTATAGAAACTTTTGAGTCTTTGGTGATGTACATGATTTCTTCAAGCTTCAAGCTTCTAATGAAGTTTAGCCCGTGTTGTGCCTTCATTGGAATTGCATTAATATGTAGGACCCAGGATTCATGTTCAGACATGTTGGCATCCAGGAATGAATGTAAACGGCATTATACACAGAGGTTTAAAGTGTTTACAGTTCAGAGACTGAAGTGATGCTCCATTTCAGCTTTACTCCTCAGTATACTATACGTGTATTGAATGGTCTTACTTGCTGTGCACTGCACAGCACACCATTCCATCACACAATCCTTGGGTCAGATTCAGATGGAAGCTCCCTCCACATCGTCCTGGGTTCAGACACAGAAAGAAGCTCACTCCACATCATCCCAACACATTCTCCCGAAGCCATTACAGAGTGAAGCTCCCTGGACACCAACCCCACCACCCCCCCGACACTCCCAGGGTCATACAAACTGTCCCATCAGACACATCCTGGATACCCTACATTGCAACAAAGGTTCAATCCAGGTCCTCACCAGTGGGATGTCCTCTCCCAGCCAGAGCTGAGGAATGTTCTGGAACGTTCTCATAATCTCTTCCACTTGCATCCTTGACCTCTCCAGCCTGGAGCTTTCCTTCAGAAACATTCAGAATGTGTAAACACCTACACAACCACAAACTCATTTCGAGAAACTCTGAGAAACATTTCTCCCCAATCTTGTATCTGACTTTGCAACTGTGCACGGTGCTCCCGGTGTGGGTCTGACCCAGGGACACGGAGACTGGAACTGTGGACGGTGCTCCCGGTGTGGGTCTGACCCAGGGACACGGAGACTGGGACTGTGCACGGTGCTCCCGGTGTGGGTCTGACCCAGGGATACGGAGACTGGAACTGTGCACGGTGCTCCCGGTGTGGGTCTGACCCAGGGATACGGAGACTGGAACTGTGCACGGTGCTCTGAGTGTGGTCTGACCCAGGGATACGAAGTGTGCAAAGTTTGTAGGAATCATGGATCGTCCCACAGAACGATCGTTCACTCTCACTAACCTTCCTTCACTGAGTCAAGGTCATCAACATCATCATAATATTCTTTCTCGGGTTTCTGAGCCTGTTCACCGGTGATTCCTGAAATAATAAATCACTTGTCAGGCATGTGACATCAGAGATCAAGAGTGAAGGATCAACATTACTCCCAGTATATATTTACATAAATCAGGAAGTTTCTACGGTGTGTTGGCGTGGTGTGCGACAAAACACAGCTTTCAACAATTCTTTCTACAAAATAGTTATATGTAAAAATAAAGTTAGCAAGTGAGCAAAGTGTGATTCTGGAATAAAAGATGCAGATGTAGGAAAATAGCAGCACCAGTTTCAGAATCAGAATTAATGTCACTGGCATGAAATTTGTTCTTTCCAGCAGAAGTACATTGCAATACATAATAAAGGACTATTATAATACTTTATTCGTATCTTCAGGTTCCTCTACTGGCTCCTTGATGGAAGGATTGAGAAGAGGACAGGTCCTGGGTGTTGGGAGGCCTGAATGATGGATGCCAACTTTTGAAGATGTCCTTGACATTTGGGAGGCAAGTGTCCGTCATGGAGCTGGCTGGAGTTTGTATCCTCCACACTCCCAGGGACAGGCACAAGAGTAAACCTCCCTCCACACAGTCCCATCACACACTCCCAGGGTCAGACAGAGTGAAGCTCCCTCCACATTGTCCATTCACACACTCCCGGGGTCAGACACAGAGTGAAGCTCCCTCCACACCGTCCCATCACACACTCCCGGGGTCAGACACAGAGTGAAACTCCCTCCACACCGTCCCATCACACACTCCCAGGGTCAGACACAGAGTGAAACTCCCTCCACACCGTCCCATCACACACTCCCAGGGTCAGACACAGAGTGAAGCTCCCTCCACACCGTCCCCTCACACACTCCCTGGGTCAGACACAGAGTGAAACTCCCTCCACACCGTCCCATCACACACTCCCGGGGTCAGACACAGAGTGAAACTCCCTCCACACCATCCCATCACACACTCCCGGGGTCAGACACAGAGTGAAACTCCCTCCACACCGTCCCATCACACACTCCCAGGGTCAGACACAGAGTGAAACTCCCTCCACACCGTCCCATCACACACTCCCAGGGTCAGACACAGAGTGAAGCTCCTTCCGCACCGTCCCCTCACACACTCCCTGGGTCAGACACAGAGTGAAGCTCCCTCCACACCGTCCCATCACACACTCCCAGGGTCAGACACAGAGTGAAACTCCCTCCACACCGTCCCCTCACACACTCCCTGGGTCAGACACAGAGTGAAGCTCCCTCCACACCGTCCCATCACACACTCCCAGGGTCAGACACAGAGTGAAGCTCCCTCCACACCGTCCCATCACACACTCCCGGGGTCAGACACAGAGTGAAACTCCCTCCACACCGTCCCATCACACACTCCCAGGGTCAGACACAGAGTGAAGCTCCCTCCACACCGTCCCCTCACACACTCCCTGGGTCAGACACAGAGTGAAACTCCCTCCACACCGTCCCATCACACACTCCCGGGGTCAGACACAGAGTGAAACTCCCTCCACACCATCCCATCACACACTCCCGGGGTCAGACACAGAGTGAAACTCCCTCCACACCGTCCCATCACACACTCCCAGGGTCAGACACAGAGTGAAACTCCCTCCACACCGTCCCATCACACACTCCCAGGGTCAGACACAGAGTGAAGCTCCTTCCGCACCGTCCCCTCACACACTCCCTGGGTCAGACACAGAGTGAAGCTCCCTCCACACCGTCCCATCACACACTCCCAGGGTCAGACACAGAGTGAAACTCCCTCCACACCGTCCCCTCACACACTCCCTGGGTCAGACACAGAGTGAAGCTCCCTCCACACCGTCCCATCACACACTCCCGGGGTCAGACACAGAGTGAAGCTCCCTCCACACCGTCCCATCACACACTCCCAGGGTCAGACACAGAGTGAAGCTCCCTCCACACCGTCCCATCACACACTCCCGAGGTCAGACACAGAGTGAAACTCCCTCCACACCGTCCCATCACACACTCCAGGGGTCAGACACAGAGTGAAGCTCCCTCCACACCATCCCATCACACACTCCCGGGGTCAGACACAGAGTGGAGCTGTTCTGATTGCGCTGGGAGAAATCGGGGAAAAACTGCTTTGTCAAGGTCTTGAATTACTTGGAAATTGGTTTGTAACGTCTCTTGAACATCTAAGTGAGCTGCCGGTTTAGAGTGGAAGCTTCGTTTGGAGTTTTTCTGCCAGTTTCGACGGGGTTTGTTGACAGCTTCGAACTGCGTAGCACCCTGCTGTGGCCGCCGGCAACTCGCCGGGAAGCCGGGTCGCTCCAAAAACCGGAGTCAAACGACGTTGTTTCTCCCCACTGACATCGGGACAACCTCCTTCCATCTCTATCGTCGGGATGCTCGTTCGGTGTAGGAGCCAGAACATCGTTTGAGCCGTCTCGACCTCTCACGGCCTGGAAGTTCTGCAGGACTAACGGAGCCTTTCCCGGCGTTGGAATTTCTGGCACGGAGCCAGCAAGGTACTGTCGAGTACAAACTTTTCCCGCCAGTTACTCAACTCGCTCCAAGACTTTATAACCAGCACCACCGTATCATTCTCGATTCAGACACATAAGTAACATGCCGGACCAGTCTACAGGGAGTCGCAGGCCTGCGGGGAGTTATGCCAAGGAGGCTGCCTCTCCAGCCTCGGACAAAGCCCTGTTTCGGTCGGTGAAAGTTGAACGCCGGGTGCAATGTATTTTGCGAACTGGAACTACCCTGGAAAAGTGCGCGGAGGCTATGGAGGACTTGTTGGGGAGAGATGGTGTTTTAGCCGCTGAGAAAGAGTTCGGGAAGGCTGTGTTTTACCTGAGGAATGATGAGTTGGTGCACCGGGCCCTCAGTAGAGGGATCACGGTAGAGAACATCTTTTTACAGATGGAGCTAGTGACGGCTCCCACACAACGCATCGTCCTCGGTCACATACAGCCTTTCATCCCCAACGAGGACCTGCTTCCCGCACCAGCCCGTTTGGGGCAAGTACGGTCAGAAATAACTGCCATCAGGCACAAATTCAGGAGACGCACTCTCCGGACCGTAATCTCTTTCCGGCGACAGGTATTCATGAAACTGGAAAGGGAGGACGAAGTTGAGGGCCGGTTTACTGTCCGGCACGAGGGGGTAGATTATCAGGTGTATTGGAGCTCTGAGTGCCCACGGTGCCATGCGTGCGGGGAGGTGGGGCACTTTCGGAGGGATTGTCCGAACACCCGAAAACTCAGGGAGTCCACTTCAGGAACTAGTGCCCCAGCTACCTCTGCCCCTGATCCCATTCCTGCTCCTACACCTGTGCCGGCCCCTGCTCCTGCCCCTGACCCTGTCTCTAACCCTGTCCCTGTTCCTACGTCTGTTCCAGTCACTGCTCCTGCCCCTGTGGTTCAAGCGGGTGATCCTGGGGCTACGTGCGGGAAGGTTCAGCTGAGGGGCGGGGTGGAGTCTGTGCGGGGCAAGAAGGCGAGGAAGAAGTCGAAACACATGAAGAAGTCGGCCCCCGAGACCGCAGAGCTCACGCCCATTTGCCCTGAGGTGGAGAGGGAGGCTCGGGGAAGCGTACGGTTGGACGGGGCGATAGAAGCGGAGAGTACCGCTCCATCGGTGAATTCCGCACCTGTGTGTTCCTCCGGCTTGAAGAGGAGATGGGATTGTTCCCCCAAGAGGGCAGAGATGTAGATGAGGGGGAGTCCCAGAAAGGGGTGGGGATCCGGGTGGAAGTTGTGTCTAACTCTGAATCCCCGGATGTAGCCACCAGTCCCGTGGTGGGTGGTGTGGTTGTGCAGGAAGCTAGTGCTGGGCCTGTTTGCACAACTAAAACAGACCTGGAGCCCTCCACCCAGGACTTAGCAGTAAGCGCCTCCCTGGAGGGAAATGTATTAAGCAGTACAAGTGGAGAGGAGACCAGGCTCTCTCACAGTCAGCATCAGGCTGCCGGTGAATCCATTGGACCAGAGCTGCTGGGGTCCCCTTCATACCTGTCTCCTGGGGAGGGTGATATACCCTGCATGCCGACCCCATCAACTAATGGCCTGCGGGTCCCTTGGGATTTTCCCTCCATCGTCGCAACTGTGGATAAGACTGATGCGACGGTGGAGCGGAAAGGTATGAGGGAGGTACCCGCTGTGCAGTGTGGGTTACAGGGGCAGCCACCTTATACACCACATGAGGAGGAAGATGGGGAATCTGTCTGCAGTGAGGGGTTGGAGGGAGATTCTTTTGATAGCGAGGCAATGGACATCCTCACCCCTCCTGAAAAGTCCCCATTGATACCTGTGGAGGAGATCAGAGAGTTCATTCACTCCTCTGTGGGTGCAAAGCATCGGCCTAAACTAGCCTCGCTTCGCTGGCCTAGCGTGCCGAGGCTGGTGAAGTCCCTGCGAGTCATCCTCAGACGGAAGGGGAAGGGGAGGAAGAATGCTGTGTCAGGGAATGACAGACGGCAGCTGAAATCCTTCCTGGATGACCTGGTGAGGGACATCAGGGTGGAAAGCAGCCTCGCTCCCTCGGGAGATGGTGGGTCACAGGGTAGTGATGGTAGCAGTCGGGGCCGGAAGGCAAAGAATGCTCTTGGTTTTCTTCGGGATTGTGCGGCTGAGGGCGCCACCGCTCTCAGTGGGAAGGGGACTGGTGCTGAGGCCTAGTGAGCTCCCGACATGAAACTTACCATAGCTAGTTTAAATGTAAACGGTAGCAGGGGCTCTCTCCGCAGATATAACAATCTCTCAGTCCTCAGGGATGGGAGATACGCGGTGAGTTTCCTGCAGGAAACCCATACCACCCCAGGGGACGAGTCCGCTTGGCTCCTGGAGTGGCAGGGCGGGGTCTACATGAGTCACCTTAGCTCCAACTCAAGCGGGGTGGCGACCCTGTTGGCCCCAGCCTTCCGGCCAGAAATCGTAGGAGTCCAAGATGTTGTGCCCGGCCAGAAATCGTAGGAGTCCAAGATGTTGTGCCCGGCCAGAAATCGTAGGAGTCCAAGATGTTGTGCCTGGCCGTCTGCTCCACCTGGCTGTGCGCCTCGATGGAGTACCACTGCATTTTGTCAACGTGTATGCTCCGAGGCGCGGGGTGATGCAGACGCGCCTATTCTGTCAGCTGTCCACCTTGCTGAGTTCCATCGATCCTGGGGACTGCATCATCCTCGGGGGAGACTTCAACTGTACCCTCGAGGTGGAGGACCGCTCGGGCCTCCAATGCGACCCAGCATCGGCGAAAAAGTTAAAGGAGCTAGTCGGCTCCTTTGACTTGGTGGACAGCTGGCGGAATCTTCACCCCGACTCTAGCACCTTCTCCAGAAGATCTAGAGAGGGGGGTTCCCGGATAGACCGCCTGTATATCTCTCGGGCTTATGTCTCCCGCATGTCGGCGTCCTCCATGCGGCCGGTGTCGTGCTCGGATCATCACCTTGTGTGGATGGAATTTACTCCTCTGCACCCTCGGGTGGGATCCGGGTATTGGCACTTTAACAACCGGCTGCTGGAGGAAAGCCAATTCCGGGATTCATTCCGAGCGTTCTGGGCCACCTGGAGAGAGAGACGGAGAGAGTTCTGCTCCCTACGGCTGTGGTGGGATGTGGGCAAGGCCCACATCCGGTTTTTATGTCGGGAGTACACTAGGGGGTCGACAAAGAGGCGGGGCTCTGAGATTGAACGGCTTGAGAGAGCGTTGCTTGACCTAGAGGCCCGTCTTGGTCCGACCGGTGGAGACCATCAAATGTGGCAGGAATACCAGGAGAAGAAGGACGCACTCAGGCATCTGCAGCTTCAGCAGTCCCGAGGTGCATATGTGAGGTCGCAGATCCAAATGCTGCAAGATTTGGACCGCGGCTCACCCTTCTTCTACTCGTTGGAGAAGTGGCGGGGAGTTCAAAAGCAGCTGGTGGAGCTACTGGCTGCTGATGGCTCCTCCGTCACGGATCCTGACGAAATTATCAAAGAAGTCCGCACTTTCTATCGGTCCTTATTCTCACCAGATCTGTCAAATGCGGGGGCGTGCAGTGAGGTCTGGGAAGATTTAGCAAAGGTCAGCCCAGAAGACGCAGCGCGTCTGGACGCTCCCCTGACTCGGGAGGAGCTGTCTACTGCCCTTCGGAAACTCCGGAGGGGTAAGTCCCCTGGCTTAGATGGTCTGAGTGTAGAGTTCTATCAGGCTTTTTGGGATGTCCTGGGGGTCGATTACAGCCTTGTTCTAGGGGAGAGCCTAGCCACCGGGGAAATGCCCCTCTCATGGCGGAGAGCTGTTGTGGTCCTGCTGCCCAAGAAGGGAGACCTTCGCCTGCTAAAGAACTGGCGCCCGGTCTCCCTCTAGTGCGCGTACTATAAGATCTTCGCCCGGGCAATGGCCAACCATCTTGGTTCAGTACTGAGACAGGTGATTCACCCTGACCAATCTTACACGGTGCCGGGCCGCTCCATCCAGGACAACGTCCACCTAGTACGGGACCTGATCCACCTGCAGCAGGAGACTGGGTCCCGGGCAGCGTTTCTCTCTCTTGACCAGGAGAAGGCATTTGACCGGGTAGACCACAGTTTCCTGGTGGGCACTCTGCAGGCCTTTGGACTCGGACCACATTTTGTGGCCCGAGTTCGGCTCCTATACTCTGTCGCGGAGTGTCTTGTTAAGGTCAATGGATCACTGCCAGCGCCCATTCCCTTCAGGAGAGGAGTACGTCAGGGATGCCCCATGTCCGGTCAATTGTACGTGATCTGTGTCGAGCCATTCCTGAGCCTCCTACGGCGAAGGCTGACAGGTTTGGTTCTGCGTGAACCGGACATGGGGGTCGTCCTGTCGGCCTACGCCGATGATGTACTCCTCATGATGACAGATCCCAGTGACCTGCGGAGGATGCGCGAGTGCCAAGAAGTTTTCTCGGCAGCATCCTCTGCTCGGATCAACTGGGCGAAATGTTCCGGACTCTTAGTGGGTCAGTGGCAGGTGGACTCCCTGCCGGAGGAGATGAGAGCTTTTGAGTGGAGCACTAGACGTCTCCTCTATCTGGGAGTCTACCTGAGTCCTTCTGGGGAGACCTGGCTGGCGAACTGGCAGGACCTGGAGACGAAAGTCATGGCCCGGCTGGGGCACTGGTCAGGCCTTCTCAGGGTACTTTCCTATCGAGGCAGAGTGGTGGTCATAAACCAGCTGGTGGCCTCCATGTTGTGGTATCGGATGGTCACCTTGGCCCCTCCTGCCCCGTTTGTTGCGAGAATGCAGAGGAAGTTAGTGGACTTCTTCTGGGGCAACAGGAAACACTGGGTCTCTGCAGCGGTCTTGAGTCTCCCAGTGGGAGAGGGCGGACAGTCGCTGGTGTGCGTTCGAACGCGACTGGCAGCTCTCCGCCTCAGGACTCTGCAGAGATTCCTGGACGCCGAGCACCCTCCCAGGTGGCATGTGTTGGCGACTTTCTTCCTCCGGAGGGGCTGCTGTCTTCACGAAGACATGCGGCTACCACCGGCGGGCGTCAGCCGTACTGCTTTGCGGAGTCTGCCCGGCTTCTATCAGGACCTACTGAGAGTCTGGAACATGGTCGCCTCAGGCCGGGAATCCCCTCCTCAGGCGGAGGGTGGGGTCCTGTCTGACCCTTGCCCTACCTCAGTGGATGTCAGTGCGGCTCAGTTGTGTGGACCGACTCAGGCCGAGCTGCTTGTCGGGCCCAGACCCCGCAATCTTCTCCGGGAGCCGTGTCCACACAACTTGAGCCGTCTCTCATCGATACCCACAGTCCCATTCAGGGATGCAAGTAAGAGGTATTTGTATGGGCTGCTGCTCCACACCCTCCACTTCCTTGCCCTTGTCCACCGTCCCGACACGCCATGGCGGTCGGTCTTTCCACCCGGAGGTGAGGCGGGTCCCCACTGGAAGTCCCTTTATGAGGGGGTTCTTCCCATGCACCTGGGGGATCTCGGCTGGAGGGTGCTGCATAGAGCGGTGCCCTGCAATAAGTTTTTTAGTTTGTACATGGATCTCCCACCCGCATGCCACTTCTGCGGGCTGGAGGAGACCGTGTACCACATGTACATGGAGTGTGCGAGGC
Organism: Hemitrygon akajei; assembly: GCF_048418815.1. Taxonomy (NCBI): domain Eukaryota; kingdom Metazoa; phylum Chordata; class Chondrichthyes; order Myliobatiformes; family Dasyatidae; genus Hemitrygon; species Hemitrygon akajei. Next base: position 163,082,957 of record NC_133124.1, read on the forward strand.
TGCAGCCTCTTTTTGCGTATTTGCGTGGGCTGCTTCTCGCCTTCTGGCTGCATTTTAGCCCCACCCTATTTATATATGGTCATCCAGTAAGGAAGGGGGCATGGAGGGATGAGGATGTCCTAGTCAACTTGCTCCTGGGGCTGGCGAAATCCGCCATCCGAGGGTCTTGGAAACGGGTGGCGGGAGGATCTCCCCGGGCAGACTGCCTGGCAATGTTTAGAGGGTATGTTCGTGCCCGCGTAAATATTGAAAAAGAACACGCGCAGTCCATGGCGACCATAGAGGAGTTTCGAGACCGTTGGGCTCCGCGGGGTGTAAGTGCCATCGTGGATAGAGATGGCAACATTTTGGTGTAATGTCTATTGTCTAGTTGTAGTGAAGTAATTGTATTTGCCACTGATTTGTATATATTGTATAGCACCGATATTTGTAATAAAGGATTTCGTAATTTAAAAAAAAAGGGTCAGACACAGAGTGAATCTCCCTCCACACCGTCCCATCACACACTCCCGGGGTCAGACACAGAGTGAAGCTCCCTCTACACCGTCCCATCACACACTCACGGGGTCAGACACAGAGTGAATCTCCCTCCACACTGTCCCATCACACACTCCCGGTGTCAGACACAGAGTGAAGCTCCCTCCACACCGTCCCCTCACACACTCCCGGGGTCAGACACAGAGTGAAGCTCCCTCCACACCGTCCCATCACACACTCCCGGGGTCAGACACAGAGTGAAACTCCCTCCACACCGTCCCATCACACACTCCCGGGGTCAGACACAGAGTGAAGCTCCCTCCACACCGTCCCATCACACACTCCCGGGGTCAGACACAGAGTGAAACTCCCTCCACACCGTCCCATCACACACTCCCGGGGTCAGACACAGAGTGAAACTCCCTCCACACCGTCCCATCACACACTCCCGGGGTCAGACACAGAGTGAAACTCCCTCCACACCGTCCCATCACACACTCTCGGGGTCAGACACAGAGTGAAACTCCCTCCACACTGTCCCATCACACACTCCCGGGGTCAGATACAGAGTGAAACTCCCTCCACACCGTCCCATCACACACTCCCGGGGTCAGACACAGCGTGAAGCTCCCTCCACACCGTCCCATCACACACTCCCGGGGTCAGACACAGAGTGAAGCTCCCTCCACACCGTCCCATCACACACTCCCGGGGTCAGACACAGAGTGAAACTCCCTCCCCTCCGTCCCATCACACACTCCCGGGGTCAGACACAGAGTGAATCTCCCTCCACACCGTCCCATCACACACTCCCGGGGTCAGACACAGAGTGAAGCTCCCTCCATACCGACCCATCACACACTCCTGGGGTCAGACACAGCGTGGTGCTGTACCGAATGATCTGGGAGAAATGGAGGAAAATCTGCTGCATAAAGTTTGTGAGGTGCTTTGGAGGGGATTCGAAGTCGTTCTTGGACATCTTAGTGAGTGGCTGTTTAGTGTGGAGGCTTCATTCCGAGTCTTTCCTGCCAGATTGGACTGGGTTTGTTGGGGGGCTATTAGCCCCATAGCTCGCAGTTGTGGTAGCTGGCAACTCGCCAGGGTGCCGTTTCGCTCCAAAAACACGGAGACAAACGCTTTTGTTCCCCCACTAACATCGAGACAACATCCCTCCTCCTTCGTCGTAGTGATCTTCGTTCGGTGTAGGAGCCGGAGCATCTGTTGAGACGTCTCGACCTCTCACGGCCCGGGAATTCTTCAGGACCAACGGAGCTTTTCCTGCCGTTGGAATTTCTGGCGCCGAGCCAGTAAGGTACTGTCGATCACTGGGTGCTTTCCTACTGCCCCAGCGACAGAAGAATCTTCCATTCCAGCTGTTTAAGGGAATCTAAACCATCTGTTACTCTACTCACTCCAGGACTTTATCACCCGCACCGCCGTATATTTTCCAATTCGGACATAGTGCCAGCATGCCGGACCGGTCTCCAGGGAGCTGCAGGCCTTCGGGGAGTTCTGCAATGACGGCTGCCTCTCCACCCTCGGACAATGCCCCGTTTCGGTAGGTGGAAGATGAGCGCGTCCTGTATTTTGCGTCCTGGAATAACTCTGGAACAATGTGCAGAGGCCATGCAGGACTTGATTGGGGAAGGTGGCATTTAAGAGACACAACCTCAGCAACTTAATCTCTTTCCAGCGCCAGGTGTTCACGCAGCTGATACAGCAAGACGACGTTGAGGGCCGGTTTACTGTCCGACACAAGAGGGTAGACCATCAGGTGTATTGGAGCTCTGAGCGCCCACGATGCCATGCGTGCGGGAAGGTGGGGCGCTTTTGGAGGGACTGTTCCCACACCCGAAACCCTAGGGAGAGCACCAATGCCCCAGCTGCCTCTATCCCGGTTCCTATTCCTGCGCGAGCGCCTGCCCCTACACCTGCCCCTATTCCTGCGCCTGTCCCTGCCCCTGCTCCGGTTCTTATTCCTGTCCCTACACCTGACCCTATTCCTGTGTCTCTTTCAGCCCTGCCCCTGCCCCTGTGGTTCGGGTGGGAGATCTTGAGGCTATGTGCAGGGAGGTTCCGGCAGGGGACAGGGTGGAGCCTGCTCGGGGCAAGAAAGCAAAGAAGAAATACAAGCACCCTAAGAAGTCGGCCCCCGGGAACGCAGAGCTGACGCCCACTTGGGGAAGTGTACAGGTGGACGGGGAGAGTGCCGCCGCCTCGGTGAATCCTGCAGCTGTGTGTTCCTCTGGCTTGAAAAGGAGAAGGGGATCTTCCCCCAAGGGGGCATGGAATGTAGACGCGGGGGAATCCCCGGGAGGGGTGGGAATCCGGGTGGAGGTTGGTTCTAAACCTGAATCCCCAGATGTGGCCTCCAGTCTTGTGGTAGGTGGAGTGATTGTGCAGAAAGGTGGTTTTAGCCCTGTTTATGCAACTGAGACAGCCCGAGAGCCCTCCACCCAGGACTTACTAGTTAGCGTCTCCCTGGAGGCAATAATGTCAGCGGAGCGGAGCCCAGCCTCTGTCACTCTCAGCATCAGGCTGCCGGTGGACCCCTAGAACCGGAGTGCTAGGGTCCACCTTGTAACTGTCTCCTGGGGAGGGTGATGTACTCTCCACATGCCGACCCCTGCAACTAATGGCTTGCAGGGAGTTCCTGGGGATTATCCCTCCATTGTCGCAATTGTGGATAAGGTTGATGTGATGGTGGAGCGGGCAGGTATGAGTGGGGTACCCACTGCGCAGTGTGGGTTACAAGTACAGCCACCTATTAGAACACACGGGGAGGGAGATGGGGGATCTATTTGTAGTGAGGGGTTGGAGGGAGACTCCTTTGATAGCAGGACAATGGACATCCTCATCCCTCCTGAGAAATCCCCGTTGATACCCGTGGAGGAGATCAGAGAGTTCATTCTCACCTCTGAGGTTGCAAAGCATCGGCCTAATCCCATTCCCATTCTGATATGTCTATCCATGGCCTCCTCTATTGTCAAAATGAATCCAAACTCAGATTGGAGGAACAACACCTTATATACCGGCTGGGTAGCCTCCAACCTGATGGCATGAACATTGACTTCCCTAACTTCCGTTAATGCCCCTCCTCCCCTTCTTACCCCATCCCTGACATATTCAGTTGTTTGCCTGTTCTCCATCTCCCTCTGGTGCTCCCCCCTCCTTTCTTTCTCCTGAGGCCTCCCGTCCCATGATCCTTTCCCTTCTCCAGCTCTGTATCACTTTCGCCAATCACCTTTCCAGCTCTTAGTTTCATCCCCCTTCCTTTCCGGTCTTCTCCTATCATTTCGTATTTCCCCCTCCCCCCACTACTTTCAAATCTCTTACTATCTTTCCTTTCGGTTAGTCCTGACGAAGGGTCTCGGCCCGAAACGTCGACAGCGCTTCTCCCTATAGATGCTGCCTGGCCTGCTGTGTTCCACCAGCATTTTGTGTGTGTTGTTGTTTGAATTTCCAGCATCTGCAGATTTCCTCGTGTTTGGCCTAATGTAGCCTCGCTTCGCTGGTCTAGCATGCCGAGACTGGTTAAGACGGAAGGGGAAAGGGAAGAGGAATGCCAGGCGACACTGAAATCCTTCCTGGATGACCTGGTGAGGGACATCAGAGTGGTGAGCAGCTTTACTCGTTCGGGAGATGGTGGGTTACAGGATGGAGTTGGCCCGGAAGGCAAAGAGCAAATGTGGTGAAGGGCGCCACCTAGCGTACTCCCGACCTGAAGCTCACGGTAGCTGCTCGAAATGTAAATGGTAACAGGCGTTCTCTTCGCAGATATAACAATCTCTCAGTTCTCGGGGATGGGAGATATGCGGTGAGTTTCCTGCAGGAAACCCATACCACCCCGGGGTCCAGTCCGCTTGGTTCCTGGAGTGGCAGGGCGGGGTCTACATGAGCCACCTCAGCAACAGCTCTAGTGGGGTGGCGATCCTGCTGGCCCCAACCTTCTAGCCGAAAATCGTGAGTCTAAGATGTCGTGCCCGGCCGTCTGCTCCACCTGGCCGTGCGCCTGGGTGGTGTAATTCTGCATTTTATCAATGTGAATGCCCCGAGGGGCGGGGTGATGCTGACGCGCCTAATCTATCAGCTGTCCACTCTGCTGAGTTCCATCGATCCTGGGGACTGCACCATCCTCGGGGGAGACTTCAACTGTACCCTCGAGGTGGAGGACCGCTCTGGACTCCAGCACGACCCAGTATCGGGAAAGAAGTTAAAGGAGTCAGTCGGCTGCTTTGATTTGGTGGTCACCTGACGGAATATTCACCCCGATTCTAGCGTCTTCTCGAGAAGGTCTGGAGGGGGAGGTTCCCGCATCGGCCGCCTGTATATCTCCCGGGCGTACATCTCCCGCGTGTCGGCGCCCTCCATGGGGCCGGTGTCGTGCTCGGATGATCACCTTGTGTGGATGCACCCTCGGGTGGGATCCGGGTATTGGCACTTTAACAACCGACTGCTGGAGGAGAGCCGATTCCGGGATTCTTTCCGAGCGTTCTGGGTCACCTGAAGAGAGAGACGGGTGATTTCTGCAATGGTAGGAAATGGGCAAAGCCCGCATCCGGTTTTTATGTCGGGAGTACACTAGGGTTTCGACAAAGAGGCGGGGCTCTGACACTGAGCGGCTTGAGAGAGCTTTGCTTGACCTCGAGCTCCGTCTTGGTCCGACCGCTGGAGACCAACACCTATGACATAAATACCAGGAGAAGAAGGACGTACTGAGGAATCTGCAGCTCCAGCAGTCCCGAGGTGCGTACGTAAGGTCAGGGATCCAAATGCTGCAGGATTTAGACCGTGGCTCACCCTTCTTCTACGCGTTGGAGAGGTGGCGGGGAGTCCAAATGCAATTAGTGGAGTTACTGGCTGCTGATGGTTCCTTCGTTACGGACCCTGAAGAAATCAATATAGAAGTCCGTTCATTCTATCGGTCCTTATTCTCACTGGACCAGTCAAATGCAGATTCGTGCAATGAGCTCTGGAAAGATTTGCCTAAGGTCAGCCCTGAGGACGGAGTGCGGCTCCACGCTCTCCTGTATCGGGAAAAGCTGTCTACTGCCCTGAAGCAACTCCGGAGTGGAAAATCCCCTGGCTTAGATGGACTAAGTGTATTGTTTATCAGGGTTTCTGGGATGTCCTAGGGAATGACTACAGCCTTGTCCCAGGGGAGAGCCTCCCCACGGGGAAAATACCCCTCTCATGGCGGAGAGCTGTCGTGGTCCTACTGCCCAAGAAGGGAGACCTTCGCCTGCTAAAGAACGGGCGCCCGGTCTCCCTCTTGTGCGCGGACTACAAGATCTTCGCCCGGGCAATGGCCAACCGTCTTGGTCCAGTACTGAGACAGGTGATTCACCCTGACTAATACACGGTCCCGGGCCGCTCCATCCAGGACAATGTCCACCTAGTACGGGACCTGATCCACCTGCAGCAGGAGACTGGGTCCCGGGCAGCGTTTCTTTCTCTTGACCAGGAGAAGGCGTTTGACTGGGTAGACCACAGTTTCCTGGTGGGCACTCTGCAGGCCTTTGGGCTCGGACCACATTTTGTGGCCCGAGTTCGGCTCCTATACTCTGTCGCGGAGTGCCTTGTTAAGGTCAATGGATCACTGGCAGCGCCCATTCCCTTCAGGAGAGGAGTACGTCAGGGATGCCCCATGTCCGGTCAATTGTACACGATCTGTGTCGAGCCATTCCTGAGCCTCCTACGGCGAAGGCTGACAGGTCTGGTTCTCCGTGAACCGGACATGGGGGTCGTCCTGTCGGCCTACGCCGATGATGTACTCCTCATGATGACAGATCCCAGTGACCTGCAGAGGATGCGCGAGTGCCAAGAAGTTTCTCGGCAGCGTCCTCCGCTGGAGTCAACTGGGCGAAATGTTCCGGACTCTTAGTGGGTCGGTGGCAAGTGGACTCAGGGATGCAAGTAGGAGGTACCTGTATGAGTTGCTGCTCCACACCCTCCACTTCCCAGCCCTTGTCCACCATCCTGACACGCCATGGCGGGCTGTCTTTCCACCTGGAGTTGAGGCTGGTCCCCAATGGAAGTCCCTTTATGAAGGAACTCTTCCCATGCACCTGGGGGATCTGGGGTGGAGGCTGCTGCATAGAGCGGTGTCCTGTAATAAGTTCTTTAGTTTGTACACGGATCTCCCACCCACATGTCACTTCTGCGGGCTGGAGGAGACCGTGTACCACATGTACATGGAGTGTGTGAGGCTGCAGCCCCTTTTTGCGTATTTGCGTGGGCTGCTTCTCGCCTTCTGGCTGCATTTTAGCCCCACCCTGTTTATATATGGTCATCCAGTAAGGAAGGGGGCATGGAGGGATGAGGATGTCCTTGTCAACTTGCTCCTGGGTAAATATTGAGAAGGAATTTGAGCAGTCCACGGCGACCACGGAGGCGTTCCGGCACTGTTGGGCTCTGCGGAATTGCCATCACTGGCAGAGATGGAAAGACTGGTTTAGTGTGTATTGTGTACTTGTAGCGTAGTAATTGTGATAGTCATTGGTTTGTATATATTGTAGCACTGAACATGTAACAAAGATACTTTTATGAAAGAACTAGACATCGGGGTGACCCGTTGGGGCACCCTTTGAGAGAAGGGTAGTGCAGTCTGATGTGACCAGAATGAACATTACATTTCCCTGAATGCTGTTGGTATCGCCTTGCTTTGGAAATTGAAGAAGAAACCCCCAGTTTATTAAAGAACGATGTGTAGCAAGGCAAACATGGCTCCTCCTCGTTTAACGAAGGACACGTTCATTTCTCAGCTCCTTTGTCTCTTCCCCTCTCCTCCTCCTGTGCCAGTTGTTGTCATTCTGGAGACGTGCGTGCCTCTCCTCCTCTGTCTCTTCTTCTCTCATCCCTTCTGTCCTGACTCTTTGATCCTGGAATCGTGCGTCCCTGGCCTCGTCCGATTCTTGTTCACTTCCTCTCCTCGCCGCTTCCCGACGACGTTTGGCGTCATCTATTGACCACAATGTCCCCCTTCTCTTTCCACGCGGTATAATTAGGCTGACCATATTTTTTTTAACCCTAATTCTGGATAGAAGATACGAAGCAGTAACACCAGGATGCTGATTATTCTTGATGATGTGGTTGGCGCTCTCCTAAATGGACGTGATACAGTTACCGCTGCCCTTTGAGTGATGGGTGTCTCGAAGTAGGTCATTGCAATAAGATTTAATAATGTCTTATTGAGGGGTGGCAGTTCGATCTGTCCCGATCCAGCACACACTGATGGTGACATGTGACCGCTACCGTGCGCATGCGTCGTGGGGTCGCGTCGCGGTTTCCATCATGGCTGACATCGGCTCTCGGTTGAAAGCGGGGCTGTTAATTTTGGCGAGTGAGCAATTTTATACGAAGATATAACCCTGGACTTTACCTGCATTCTGTGAGTTAGCGCATTTTAAGTCGATTTGGCCAAAAATAGTGCCGCTGTAATGCACCGTTTGCGCTAATTGGAGATCACAAACAGACAAACGGAACATGAGAGTTTTAGTAGTATATAGGTGAAAAGGGGTCAGTCACAGTGAAGCTCCATTTACTCCCCCCCATCACACACTCCCGGGGTCAGACACAGAGTGAAGCTCCCTCCACACCGTCCCATCACACACTCCCGGGGTCAGACACAGAGTGAAGCTCCCTCCACACCGTCCCATCACACACTCCCGGGGTCAGACACAGAGTGAAGCTCCCTCCACACCGTCCCATCACACACTCCCGGGGTCAGACACAGAGTGAAGCTCCCTCCACACGTCCCATCACACACTCCCGGGGTCAGACACAGAGTGAAACTCCCTCCACACCGTCCCATCACACACTCCCGGGGTCAGACACAGAGTGAGGCTCCCTCCACACCGTCCCATCACACACTCCCGGGGTCAGACACAGAGTGAATCTCCCTCCACACCGTCCCATCACACACTCCCGGGGTCAGACACAGAGTGAAACTCCCTCCACACCGTCCCATCACACACTCCCGGGGTCAGACACAGAGTGAAGCTCCCTCCACACCGTCCCATCACACACTCCCGTGGTCAGACACAGAGTGAAACTCCCTCCACACCGTCCCATCACACACTCCCGGGGTCAGACACAGAGTGAAACTCCCTCCACACCGTCCCATCACACACTCCCGGGGTCAGACACAGAGTGAAACTCCCTCCACACCGTCCCATCACACACTCCCGGGGTCAGGCACAGAGTGAAGCTCCCTCCACACCATCCCATCACACACTCCCGGGGTCAGACACAGAGTGAATCTCCCTCCACACCGTCCCATCACACACTCCCGGGGTCAGACACAGAGTGAAGCTCCCTCCATACTGTCCCATTCCACTCTCCCGGAGTCAGACACAAAAGACACTATATGGTGTACCATAGAATGCCTAGAGTAAAGAATCACAGGTGATACAATTCAGATCCCAGTGTGGATGTTCCATATCCTAGAGATATGGAAACTAGAACTGTGCACGGTGCTCCCGGTGTGGGTCTGACCCAGGGATACGGAGTCTGGAACTGTGCACGGTGCTCCCGGTGTGGGTCTGACCCAGGGACACGAGACTGGAACTGTGCACGGTGCTCCCGGTGTGGGTCTGACCCAGGGATACGGAGACTGGGACTGTGCTCGGTGCTCCCGGTGTGGGTCTGACCCAGGGACACGGAGACTGGGACTGTGCACGGTGCTCCCGGTGTGGGTCTGACCCAGGGATACAGACTGGAACTGTGCTCGGTGCTCCCGGTGTGGGTCTGACCCAGGGACATGGAGACTGGAACTGTGCACGGTGATCCCGGTGTGGGTCTGACCCAGGGATACGGAGACTGGAACTGTGCTCGGTGCTCCCGGTGTGGGTCTGACCCAGGGACACGGAGACTGGAACTGTGCACGGTGCTCCCGGTGTGGGTCAGACCCAGGGACACGGAGACTGGAACTGTGCACGGTGCTCCCGGTGTGGGTCTGACCCAGGGACACGGAGACTGGAACTGTGCACGGTGCTCCCGGTGTGGGTCTGACCCAGGGATACGGAGACTGGGACTGTGCACAGTGCTCCGGGTGTGGGTCTGACCCAGGGATACGGAGGCTGCGACCGTGCACGGTGTTCTCAGGGATACAGACTGGTAAAGTGTGTAAAATCCATGTACAATTGTCATGTGGGGCAGGGGTTCATGGAATGATTGGTTCCTCTCACTAACCTTCCTTCAGTGTGTCAGGATCATCAACGTCATCATAATATTCATTACTGGGTCTCTCAGCCGGTTTTCTGGCGATTCCTGGAATGATAAATCACATGTCAGGGATGTGACATTCTATGTTTCATCTATACAGTTTAACACAGGAAAGGAAGTAGCAGGAGGCCATTTGGCCCCTCTATCCTATCCCACCATGGCTAATCAGCCCTCATCTTCTCTCCTGGCCAGTGTTCAGACATTGTTCTCAGTCTTCTCCAGCCCGAACCTTCAGCCATTACTTCCACTCCCTTTTTAATTATTTTTTTTGCGGTGATACGCCCTCGCCCTCCTTCTGGGGCAGAACAGTCCTGACATTCCTTACCCTCTGCCAGAGGTTCCCCTGCAGCTCCCCCCCATCACAGTGCTAAACGACTCCCCCACCCCCACCCTGATTCTGTATCTCTGTCCCCTTGATTGAGACTCTCCCATGGGGCAAACATCTCCACCTCTCCTCTGTCCTGGCCCCTCAGGGTGTGAGGTGTCTCAGTAAGGTCACTCCTCCTCCTTCGAAGCCCTCATGGGATACAGCTATCATTGGGAAGGAGGTACCACATCATCAGGTTCAGGAATAGTTATTACCCTTCAACCATCAGGCTCCTGAACCAGCGTGGACATCTTCGCTCACCTCAGCACTGAAACGATCATTGAACACGGGACTCTACAAGTCACGTTTTCAGTATTACTTGTCTATCTATTTGCTGTTTAGCATTTGTACAATCTGTCTTTTGCACATTAGCTGTTTGTCAGTCTTGGTATGCAGTTTTGTTATTGGTTCTATATTACCCTGTTCTACCGTAAGATAACAGTCTCAGGGTGGTATTGGGTAATAAACACTTTGATGATACATTCACTTTGAAATTCGAAACGTCTGGCCTCACTTTGTGGACCAGTCCTCTTTCTTATTGCAGGAATTAGCCTGATGAATCTGCACTGGGTTCCCTCAATGTTACACGAACCGTGTTCAAAATATGGAACACGGGACACAGAACATGGAACACAGACAGCATATGAACATATTAATTGACTCACAATGTACTACTGAACAAATTAAGTAAATTATGCCTAATTATACTAATACCACCTGCGTACACAATGTCTATACCCATTCATTCTCTGCACATTCCTGTGCCCATCTGAGACACTCTACCCTCTCTGTCTGCACCACCACCCTGGCTTCACATTCCTGTGCCCATCTGAGACACTCTACCCTCTCTGCCTGCACCACCACCCTGGCTACACATTCCTGTGCCCATCTGAGACACTCTACCCTCTCTTCCTGCACCACCACCCTGGCTTCACATTCCTGTGCCCATCTGAGACACTCTACCCTCTCTTCCTGCACCACCACCCTGGCTTCACATTCCTGTGCCCATCTGAGACACTCTACCCTCTCTGCCTGCACCACCACCCTGGCTGCACATTCCTGTGCCCATCTGAGACATTCTACCCTCTCTGCCTGCACCACCACCCTGGCTTCACATTCCTGTGCCCATCTGAGACACTCTACCCTCTCTGCCTGCACCACCACCCTGGCTTCACATTCCTGTGCCCATCTGAGACACTCTACCCTCTCTGCCTGCACCACCACCCTGGCTTCACATTCCTGTGCCCATCTGAGACACTCTACCCTCTCTTCCTGCACCACCACCCTGGCTTCACATTCCTGTGCCCATCTGAGACACTCTACCCTATCTGTCTGCACCACCACCCTGGCTTCACATTCCTGTGCCCATCTGAGACACTCTACCCTCTCTGCCTGCACCACCACCCTGGCTACACATTCCTGTGCCCATCTGAGACACTCTACCCTCTCTTCCTGCACCACCACCCTGGCTGCACATTCCTGTGCCCATCTGAGACACTCTACCCTCTCTTCCTGCACCACCACCCTGGCTTCACATTCCTGTGCCCATCTGAGACACTCTACCCTCTCTTCCTGCACCACCACCCTGGCTACACATTCCTGTGCCCATCTGAGACACTCTACCCTCTCTTCCTGCACCACCACCCTGGCTTCACATTCCTGTGCCCATCTGAGACACTCTACCCTCTCTGTCTGCACCACCACCCTGGCTTCACATTCCTGTGCCCATCTGAGACACTCTACCCTCTCTGCCTGCACCACCACCCTGGCTTCACATTCCTGTGCCCATCTGAGACACTCTACCCTCTCTGCCTGCACCACCACCCTGGCTACACATTCCTGTGCCCATCTGAGACACTCTACCCTCTCTTCCTGCACCACCACCCTGGCTTCACATTCCTGTGCCCATCTGAGACACTCTACCCTCTCTGTCTGCACCACCACCCTGGCTTCACATTCCTGTGCCCATCTGAGACACTCTACCCTCTCTGCCTGCACCACCACCCTGGCTTCACATTCCTGTGCCCATCTGAGACACTCTACCCTCTCTGCCTGCACCACCACCCTGGCTACACATTCCTGTGCCCATCTGAGACACTCTACCCTCTCTTCCTGCACCACCACCCTGGCTTCACATTCCTGTGCCCATCTGAGACACTCTACCCTCTCTTCCTGCACCACCAACCTGGCTTCACATTCCTGTGCCCATCTGAGACACTCTACCCTCTCTTCCTGCACCACCACCCTGGCTTCACATTCCTGTGCCCATCTGAGACACTCTACCCTCTCTTCCTGCACCACCACCCTGGCTTCACATTCCTGTGCCCATCTGAGACACTCTACCCTCTCTTCCTGCACCACCACCCTGGCTTCACATTCCTGTGCCCATCTGAGACACTCTACCCTCTCTTCCTGCACCACCACCCTGGCTTCACATTCCTGTGCCCATCTGAGACACTCTACCCTCTCTTCCTGCACCACCACCCTGGCTGCACATTCCTGTGCCCATCTGAGACACTCTACCCTCTCTGCCTGCACCACCACCCTGGCTTCACATTCCTGTGCCCATCTGAGACACTCTACCCTCTCTTCCTGCACCACCACCCTGGCTTCACATTCCTGTGCCCATCTGAGACACTCTACCCTCTCTTCCTGCACCACCACCCTGGCTTCACATTCCTGTGCCCATCTGAGACACTCTACCCTCTCTTCCTGCACCACCACCCTGGCTTCACATTCCTGTGCCCATCTGAGACACTCTACCCTCTCTTCCTGCACCACCACCCTGGCTGCACATTCCTGTGCCCATCTGAGACACTCTACCCTCTCTGCCTGCACCACCACCCTGGCTGCACATTCCTGTGCCCATCTGAGACACTCTACCCTCTCTTCCTGCACCACCACCCTGGCTTCACATTCCTGTGCCCATCTGAGACACTCTACCCTCTCTTCCTGCACCACCACCCTGGCTTCACATTCCTGTGCCCATCTGAGACACTCTACCCTCTCTGCCTGCACCACCACCCTGGCTACACATTCCTGTGCCCATCTGAGACACTCTACCCTCTCTGCCTGCACCACCACCCTGGCTGCACATTCCAAACACTCACCACTCACTGTGTTTAAAAAAAAAAAATCTTGCCCTGCACGGCTCCTTTGAAATAGTCCTCTCACCTTAAATGCACTCTCTGTGGTATTAGACGTTTCAACCCTGGGGGAAAGAGATACTAGCTGTCTACTCTGTCTGTGCCTCTGATAAATTTGTAAACTTCTAACAGGCCTCCCAAAAAAGCAACACAGGTTTGTCCAACCTCTTAGGATTTTGTTCTCCGGAGTGTAGAAGAATGAGGGGAGATTTGATAGAGGTATATAAAATTATGATGGGTATAGAGTGAATGCAAGCAGGCTTTTTCCACTGAGGCTAGGGGAGAAAAAAAATAGAGGATACGGGTGAAGGGGGGAAAGTTTAAAGGGAACCTGGGGGGGGCTTCTTCACACAGAGCATGGGGAAGTGTGGAATGAGCTGCCAGATGAAATTGTAAATGCGGGCTCACTTTTAACATTTAAGAAAAAACTGGGACAGGTACATGAATGAGAGGTGTATGGAGGGATATGGGTCAGGTGCAGGTGGACTAGGTAGAAAAATGGTTCGGCACAGCCAAGGAGGGCCAAAAGTCCTGTTTCTGTGCTGTAATGTTCTATGGTTCTCTCCTTATAGCTTGTGCCTTTTAGTCCAGGCAGGATCCTGGTAAACCTCCTCTGCACTCTCTGCAAAGTCTCCATGTCCTTGCTGTAATGGGATAACTAGAGCTGATTACAATGCTCCAGATGTCGTCTAACCAGAGCTTTATAAAGCTGCAACATAGCTTCCTGACTCCTGGTCTCAACTAAAGAAGGCAAGCATGCCGGAAGCCTTCTTTATCATCGTATCACCCTATTCTGTGCAGCCACTTTCAGGGTGTGATGGACTTGTACCCCAGTATCACTTTGTACATCAACACTGTGAATGGCCCGGCCATTAACTGTGTACTGTCCCTTTACATTTGACCTCCCAGAGTACAACACTGCACTTCCACTGGATTTAAGTGTAGGTAAAGAGCGGGTTTATAGTATTCCAGGTGTATCCTGTACAAGTGGAACAACTTCTCGATTCTTGAAGTCCAGCCCCTGTACAACAAAAGACCAAGCTGCCATTTTCCTTCCTAGAGCTGTTGTGAACCTTTGTGCTCCCTGATATCAGATACCTCAATGCTTTTCTCCATTCTCCACACATTCATGTGCCTATCCAAAGTCATCATTTGCATTCCATCTCCATTTTTTCAAGATGGCTGTCTCTGTCGAGGTTGGGGGTGGGGATTCATATGTATGGTTTTAGGGACAGAGGGGAGATAGGGGTCAGAATAGGGTTTATGGACAGGGATGTGGGGAAAATTGGAGGGCAGGTCAGGAATCGGGTGTTGGGCCAATAGACTAGGTGCTTAAGTCAGCAAGACTGGAGTTTGAGGCCTAGTGTTTAAGTCCTCCCTCACTGTCATTGGTGAGATCTGGGGTCAATACGGAAGATCGTAGGCTGAAGGTTGACTATAAATCCAGACATCAAAGTCCAGTGGTCGGAACCCCACGTCAGCGAATCTCTTTGTGCCCAATGTCTGTGAATCCATGAGTCTGCTGGAGGCTGGGGGCCGAAGAGGTTCTGCCCTGGGGTTAGAGAACTGTGTATGTACATGGGTGGCTGGTAGGGAGGAATGGGGCTTGTTTTGTCACCTGCTGTGTTCTGCTTCCTTGTGTTCTGTGTGGTTCTGCCCGGCTTGATGGGCATGTTATGTAGCTGCCAGAATGCGTGCCGACACTTGTGGGTCGCCACTAGCACATCCTCGGGTGTAACCGCAAACGATGCATTTCACTGTGTGTTCCGATGTTCGTGTGCTGAATTAACCTGAGACCTGAGAGTGGCACACCTCCTTTTGCAAAGTGCATGACTTCACCCTGCACCACACTAAACACCTGTCTCTTTGCCTCATCGCAGCATACCCATCTACAAGGTTTCACATCCATAACACCATAACATACTACACAGTTCAACTTCGGGTCTAATTATCATTCAACTATACATCAATATAGTCAAACAAAACAGCATTCCTCCGGGGCTAAGGTGCAAAACACATCACCAACAGCGCACAGCACATATCACATACAGTAACACATAGCAGATATAGCTACGATCATATAGCCCATCGAGCATCTTGCCACTCAACCGAGGCTGATGTATCTTAACCCCATTCTCCTGCCTTCTCTTTGTAACCCTTAGCTCCTCACCGATCAAGAACCTATCCTTAGATATAACCAATGACTTGGCCTCCACAGTAGCACAGATTCACCGCTAAAGAGCTTCCTCCTTTTCTCATAAACACAAGAGATTCAGCAAATGTTGTAAAAACCTGTGAAACAGATACAAAATGCTGGAGGGACTCGGCAGCATTTATGGAAAGGAATAAAGAGTTTATGAAGAATCTTGGCCTGAAACGTCAGCCCTGTTTTCCTTTCCATTGATGCTGCCTGACCCAATGAGGTCCTCCAGCATTTTGTGTCTGTGTTCCTCCTTAGCTCTGTTCTATCGGGGCATCCTTTTATTGTGAGGGACCCTCTTCAAACCATTCACATTCTTCCATAGATATGGTGCCCAAAACTGTCCACAATACTCTAAATGTGTCCTGACCAATGCCTTATAAATATTACAACCCTGTAACTATATTCTAATCTGCTCGAAATGAATGCTAACATTGCATTTATCTTCTTTCCCACCGACTCAACCTGCAAGTTATCCTTTAGGGAATCCTGCATGAGGATTCCCAAGTCCCGTTGTACCCCTGATTGCTAAATTTTCTCCCCGTTGAAAATAATTGACACCTTTATTCCTTCTACAAAAGTGCAGTATCGTCCACTTCCTGACTCTGTATTACATCTACCAATTCTTTGCCCATTCTCCTAATCTGTCCAAGACCTTCTGCAGACTCCCAGCTTCCTAAACATTACCTGCCCCTCCAGGTATCTTTGGCACCATCTGGCTAAAGAGACATCAATTCCTTCATCTAGATCAGGGGTGTCAAACTCATTTTAGGTCACAGGCCGGATTGAGCAAAATGCAGCTTCATGCGGGCCAGATCAGTCGGACGCGTGCAAACGCAGCTTTCGTTGCCTCCGTTTTTTCAGCCTGCTCTCATGTGTCTCAGTCTCTGCTATAACTACAAAGTGTTTCACTTTACAAATTCCGTTTCTTATGAAGAAGACTGCCGAATAAACACTAAAAACCCTGAAAACCTGGTACCTGAATAAACTCAGCATTAGCCATATCATACGCCATAGGCGCTTCGATTACTGGGGCCAGCTTTAATAGTAATTAGATATTATCTCGCGGGCCAAAGATAATTCCACCACGGGCCGGATTTGGCCCGCGGGCCTTGAGTTTGACATATATGATCTAGATCATTGACCAACAACATGAAAAGGAGTGGTCCCTACACCAACCCCTACAGAATGAGCACCACTATTCACCAGCAACCAACCAAAAAAGGCTCGCTTTATTCCCACTGTTTGCCTCCTACTTGACAGCCAATCTTCTATCCGTGCTAGTAACTTTCCTGTAATACCTTGGGCTCTTATCTTGCTAAGCAGCTTCTTGAATTGCACTTTGTCAAAGGCTTTCTGAAAATCCAAGTAAACAACATCCACTCTCTCCTTTGTCTGTCCCGTCTGTTATTTCCTCAAAGAATTCCAACGGATTTGCAAGCAAGATTTTCCCTTAAGGAAACTATGTTGACTTTGGCCTATTTTATCATGTGTCTCCAAGTACATTGAAACCTCATCCTTAATAGTGGACTCCAACATCTTCCCAACCCCTGAAGTCAGGCTAACTGGCCTATACTTTTCTGACTTTTCGCCTCCCTCCCTACCTCTTCAACACTGCTGCCCCTCCACATACCCTGTAGACGGAACATTTTATTTCCTTCTGGTCATTAATGTAAAGAAAAAAAGTTCAAATAAAATATATTATCAGAGTACATACATGTCACCACATACAACCCTGAGATCCTTTTTCTGTGTGCATACTTTGCAAATCTATAGAATAGTAACTGTAACCAGGATCTGTAAACTGTAAATATCAGGAACTGGAAATTGTAAGCAAACTGTGCAAATGCGGATAAATAAATTAATAGCAATAAATAACAAGCATGAAATAACGAGTAAAAAAGAGTCCGTAAATGAGTGTAGTTATACCCTTTTGTTCGAGAGCCTAATGGTTGAGAGGTAGTAACTGCTCCTGAACAAGCCACTGAGAGCCATGAATTCCTGCTGAAGGGTCTCAGCCTGAAATGCCAACTGTGTTTTCCCTCCACAGATGCTGCCTGACCTGCTGAGGTCCTCCAAGATCCTGTGCACCTTCGAGAACTGCGTCACTAGTTCAATACTGTCAGTCTGAAAAATGTTCTAACTCTATGATTTTTGCGTGACAGCAAAGCTTTCAACAAACTTCAACTCATATACTGGGCTTTTAATTTATGTTGTGGCAGGTCTTATGGAAATCTAAATAGATCATATTGACAGATTCTATAAACAACTCCAACCCCCCCCCCCCCCCCCCACCCACCAGACATATAGTCATTGAGCTACATGCCAGTGCCATTTACCCAAATTATCTTCTATCCCATGGACCTACCTCATCCTCTGGTAGCTCGTCCATATATAGACCACTTTCTAAGTGAAGAAATTGCTCCTCAGACCACTATTAAATCTCTGCCCTCCCACCTTAAATCTATGCCCTCTAGTACTGATACCCCAAACCTGAGAAATAAAACTGTACACATTCACCCCAAGTATTCCCCTTATGATTTAATACACCTCTGTAAGGTCACCTCTCAGACTCCTATACTTCAGTGAATAAAGTCCCAACCTGCCTGACCTCTCTCCATAACTCAGTCCCTCAAGTCCTGGCAATGTCCTCATATATTTCATTTACACTCTTTCCAACTTAATAGCATCTTTGCTATAGAAGGGCAGTTAAAACTGGGCACAATATTCTGACAAAGGGTCTCGGCCCGAAACATTGACAGCGCTTCTCCTTATAGGTGCTGCCTGGCCTGCTGTGTTCCACCAGCATTTTGTGTGTGTTGTTTGAATTTCCAGCATCTGCAGATTTCCTCGTGTTTGCACAGTATTCCAAATGTAGCCTCACCAACATCTCATACAAGTGCCACATAAAGTCCTGATTTCTCTAGTTACTGCCCTGCCTGAGAAAGATACCATGAAAGAATTTGAACAACTTTGTCAAGTAGAATTTACCTATCATTAAACCTATGTTAATGAGGTTTGATTCTATTAATCTTTCCGAAATAATTAGTTATTCTGCTTTTGATTATTGACAGCTGCCAATGATTGATCTTAAACTAACTGCACAATGATTCTTCAGATTCTCTCTTTTCTTTTATGAACCAAGAATTCACACAGACAGATTCCCAACTTTTGGAAATCTCCCAGAAATTTGTGAATTTTAAAAATTTTCCATGACTGGGATCTTTTCCTCTGAAGCCTTTAAGTAACTGGGATCTGCCAATTACGTTCTGGAGAAGGTCATGTTTTACCCTTAAGAATCTCTCTGATCTGTGCGTGTGAGATCTCATCAGCACAGGTGCACCTCCATGTGGCGTGCTTTGTCCCCTGCTCTATTCTCTTTATACTTACGACTGTGAGACTAAGCACAGCTCCAATACCATATTTAAACTTGCTGATGACACCACTGCTGTAAACCGAATCAAAGGTTGCGATGAATTAGGGAGATTGAAAATCTGGCTGAGTGGTGCCACAACAACAACCTCTCACTCAACATCAGCAATACCAAGGAGCTGATTATTGTCTTCAGCAGGAGGGAGCCAGAGGTCTACGAGCCTTGGCTGTTATCATTTCTGAGGACCGGTCTTTGGCCCAGCACACAGGTGCAACTATGAAGAAAGTACGGCAGTACCTCTACTTCCTTATAACTTTGCAAAGATTCGACCTGGCATCTAAAACTTTGACAAACTTCTAGAGATGTGTGGTGGAGAATATATTGACTGGCTGCATCACGGTCTGGTCCAGAAATGCGAATGTCCTCGAATAGAAAATCCTACAAAATGTAGTGGATTTGGCCCAGTCCTTCCCATCATTGGGCACATCTACATGGAGTACTATCCGAGGAAAGCAGCATCCATCGTCAGGGACCCCACCACCCAGGCCATGCTCTCTTCTTGGTGTCATCATCAAGAAGGAGGTACAGGAGCTTCAGGACTCACACCACCAGGCACAGGAACAGTTATTAACCCTCAACCATCAGACTCTTGAACCAGACTGGATGGCTTCACTCAACTTTACTTGCCCCATTATTGAACTGTTCCCATAGCCTTTGGGCTCACTTTCAAGGACTCTTCATCTCATGTTCTCAATATGTATTGCTTTATTATTATTATTATTATTATTATTATTATTATTATTTCTTTTTCTATTTGCAGTTTGTTTGTTTCCTGTTGCACTCTGGTTGTCTGCCCTGCTGTTACAGTTCTTCATTGAGTATGCCCATATGAAAATGAATCTCAGGGTTGTATATACTGACATATATGGACTTTGATAATAAATTTACTTTGAACTTAAAACTCAATGGATAGGAAGAACCTTGCCTTCAACGGTGAGGTTTGCCTGTTGTTTAAGGTCAGTCAAATTCACAGGATAGGTGAAATACAATGTTTGTGTACACATGCTCCTGACTCAAGCACTTCGTCTGGCAGCTTTTTTAATAGACTCACCACCCTCTGAGGGAGAAAGACCGTACTCTCTCCGGTCCTGTTCACCCTGTACACATCTGACTTCCAATATAACTCGGAGTCCTGCCATGTGCAGAAGTTCTCTGATGACACGGCCATAGTGGGGTGTGTCAGGAATGGACAGGAGGAGGAGTATAGGAAACTGATACAGGACTTTGTGATATGGTGCAACTCAAACTACCTGCGTCTCAATGTCACCAAGACCAAGGAGATGGTGGTGGACTTTAGGAGATCTAGGCCTCATATGGAGCCAGTGATAATTAATGGAGAATGTGTGGAGCAGGTTAAGACCTACAAGTATCTGGGAGTACAGTTGGACGAGAAGCTAGACTGGACTGCCAACACAGATGCCTTGTGCAGGAAGGCACAGAGTCGACTGTACTTCCTTAGAAGGTTGGCGTCATTCAATGTCTGCAGTGAGATGCTGAAGATGTTCTATAGGTCAGTTGTTGAGAGCGCCCTCTTCTTTGTGGTGGCGTGTTGGGGAGGAAGCATTAAGAAGAAGGACGCCTCACGTCTTAATAAGCTGATAAGGAAGGCGGGCTCTGTCGTGGGCAAAGTACTGGAGAGTTTAACATCGGTAGCTGAGCGAAGGGCGCTGAGTAGGCTACGGTCAATTATGGAAAACCCTGAACATCCTCTACATAGCACCATCCAGAGACAGAGAAGCAGTTTCAGCGACAGGTTACTGTCGATGCAATGCTCCTCAGACAGGATGAAGAGGTCAATACTCCCCAATGCCATTAGGCTTTACAATTCAACTGCCAGGACTTAAGAACTTTTTTTTAAAGCTATTATTAATGCTTTTTGAGTTAGTGATTTAGATGCATATCATATTATTACTGAGTTAAGTATTGTATGTAATGAGTTTTTGCTACAACAAGTGTATGGGACATTGGAAAAAATGTTGAATTTCCCCATGGGGATGAATAAAGTATCTATCTATCTATCTATCTATCTATCTATCTAAATCCCTCACTTCTCAGTTTACACCAATACCCTCCGGTTCTTCAGAACCCAAAGCTAGGAAAAAGACTCTTCACATTTACTCCACCCATTCCATAATACATCACCCATCACACTGTCCTGGGGTAGGACACAAGGTGAATCTTCCTCAGCAGACATCCCATCACCACAGTCATGAGGGTCAGACACAAGGTGATTATTCCCTCCACACACTATCCATTACACAATCCCAGAGTCAGACACAAGGTGGAACTCTCTCCGCACACAATCCCATCACACAATCCTGGGGTCAGACACAAGGCCCTCTATACACCATCACAACACAAGCTCCTGTAGTCAGACAGAAGGTGAATCTCCCTCTACATACCATCGCATCATACAGTCTTGGGGTCAGACTCAAGGGAAATCTCCCTTTGCAAACTACTAACCGCACAATCCTAGGGTGAAACGCAAGGTGAAACTCTCTCCGTACACCATCCCATCACACAACCCTGGAGACAGACACAAGGTGAATCTCCCTCTAAATACCATTCAATCACACAGTCTGGTGTCAGACACAAGGTGAACTTCCCTCTTGGCACCTTCCTATTGCACAATCATAGGGTCGAGACAAGGTGAAACACACCACACATGACAGAATCCTGGGGTGAGAGACAAGGTGAATCCGATAACACAATGTAGGGGTGAGACACAAGGTAAATTCCCTCTACACACAATCCTGCAGTCAGACACAGAGTCAATCTATCTCAGCACACCATCCTATCACATAACCCTGGGTTCAGACAAGAGGTGAATCTCCTTCCACACATCATTCCATCACACAATCCAGTGGTCAGACACAAGGTGAATCTCCCTCAACGTACCAGCCCATCACCCATACCTTGGGTCAGACACAAGGTGGAACTCCCTCTGCTCTGCATTCCAGCACAGGATCATAAGGTTAGACACAAATTAAATCTCCCTCTGCACACCATCCAATCACACAATACTAGGGTCAGACATGAGACCTCACTCTACAATCCATCCCATCACACAATACTAGGGTCAGACACAATGAGAATGTCCCTCTGCACACCATCCCATCACACAATCCTTGGATCAGATACAAGGTAAATCTCCCTCTGCACACGAGACCTCACTCTACAATCCATCCCATCACACAATCCTTGGATCAGATACAAGGTAAATCTCCCTCTGCACACGAGACCTCACTCTACAATCCATCCCATCACACAATCCTTGGATCAGATACAAGGTAAATCTCCCTCTGCACACGAGACCTCACTCTACAATCCATCCCATCACACAAACATGCAGACAGAAACAAGTTGAATCTTTCACTGCACACCATCCATCTCACCATCTTGGTGTCAAACACAGGTGACCATCCCTCTGCACACCATACCATCACACAATCCTGGAGTCAGACAAAACTTGAATCTCCCTCTACACAACATCCAATCTATACAATCCCTGAGGATCCGACAGAAGATAAATCTCCCTCTGCATCCCATCTGATCACAGAGTCCAGGGTTCAGACACAAGATGAATCTCCCTCTGAACACCATCCCATCACTCAATCATTGGAGCAGACACAAGGTGAATCTGTCTCTATGCATCATCCCATCTCACAATCCTGGGGTCAGACACAAGGTGAATCTCCCAATACACGAGATTCCATCACAAATGCCTGGGCACAGAAACAAGGTGAATTTCCCTCAACACTACACTCCATACTCCACACACAAACATGCAGACAGACACGAACATAGAAAACCTACAGCACAAAACAGACCCTTCGGCCCACAAAGCTGTACCAAACACGTCCCTAACTTAGAAATTACCTAAGGCTGCACATAGCCCTCTATTGTTCTAAGCTCCATGTACCTATTCAGGAGTCTCTTAAAAGACCCGATCATATCTGCCTCCACCACCGTCACCGGCAGCCCATTCCACGCACTCACCAATCTCTGTGTAAAAACTTATCCCTGACGTCTCCTCTGCACCTGCTTCCAAGCACTTTAAAACTGTGCCCTCTCGTGCTAGCCATTACAGCTCTGGGGAAAAAAAGCCTCTGACTATCCACACGATCAATGCCTCGCATCATCTTGTACACCTCTAACAGGTCACCTCTCATCTTCTGTCGTTCCAAGGAGAAAAGGCCGAGTTCACTCAACCTATTCTGATAAGTTAGCATGCCTCCCAATCCAGGCAACATCCTTGTAAATCTCCTCTGCACCCTTTCTATGGTTTCCACATCCTTCCTGTAGTGAGGCTTTACTACTGAGCACAGTATTCCAAGTGGGGTCTGACCAGGGTCCAATATAGCTGCAACATTACCTCTCGGCTCTTAAAGTCAATCTTATGATTGATGAAGGCCAGTGCACCACATGCCTTCTGAACCACATAGTAAACCTGTGCAGCAGCTTTGAGTGCCCTATGATTCGGACCCCAATATCCTCTGATCCTTCACACTGCCAAGAGTCTTACCATTAATACTATATTCTGCCATCATATTTGACCTACCAAAATAAACAACCTCACACTTATCTGGGTTGAACTCCATCTGCCATTTCTCAGCCCAGTTTTGCATCCTATCAATGTCCCACTGTAACCTCTGACAGCCCTCCACACTATCCAAAACGCCCTCAACCTTCGTGTCTTCAGCGATTTTACTAACCCATCCCTCCACTTCCTCATCCAGGTCATTTATAAAAATCATGAAGAGTAGGGGTCCCAGAACAGATCCCTGAGGTACACTGCTGGTCACCGACCTCCATGCAGAATATGACCAGTCTACAACCACTCTTTGCCTTATGTGGGCAAGCCAATTCTGGATCCAAAAAGCAATGCCCCCTTCGATCCCATGCCTCCTTACTTTCTCAATAAGCCTTGCATGGGGTACCTTATCAAATGCCTTGCTGAAATCCATATACACTACATCTACTGCTCTTCCTTCATCAATGTGTTTAGTCACATCCTCAGAAAGTTCAATCAGGCTCGTAAGGCACGACCTGCCCTTGACAAAGCCATGCTGACTATTCCTAATCATATTATACCTCTCCAAATGTTCATAAATCCTGCTTCTCAGGATCTTCTCCATCAACTTACCAACCACTGAAGTAAGACTCAGTGGTCTATAATTTCCTGGGCTATCTCTACTCCTTTTCTTGAATAAGGGAACAACATCCACAGCCCTCCAATCCTCTGGAACCTCTCCTGTCCTCATTGATGATGCAAAGATCATCGCCAGAGGCTCAGCAATTTCCTCCCTCACCTCCCACAGTAGCCTGGAGTACATTTCGTCCAGTCCCGGTGACTTATCCAACTTAATGCTTTCCAAAAGCTCCAGCACATCCTCTTTCTTAATATCTACATGCTCAAGCTTTTCAGTCTGCTGTAAATCATCCCTACAATCGCCAAGATTCTATTCTGTAGTGAATACTGAAGCAAAGTATTCATTAAGTACCTCTGCTATCTCCTCCAGTTCCATACACTCTTTTCTTCTGTCACACTTGATTGGTCCTATTCTCTCATGTCTTACCCTCGTGCTTTTCCCATACTTGTAGAATGCCTTGGGGTTTTCCTTAATCCTGTTTACCAAGGCCTTCTCATGGTCCCTTCTGGCTCTCCTAATTTCATTCTTAAACTCCTTCCTGTTAGCATTATAATCTTCTAGATCTCTATCATTACCCAGTTTTTTGAACCTTTCATAAGCTTTTCTCCTTGACAAGATTTACAACAACCTTTGTACACCACAGTTCCCTACCATCCTTTCCCTGTCTCATTGGAAGATACCTATGCAGTACTCCACGCAAATATCTGCTGAACATTTGCCACATTTCTTCCGTACATTTCCCTGAGAACATCTGTTCCCAATTTATGCTTCCAAGTTCCTGCCTGATAGCCTGACACAAGTTGAATCTTCCTCTGCACACATCCCATCACACAATCCTTGGTCAATCTCATTCTTCATACTGTCTTATCACACAGTCCGGCTGCCAGACACAATTTGGATCATCATCTACACACCAGCCCATCACACAATCCTGTGGTCAGACACAAAATGAATCTCCCTCTACACAGTACTGGGGCCAGACACAAGCTAATTCACCCTCCGCAGACCATTGTATCACACAATCTATAGGTGAGGCAGAAGGTGAATTTCCCTCTGCACACTATCCCCTCACACAATACTGCGATCAACACAAGAAGACTCTCCCTCTCAACACCACCCGATCACATAATCCTGGAGTCAGTCACAAGGTAAATTTCCCTCTGCATACCATCCCTTCACACAGTATCCTGGCATCAGACACAAGGTTACTCTCCCTCTACACACTATCCCATCACACAGTCCTGGGTTCAGACACAAAGTGAATATCCCTCTACACACCATCCCATCAAACACTCGCAGGTACACATGTGCCTGTGTGTGTCTTGTATTTTTTTATCATTGATTGTTTCAGGTTTCTTGCTTTGTGACTACATGTAAATAAACAAATCTCAAGGATTTATGCATTCTTTTGATAATAATTGTACTTTGAATCATTAATCATTGAATTGTTAAAGTGCTGTGGACTAACCCAAGGATATGGAAACTGGAACTGTGCACGGTGCTCCCGGCCTGGGTCTAACTCAGGGTCAGGTCAGGAACTGTGCACGGTGCTCCCGGTGTGGGTCTGACCCAGGGATACGGAGACTGGAACCGTGCACGGTGCTCCCGGTGTGGGTCTGACCCAGGGATACGGAGACTGGAACCGTGCACGGTGTTCCCGGTGTGGGTCTGACCCAGGGATACGGAGACTGGAACCGTGCACGGTACTCCCGGTGTGGGTCTGACCCAGGGACACGGAGACTGGAACTGTGCACGGTGCTCCCGGGGTGGGTCTGACCCAGGGATACGGAGAATGGAACTGTGCACGGTGCTCCCGGTGTGGGTCTGACCCAGGGATACGGAGACTGGATCTGTGCACGGTGCTCCCGGTGTGGGTCTGACCCAGGGACACGGAGACTGGAACTGTGCATGGTGCTCCTGGTGTGGGTCTGTCCCAGGGACACGGAGACTGAAACTGTGCACGGTGCTCCCGGTGTGGGTCTGACCCAGGGACACGCAGACTGGAACTGTGCATGGTGCTCCCGGTGTGGGTCTGACCCAGGGACAAGGAGACTGGAACTGTGCACGGTGCTCCCGGTGTGGGTCTGACCCAGGGACACGCAGACTGGAACTGTGCACGGTGCTCCCGGTGTGGGTCTGACCCAGGGACACGGAGACTGGAACTGTGCACGGTGCTCCCGGTGTGGGTCTGACCCAGGGACACGGAGACTGGAACTGTGCATGGTGCTCCTGGTGTGGGTCTGTCCCAGGGATACGGAGACCGGAACTGTGCACGGTGCTCCCGGTGTGGGTCTGACCCAGGGATACGGAGACCGGAACTGTGCACGGTGCTCCCGGTGTGGGTCTGACCCAGGGACACGGAGACTGGAACTGTGCATAGTGCTCCTGGTGTGGGTCTGTCCCAGGGATACGGAGACGGGAACTGTGCACGGTGCTCTCGGTGTGGGTCTGACCCAGGGATACGGGGACTGGAACTGTGCACGGTGCTCCCGGTGTGGGTCTGACCCAGGGACACGGAGACTGAAACTGTGCACGGTGCTCCCAGTGTGGGTCTGACCCAGGGACACGGAGACTGGAACTGTGCACGGTGCTCCCGGTGTGGGTCTAACCCAGGGACACAGAGACTGGAACTGTGCATGGTGCTCCTGGTGTGTGTCTGACCCAGGGATACGGAGACTGGAACTGTGCACGGTGTTCCCGGTGTGGTCTGATGCAAGGATACGGAAACTGGAACTGCGCACGGTGCTCCCGATGTGGGTCTGACCCAGGGACATGGAGACTGACACTGTGCACGGTGCTCCCGGTGTGGGTCTGACCCAGGGATACGGAGACTGGAACTGTGGACGGTGCTCCCGGTGTGGGTCTGACCCAGGGATATGGAGACTGGAACTGTGCACGGTGCTCCCGGTGTGGGTCTGACCCAGGGATACAGAGACTGGAACTGTGCACAATGCTCCCGGTGTAGGTCTGACCCAGGGATACGGAGACGGGAACTGTGCACGGTGCTCCCGGTGTGGGTCTGACCCAGGGATACAGAGACTGGATCCGTGCACGGTGCTCCCGGTGTGGGTCTGACCCAGGGACACGGAGACTGGAACCGTGCACGGTGCTCCCGGTGTGGGTCTGACCCAGGGACACGGAGACCGGAACTGTGCACGGTGCTCCCGGTGTGGGTCTGACCCAGGGACACGGAGACTGGAACTGTGCACGGTGCTCCCAGTGTGGGTCTGACCCAGGGATACGGAGACTGGATCTGTGCACGGTGCTCCCGGTGTGGGTCTGAGCCAGGGACACGGAGACTGGAACTGTGTATGGTGCTCCTGGTGTGGGTCTGTCCCAGGGACACGGAGACTGAAACTGTGCACGGTGCTCCCGGTGTGGGTCTGACCCAGGGACACGCAGACTGGAACTGTGCACGGTGCTCCCGGTGTGGGTCTGACCCAGGGACACGGAGACTGGAACTGTGCACGGTGCTCCCGGTGTGGATCTGACCCAGGGACACGCAGACTGGAACTGTGCACGGTGCTCCCGGTGTGGGTCTGACCCAGGGACACGGAGACTGGAACTGTGCACGGTGCTCCCGGTGTGGGTCTGACCCAGGGACACGGAGACTGGAACTGTGCATGGTGCTCCTCGTGTGGGTCTGTCCCAGGGATACGGAGACGGGAACTGTGCACGGTGCTCCCGGTGTGGGTCTGACCCAGGGATACGGAGACCGGAACTGTGCACGGTGCTCCCGGTGTGGGTCTGACCCAGGGACACGGAGACTGGAACTGTGCATGGTGCTCCTGGTGTGGGTCTGTCCCAGGGATACGGAGACGGGAACTGTGCACGGTGCTCTCGGTGTGGGTCTGACCAAGGGACACGGAGACTGGAACTGTGCACGGTGCTCCCGGTGTGGGTCTGACCCAGGGACACAGTGACTGGAACTGTGCATGGTGCTCCCGGTGTGGGTCTGACCCAGGGATACGGAGACTGGAACTGTGCACGGTGCTCCCGGTGTGGTCTGATGCAAGGATACGGAAACTGGAACTGCGCACGGTGCTCCCGATGTGGGTTTGACCCAGGGACATGGAGACTGACACTGTGCACGGTGCACCTGGTGTGGGTCTGACCCAGGGATACGGAGACTGACACTGTGCACGGTGCTCCCGGTGTGGGTCTGACCCAGGAATACGGAGACTGGAACTGTGGACGGTGCTCCCGGTGTGGGTCTGACCCAGGGACACGGAGACTGGAACTGTGCATGGTGCTCCTGGTGTGGGTCTGTCCCAGGGATACGGAGACGGGAACTGTGCACGGTGCTCTCGGTGTGGGTCTGACCCAGGGACACGGAGACTGGAACTGTGCACGGTGCTCCCGGTGTGGGTCTGACCCAGGGACACAGTGACTGGAACTGTGCATGGTGCTCCCGGTGTGGGTCTGACCCAGGGATACGGAGACTGGAACTGTGCACGGTGCTCCCGGTGTGGTCTGACCCAGGGATACGGAAACTGGAACTGCGCACGGTGCTCCCGATGTGGGTCTGACCCAGGGACATGGAGACTGACACTGTGCACGGTGCACCTGGTGTGGGTCTGACCCAGGGATACGGAGACTGACACTGTGCACGGTGCTCCCGGTGTGGGTCTGACCCAGGAATACGGAGACCGGAACTGTGCACGGTGCTCCCGGTGTGGGTCTGACCCAGGGACACGGAGACTGGAACTGTGCATGGTGCTCCTGGTGTGGGTCTGTCCCAGGGATACGGAGACGGGAACTGTGCACGGTGCTCTCGGTGTGGGTCTGACCCAGGGACACGGAGACTGGAACTGTGCACGGTGCTCCCGGTGTGGGTCTGACCCAGGGACACAGTGACTGGAACTGTGCATGGTGCTCCCGGTGTGGGTCTGACCCAGGGATACGGAGACTGGAACTGTGCACGGTGCTCCCGATGTGGGTCAGACCCAGGGATATGGAGACTGGAACCGTGCACGGTGCTCCCGGTGTGGTCTGATGCAAGGATACGGAAACTGGAACTGCGCACGGTGCTCCCGATGTGGGTCTGACCCAGGGACATGGAGACTGACACTGTGCACGGTGCTCCCGGTGTGGGTCTGACCCAGGGATATGGAGACTGGAACCGTGCACGGTGCTCCCGGTGTGGTCTGATGCAAGGATACGGAAACTGGAACTGCGCACGGTGCTCCCGATGTGGGTCTGACCCAGGGACATGGAGACTGACACTGTGCACGGTGCTCCCGGTGTGGGTCTGACCCAGGGATATGGAGACTGGAACTGTGCACGGTGCTCCCGGTGTGGGTCTGACCCAGGGATACGGAGACTGACACTGTGCACGGTGCTCCCGGTGTGGGTCTGACCCAGGAATACGGAGACTGGAACTGTGGACGGTGCTCCCGGTGTGGGTCTGACCCAGGGATATGGAGACTGGAACTGTGCACGGTGCTCCCGGTGTGGGTCTGACCCAGGGATACAGAGACTGGAACTGTGCACGATGCTCCCGGTGTGGGTCTGACCCAGGGATACGGCGACGGGAACTGTGCACGGTGCTCCCGGTGTGGGTCTGACCCAGGGATACGGTGACTGGAACTGTGTACGGTGCTCCCAGTGTGGGTCTGACTCAGGGTCAGGAACTGTGCACGGTGCTCCCGGTGTGGGTCTGACCCAGGGACACGGAGACTGGAACCGTGCACGGTGCTCCCGGTGTGGGTCTGACCCAGGGACACAGAGACTGGAACTGTGCACGGTGCTCCCGGTGTGGGTCTGACCCAGGGATACGGTGACTGGAACTGTGTACGGTGCTCCCAGTGTGGGTCTGACTCAGGGTCAGGAACTGTGCACGGTGCTCCCGGTGTGGGTCTGACCCAGGGATACGGAGACTGGAACTGTGCACGGTGCTCCCGGTGTGGGTCTGACCCAGGGACACGGAGACTGGAACTGTGCACGGTGCTCCCGGTGTGGGTCTGACCCAGGGATACGGAGACTGGAACTGTGCACGGTGCTCCCGGTGTGGGTCTGACCCAGGGACACGGAGACTGGAACTGTGCACGGTGCTCCCGGTGTGGGTCTGACCCAGGGACACGGAGACTGGAACTGTGGACGGTGCTCCCGGTGTGGGTCTGACCCAGGGACACGGAGACCGGAACTGTGCACGGTGCTCCCGGTGTGGGTCTGACCCAGGGATACGGAGACCGGAACTGTGCACGGTGCTCCCGGTGTGGGTCTGACCCAGGGATACGGAGACCGGAACTGTGCACGGTGCTCCCGGTGTGGGTCTGACCCAGGGACACGGAGACAGGAACTGTGCACGGTGCTCCCGGTGTGGGTCTGACCCAGGGACACGGAGACCGGAACTGTGCACGGTGCTCCCGGTGTGGGTCTGACCCAGGGACACGGAGACCGGAACTGTGCACGGTGCTCCCGGTGTGGGTCTGACCCAGGGACACGGAGACTGGAACTGTGCACGGTGCTCCTGATGTGGGTCTGACCCAGGGATACGGAGACTGGAACTGTGCACGGTGCTCCCGGTGTGGGTCTGACCCAGGGACACGGAGACTGGAACTGTGCACGGTGCTCCCGGTGTGGGTCTGACCCAGGGACACGGAGACTGGAACTGTGCACGGTGCTCCCGGCGTGGGTCTGACCCAGGGATACGGGGACTGGAACTGTGCATGGTGCTCCCGGTGTGGGTCTGACCCAGGGGTACGGAGACTGGATCTGTGCACGGTGCTCCTGGTGTGGGTCTGATCTGGAAATATGTAGTGGGGATGTGTCTAGGATCTGGTTACAGTTTCCTGTGCAGGGGTCCATGGAATGATTGGTCGCTCTCACTAACCTTGCTTCAATGAATCAGGGTCATCAACGTCATCGTAATATTCAGTCCCGGGCTTCTGAGCTGGAAGGATAAATGACATGTCAGGCATATGACTTCCTGTGTCTCATCAGCACTCCACCGTACGTGTGTATTGCATGGTGGCGTTGCCATCTCACAGGCTTTAGCAAATTTGCACAGAAGTACAATGGAGAGCACTCTGACAGGTTCCCTCTCTGTCTGCTACGGAGGCTCCAATGCACAGGATCACAAGAGGTTACGGAGGATCGTGAACTCAGTCGGTGACATCACGGGCACAAAACTCCCCACCACTGAGAACCATCTTCAGGAGACAGCAACCATCATTAAGGATCCTCACCATCTGGCACATCCCCTCCTCTTGTTCCTACCATCAGCAGGAAGTAATGGAGCCTAAAGACTCACACTCTGTCACAACCACGGATTTGGCAGCGTGAATATGCGTGTGTCAGCTAATTATTATTTCACTGTGATGGTATTTAGCTCCATCCTTTTCGTCGTAGTGCTCGTCGGGACTTGGACACAGCACAACAACGTTTCGCTGCCTGCTTGCATTCGGCCTTGCAGTGTTGGCTTCGTTTTCCATTTGAGAGTTTTGGTCAACGGCCCAGTTTGGCCTGGCGTTTATTGTTTTCTTTTCCCTCTAACTCTGTTCCAATTAAAGTCTGTGAACTATCAACCCGCCTCAGTGTCTCTCGCTCTGCTCTTGGACCATGTCCAAACACACTGACAGACTCAATTCAGGAAAGGCTTCTTCCTCTCCGCCATCTGAGGGAAAGGACTCACAAACACTCACTACCTTGCTATTCCCCCTGGTCTCACTTCATTTATTTTTTGTAATTTATAATAATTCTTATGCCTTCCACTGTACTGCTGAAGCCAAAAAATACATTTCAGGACATATACCAGCAATAAATAACCCTCTTCTAATATACAACACAGGACATATCTCCCTCTACACGGTCCTATCACATATTCCTGGGTCAGACACAGGGTCAACCTCCCTCCACACCATCCCATTACAGACAGTTAGAACATTACCTGATTTCCATTTGGGTTCAGTGGGAGATCCAATATCATCATAGCCCTCCTTACCGCCCCCTGCAGGTAGATGAGATGATGCAGGGGTTAGTCTAATTCCTGAGTTGAACCCTCCTCACCTTTGTCCCAGTGACTCCCCTGCACACACCCCCCTTCCCCTCCCGTGGGTGGTCAATGCTCACCGTTTATTTCTTGCATTTCCACGTCATTGCCCTCCACGTCATCGTAGTACTCCTTCCGAAAGCCCAGGCTTCCTGTTGGGAATGCAGGGATATCAGAGTATTGGATCTGCAGCCAACTCCATCACTCACCCAGCATCAGCCTGGAGTTAATCCCTTCCCCCTCCAGCTGTGGGTCCTCCATGTTTCCCCTCCCTGATCCCATCCCTGTCTATGTAACTCCTTTCCCATCCTATTCCCAACTACTTAACTCTTTCCCATCCTATTCCCAACTACTTAACTCTTTCCCCATCCCATTTTCATCAATGTAACTCCGTCTCCATCCCATTTCCATTTATGAATTCCTTCCCCATCCTATTCCCACCCACGTAACTCCTGCCCCATCCCATTCCCACCCACGTAAGTCCTTCTCCATCCCATTCCCATCATGTAAATCTTTTCCCAATCCATGCCCATCTATGTGACACCCTCCTCATTCATCCCCTCCACCTAGCACCTTCCTCGATCAATTCCCTCCCTTCTGCTATGCAATCCATCTGTATAACCTCCTTCCCAAAACATTCCCTCCCTCCCATCCATTCTCTCCATGTAACTCTCTCCCCAGGAAATTTCCATCCGTCACTCCCAACTCATTTGTTCCTTCTCTCCTCTACCCAATCTCATCCCCATATTTTCCCCCTTTATCCATTCCCCTCCATTTAACTGCTTCCCCATCTGTTCCCCTCCATATAACACCATCCCCAACTCTAAATCGGCTGACCAGAACTGCCTACAATGCTCAAGTGTGACGTGACTGAAGTTTTGTCCAGCTGTAATGTGACTTCCTGATTCTGGTCCTCAACACCCCAACAGATGAAGACAAGCAAGCCGAATACCACTTTGCATACTTGCATGTCCACTTTCAGGGAACTGTGAACTTGGACCCCAAGATCCCTCTGCACATCACTGTTGGCATGGTCCTGTCACTAACTCTTGCTTTCTCCTTATATTTGACCTTCTGAAGTGCAACATCTCACACTTGCCCAGATTCAACTCCATCTGCTACTTCTCCACCGATGTCTGTAACTGATCTACATCGGTACCTGGGCGTTCGCATCCCGGGTGACCTGCCACACCTGTGACCTGACCCAGCACGCACAAGGAAGGCGCCCCTGCATCTTTACTTTCTCGGGAGGTTAAACCTGTCACCAAATGCTCTAACAAACTTCTACAAACTTCGGAGCAACGTGCACAAGATGCTGGAGGAACTCAGCAGGCCAGGCAGCATCCATGGAGGAGAGTACAGTCGACATTTCGGGCCGAGACCCAGACTTCTGACTGGTTGCATCATGGGCTGGTACAGCAGCTGAGGTGTACAGCAGCGTGAGAAGCTGCAGAGAGTAATGGGCTCAGCCCAGAGCATCCCTCCCCACCATCAATAGCAACTACAGGCCAGCTGCCAACATCCAAGATCCCCGCCATCTGGGCTGTGCCATCTTCCTACAGCTACCATCGGAAAGGAGGTACAGGATCCTGAAGTCCCACCAGGTTCAAAGTTCAAAGTAAGTACTCCGTACTGTATCGTACACTTTCTTATAGACATTTACAGGAGGAAAGAAAAGCTGTACATAAACAGTAAAAGATGGGCAAGCAACAAAGGGAGCGGGGAAGGAGCACTGTGGTGGGGTGGCAGTACAGGGAGGGCTGTGGGAAGGGGGCGGAAAGGAGGGAATGTTGTGGGCGAGGTGGTGAGGAGGGAGCCCTGTGGGAGGGCCGTTGAGGAGAGAGAACTTCAAAATGGGTGGCTGGGGGGGGGGGAACACTGCAGGTGGGGTGGCGTAGCAAGGAGGGAGCACCCGCGATGGGTGGCGGTGAGGAGGGAGCACTGCCAGAGGGGTGGTGGGGAGGGAGTCTGCACTGTGGGAGGGGTGGCGTGGGCACTGCGGGGGGAGGGCAGTAGCGAGGAAAAAGTGCCATGCTACGGGAAGCTGTATCCTTTGACAGTACCCTACACGGTCCACCATTCCAATAATCCATGTGTCACTTGGTACCATAATCTTCCACCCTCAACATTTCCTTCTGCTCTTGCAGCAGTCCTGTGGGACTAATAATCTCTGATAATCTCCCTCCCTTGCCGTTGACCCTCGTGTACCACTCTCCCCATGCCCACATGCGCCTGTGGTCCTCGGAGGTAACTGCACACTCACCAGTATCCACATCATTGTAACCATCTGCAGAATGAGAGACAGAGTGGTCAGTAGCCACTCATTGCCCAGGAGAACAGAAACGGAGAGAGGTATCACACAGAGGTGACACAGGGGTGGGAGGGAGTCACAGAGATGGGGAGGGGTGTATGGGCCAGAAGGTGTTACAGAGATGGGGATGGTTGTCGGGGCTGGAGAGGGTACAGAGACGGGGAGGGGTGTACTTGCTGGAAAGGGTACAGAGATGGGGAGGGGTTGTACAGGCCAGAAGGTGTTACAGAGATGGGGAGGGGTTGCACAGGCCAGAAGGTGTTACAGAGACGGGGAGGGGTGTACTTGCTGGAAAGGGTACAGAGATGGGGAGGGGTTGTACAGGCCAGAAGGTGTTACAGAGATGGGGAGGGGTATCAGGGTTG
The DNA here is from genome assembly GCF_048418815.1 of Hemitrygon akajei. NCBI lineage: Eukaryota > Metazoa > Chordata > Chondrichthyes > Myliobatiformes > Dasyatidae > Hemitrygon > Hemitrygon akajei. The sequence goes on from NC_133124.1 coordinate 163,117,627, forward strand.
CAGAGGGTTATGGAGATGGGGAGGGCTGTACAGACCATAAGACTGCACAGATATGGGGAGGGGTGTACCGGCCAGAAGGTGTTACAGGGACAGGGAGGGGTTGCACAGGCCAGAAGGTGTTACAGAGATGGGGAGGGGTGTCGGGGCTGCAGAGGGTTACGGAGATGGGGAGTGTTGTACAGACCTTATGACTGCACAGAGATGGGAAGGAGTGTACGGACAAGAAGGCGTCACAGAGGTAGGGAGGGATGGTCGAGAGGGTGGTAAGGGAGGGACTGTTGAAGTAGCCCAGGCGAGTGTACCAGCGTGCGTAGTGTCGTAGGTGAAGATTGCCGTGCCACCTACCCTTCAGGCTCCCTTTCTCTCCATCTATATCTGCATAGTATTCTCCCGGCCCGAGCGAACTTTCGGCCTCTAGACAGGAGACAAGAGGAAATGTGTTAGACACGGGAATGGGGGGGGGGGGCATCACAAGGGAGCATTGCAGGGTGCCATCGGGAGGAATCTCAATTGGAGATTTACAAACACCAGCTCATCCCAGCGAGGAGTGAGCAATGGATGCTCCCTCTGTTTGGCGTTGGGTGAGGGGTACTTCTCGATCCTGAGGAGAACATCCTCACCGCCCCCACAGTGCTCCCTCCCCTCCCACAGTGCTTCCTCCCCCCCACAGTGCTTCCCCCTCAGACCCTCCAACAGTACTCCCTCCTCATCCCCTTCCACAGTTCTCCCTCCTCACCCCCTCCCACAGTGCTCCCTCCTCAACCCCCCATAGTGATCCCTCCCCCCACAGTGCTTCCCCCTCAGACCCTCCAACAGTACTCCCTCCTCACCCCCTCCCACAGTGCTCCCTCCCCCCCACAGTGCTTCCCCCTCAGACCCTCCAACAGTACTCCCTCATCCCCTTCCACAGTGCTCCCTCCTCACCCCCTCCCACAGTGCTCCCTCCTCACCCCCCCCATAGTGCTTCCCCCTCAGGCCCTCCAATGGTACTCCCTCCTCATCCCCTTCCATAGTGCTCCCTCCTCACCCCCTCCCACAGTGCTCCCTCCTCACCCCCCCCATAGTGCTTCCCCCTCAGGCCCTCCAATGGTACTCCCTCCTCATCCCCTTCCACAGTGCTCCCTCCTCACCCCCCCCCATAGTGCTTCCCCCTCAGGCCCTCCAATGGTACTCCCTCCTCATCCCCTTCCACAGTGCTCCCTCCTCACCCCCCCCCCCATAGTGCTTCCCCCTCAGGCCCTCCAATGGTACTCCCTCCTCATCCCCTTCCACAGTGCTCCCTCCTCACCCCCCCCCCCATAGTGCTTCCCCCTCAGGCCCTCCAACAGTACTCCCTCCTCATCCCCTTCCACAGTGCTCCCTCCTCACCCCCTCCCACAGTGCTCCCTCCTCAACCTCCCCCATAGTGCTTCCCCCTCAGGCCCTCCAACAGTACTCCCTCCTCATCCCCTTCCACAGTGCTCCCTCCTCACCCCCTCCCACAGTGCTCCCTCCTCACCCCCCCCATAGTGCTTCCCCCTCAGGCCCTCCAATGGTACTCCCTCCTCATCCCCTTCCACAGTGCTCCCTCCTCACCCCCTCCCACAGTGCTCCCTCCTCACCCCCCCCCCCATAGTGCTTCCCCCTCCCACAGTGCTCCCTCCTCACCCCCCCCATAGTGCTTCCCCCTCAGGTCCTCCAACAGTACTCCCTCCTCATCCCCTTCCACAGTGCTCCCTCCTCACCCCCCCCATAGTGCTTCCCCCTCAGGCCCTCCAATGGTACTCCCTCCTCATCCCCTTTCACAGTGCTCCCTCCTCACCCCCTCACAGTGCTTCCCCCTCAGGCCCTCCAACAGTACTCCCTCCTCACCCCCTCCCACAGTGTTCCCTCAACACTGACCCTCCCACAGCACTCCTCAACTCTGAGTCTCCCACAGTGCTCCCTCCTCACGCCCTGCTCCCGGAGAGGTGGAAGACCCTGTACCTGATACGTGGGAAATCTGCGAGAGGCGCTTCACTCCAGCGTAATCGATGTCCTCGTAAATGCCATAGTCCCCGTAGCCCAGCCTGTGCTGGCCATAATATTCTGCAGAGACAGGAGACCATGGGTGGGAGCAGACCTTCTCCACCTTCTTCTCCCCAGGCACCCTCCTCTCCCCCTGACAAATGTCACCCACTGCCCCCCAAATCCTGGGTAAGAGGAGGTGGGAGGAGGAGTGGGGGGGGCAGAATCAGGGTATTGTGGGGAACAGGGCGCCTCCTGTGCTCTGTTGGGAGGGTTGGGGAGAGGGGCAAAGGATGGGGAAGGGTGCAGGGGGAAGAGAGGATGGGGAGGATGACTGGAGGGTGGGAAAGGAGGTGTAGAGGGTGGAGAGAGAGAGAGAGTGAAGTGGATTGGAGGGGGGATGGTTAAGGGGAGAGAAGAGGGAAAGAGGAGGGTGAGTGTGGTTATGAGAGAGGTAGAGAGGGAGAGGGCGAGGGAGGGGAGAAAATTGTGGTTGGGAAAGGGGCCAGATCAGAAGTGAGATGAGAGAGGAGGAGTGGGAGGGGGAGGGCAGGGGGAGTTGAGGGTGAGAGTGTGGGGGAAGGGAAGAGTGAGGGTGGGGGAGTAATTAAATATTGGGGGAGAGAGTGCGAGCAAAGGGTGAGAGGAGTGAGATTTGAGGGAGAAGGGAAGGGAGATGGAGAGAGAGAGGAAGGAGAAAGGGCAGATAAGGAGGAGAGAGAGTGAAAGTGGGGAGGGGGAAGGGTCAGGGAGAGAGGCGATGGGTAGGGACAGAGGGAGAGGGGGAGGATATGCGGAGAGGAGGAAGAAGAGGAGGGGCGAATGTGTGGAGAGGGAGAGAGACAGAGGAAGAGGGTGAAGGGAGTTGAGGGGGGATAGACAGAGGGGTGGGTATGGATGTGAAGAGGAGGGGGAGCGAGAGAATGACAGAGAGAGAGTTGGAGACAGATGAGGAGAGAGGTGAGGGAGAAGAGGAGGAGGCGAGAGTGGTGAGTATGTAGCAGAGGAAAAGGAGTGGGACTGAGAAACCCTGACATTGCCCCCCTGAACCTCAACCCCTCCATCCCAGCTTACCCACTTTACTGTTCCCCCGGAAACACAACAACTCTTCCCCCGTCCACCCCCCGACACACACAAAATCACAGCAACGCAACCAATCATGGGAACTGCGCGTGTGCAGAGATGTGTACAAAGCAAGATCCCATTGACAGAGGTTAGCCCATCAGTGTGGGGTGGGGGGGGTTGAGGGGGCAGGGTGCATAAATCAGAGCCCCTGGAAGAGAACTGCCCCTCCCAGCACGTACAGAGGGGCTCGGGGGGGGGTGTGTTGGCTGACTCGAAATCCGCGGCTACCTTACCCAGCGGGATCTCGTCTTTCCTACGGATCTGGTAGACGAGGAGAGTGGTGACGATGATCAGGAGGACGGTCAGGGCGATGCTGATAACCACCGCCACAAAATCATCGCGTATTGGGTCGTATCCTGAAAGTGAGAGGCGGCAAATTCAAGCCAGTAAGAAGGGGAGAAATGGAGGGAGGGAGGGAGGGAGGGAAGGAGAGGGACGGTGAGGGGGGAAGAGAGATAGTGAGGAGTAAGAGTGAAAGGGGAGGGGAGAGATTGAGGGGGTGAAAGAAATAGAGAGTGGGGAGGGAAGAGAATAAGAGGGAGAGAAATAAGGGGGAAGAGTTAGAGGGGAAGGTGAGAAAGAGAAGGAGGGGAGAAGGGAGAGAGAGGAAGAGAGATTAAAGGAGAAAGGAAGAGCTGGGATGGGTGGGGAGTAAGGGGGAGGATGGGAGTGATGGAGGGGGGAATGGAGGGAGTAAAGGAGAGGGATGGGGAGGGGGAAGGGGTAGAGAAGGAAGGGGAGATGTTTGAGAGGAAGAAAGAGAGCTAGAGAGAGAGACGGCAAGTTAGGTGGAGAGGGAAAGGAGATGGGCGAGATACAGAGAGATGGAAAGTGGGGTGAGAGAGGACATGGAAAGAGAAGATGGTGGAAAGAAAAAGGGAGAGTTGGGGAAGAAATAGAGGGGTGGGAGACAGCAGGCAGATCCCCACTCCCTTCCCAGTGAGGGTGGGGCACACTGGTGGCCGTCTGAGCTCAACACGTTGCCACAGCATCCGGGAGTCAGTGATTTATGTTCATCGAGTGGTCAGTGCCGGTCCCAGAATACCTGGAAAAAGCTATATTTCTTCACCACCTTTCCCAATGTGCTCCCTCCTCACCCCCTCTCACAGCGTTCCCTCCTCACCTCCTCCCACAGCACTCCCTCCTCACCGACCCTCCCATAACATTCCCTCCTCACCTCCTCCCACAGCAGCTGCACCCTCCTCACTGCCCCCTCCTTGGCCCGTCCCACAGTGCAGAGAGAAGCCCCTCAGGTTAGTAATTGAACTCACCTGGCAAAACAATAAGAGCTGTAAAACAAAATAACAGTGTTAGACACCCCATCTCAATCGAACTTAGGTGCTACCAAGAGTTTAAAAAAACGACTGTGAAACAGTAAAATTTTGTAACAGTGACATCAAATCTGTGTGGAATTCACCTTAAAACCTTCTGGCTAATTACAATATGTTGTGTTCAGTTAGAGGTATACTGAATGTAGAACATGGAAAAGTCCAGGCCATTCAGCCCAGGATGTTGTGTGGACCTCCTGAACCAGGGTGGATAACTTCACTCACTTCAACTCTGAACTGATGCTACAACCTATGGACTCACTTTCAAGGACTTTACAACTCATGGTCTTTGTATTATTTATTAATTTATCAAGTTATTTATCTACTTGTTTGTTTATTTATTTTTGCAAAGTCTGTCTTTTGAACATTGGTTGTTTGTCAATCTTCGGTTCTCTTTAATTTCTCGTTGATTAGAACCATAGAACATTACAACACAGAAACAGGCCTTTTGGCCCTTCTTGGCTTGCCGAACCATTTTTCTGCCTAGTCCCACTGACCTGCACCTGGACCATATCCCTCCATACATCTCTCATCCATGTACCTGTCGAAGTCTTTTTTAAATGTTAAAAGTGAGCCTGCATTTACCACTTCACCTGGCAGCTAATTCCACACTTCCACCACCCTCTGTGTGAAGAAGCCCCCCCCCCCATGTTCCCTTTAAACTTTTCCCCCTTTACCCTTAACCCATGTCCTCTGGTTTTTTTTCTCCCCTAGCCTCAGTGGAAAAAGTCTGCTTGCATTCATTCTATCTAAACCCATTATAATTGTATATACCTCTATCAAATCTCCCCTCATTCTACTACACTCCAGGAAATAAAGTCCTAACCTATTCAACCTTTCTCTGTAACTCAGTTCTTCAAGTCCCAGCAACATCTTTGTAAACCTTCTCTGCACTCTTTCAACCTTATTAATATCCTTACTGTGATTAGGTGACCAAAACTGTACACAATACTCCAAATTCGGCCTCACCAATGTCTTATACAACCTCACCATTACATTCCAACTCCTATACTCACTACTTTGATTTATAAAGGCCAATGTACCAAAAGCTCTCTTTACTAACCTATCTGCCTGTGACGCCACCTTTAGGGAATTATGTATCTGTATTCCCAGATCCCTCTGTTCTACTGCACTCCTCAGTGCCCTACCACTTACTTTGTATGTTCTACCTTGGTTTTTCCTTCCAAAGTGAAATACCTCACACTTGTCGGTATTAAACTCCATTTTTCCAGATGGTCCAAATCCCTCTGCAAGCTTTGAAAACCTTCCTCACTTTCCTCTACACCTCCAATCTTTGTATCATCAGCAAATTTGCTGATCCAGTTTACCACATTATCATCCAGATCATTGATATAAATGACAAATAGCAATGGACCCAGCACTGATCTGTGTGGCACACCACTAGTCACAGGCCTCCACTCAGAGAAGCAATCCTCCACTACCAGTCTCTGACTTCTTCCACTGAGCCAATGTCTAATCCAAATTACTACCTCACCATGTATACCTAGCGACTGAATCTTCCTAACTAACCTCCCATTTGGGACCTTGTCAAAGGCCTTACTAAAGTCCATGTAGACAACATCTACTGCCTTCCCTTTATCCACTTTCCTGGTAACTTCCTCGAAAAACTCTAATAGATTTGTTAAACATGACCTACCACGCACAAAACCGTGTTGACTCTCCCTAATAAGTCCCTGTCTATCTAAATACTTGTAGATCCTATCTCTTAGTACTCCTTCCAATAATTTATCTACTACTGATGTCAAACTTATGGGCCTATAACTTCCCGGATTACTTTTAGAGCCTTTTTTAAACAATGGAACAAGATGAGCTATCCTCCAATCCTCCGGCACCTCACCCATAGATACCAACATTTTAAATGTATCTGCCAGGGCCCCTGCAATTTCAACACTGGTCTCCTTCAAGGTCCAAGGGAATACCCTGTCAGATCATGGAGATTTATCTACTCTGATTTGTCTCAAGATAGCAAGCACCTCCTCCTCTTCAATCTGTATAAGTTCCATGACTTCACTTGTTTGCCTTTCCATTGACTCCATGCCAGTTTCCTTAGTAAACACAGATGCAAAAAACCCATTTAAGATCTCCCCCATTTCTTTTGGTTCCATACATAGCCGACCACTCTGATCTTCAAGAGGACCAATTTTATCCCTTACTATCCTTTAGCTCTTAACATATCTGTAGAAGATCTTTGGATTATCCTTCACCTTGACTGCCAAAGCTACCTCATGTCTTCTTTTAGCCCTCCTGATTTCTTTCTTAAGTTTTTTTTGCACTTTTTATACTTCTCAAGAACCTTATTTTCTCCCTGTTTCCTATACATATTGTACATCTCTCTCTTCTTCTTTATCAGAGTTCTAATATCCCTAGAGAACCAAGGTTCCTTATTCTTATTCACTTTGCCTTTAGTCCTGACCGGAACATACAAACTCTGCACTCTCAAAATTTCTCCTTTGAAGGCCTCCCACTTACCAACGACATCCTTGCCAGAGAACAACTTGTCTCAATCCACGTTTTTTAGATCCTTTCTCATTTCTTCAAATTTGGCCTTTTTCCAGTTCAGAACCTCAACCCAAGGACCAGATCTATCTTTATCCACAATCAAGTTGAAACTAATCTATGATCACTGGAACCAAAGTGTTCCCCTACATACATTTCCATCACCTGCCCTAACTCATTTCCTAATAGGAGATCTAATATTGCATCCTGTCTAGTCGGTACCTCTATATATTGATTTAGAAGACTTTCCTAAACACATTTTACAAACTCTAATCCATCTAGACCTTTAACAGTATGGGAGTCCCAATCAATATGTGGAAAATTAAAATCCCCTACTATCACAACTTCATGTTTCCTGCAGTTGTCTGCTATCTCTCTGCAGATTTGCTCCTCCAATTCTCGCTGACTATTGGGTGGTCTATAATACAACTCCATTAATGTGGTCATACCTTCCCTGTTTCTGAGCTCCACCCATATGGCCTCGGTAGACAAGCCCTCTAATTTGTCCTGCGGAAGAACTGCTGTAATATTTTCCCTGACTAGCACTGCTGTAACATTTTCTACTGTATTTCTTTGTTTTCCTGTGAATGCCTGCTAGAAAATGAATCTCAGGGTATGACATCTATGTACTTTGACGGTAAATTCGCTTTGAACTTTGCACTGGGAGGACATGAGCTATAAGGAGAGGTCAGACGAGCTTGTTTTCTCTGGAGTGGCCGAGGCCGAGGAGAGGAGCCAATTTTGGATGACGCCCTTTGCCTTTCCAGTCCTAATGAAGGGTCTCCGCCTGAAAGCCTGACTGTTTATAAAATTATAGCTTCAACAGAGTAGATAGCCGGTACCTTTTCCCATAGTTGAAATGTCTATGCAAGCGTGCATGCATTTAAGGTTAGGGGGTAAATTTTAAAGATGTGCCAGGGAAATTTTGTTTATACAGAGTGGTGACTGCCTGGAGTGTCCTGCCAAGGATTGTGGTGGAGCAAGGCGCAGATGAAGTGCTTAAGTGGCTCTTAGGCACATCACTGTGCAGAGAAATGTAGGACATGGACGTTGTGTAGGCAGAAGGGAATGGTTTAATTAGGCATGTAATTAAAAGTTTAATTAATTTGGCACAGCATTGTGGGCTGAAGTGCCTGATCTTGTGCTGTGCAGTCTATTTGTGGAGTAACATCACTGTCATTGGTAGAACGTTGGAATGTGAAAAGGAGGTGTACAGGAACAAGACAGATCAGCTGGTAGAGTGGTTTCACGATGGAGTGAAGCTCCATTGTGTCAGACCTTGGGAGTGTGTGTAAGGGGAGATTCACTCTTGAGGTTGGACACAGGGTCTACAGTGTCTCATCACACACTCCAGGAGTCAGACAGAGTGAATCTCCCTCTTCTCTGAATCATCACACACTCCCAGGGTCTGACACAGTGTGAATCTCCTTCTACACTGTCTCATCACACACCCCCAGGGTCAGACACAGTGTGAATCTCCCCCTACACAGTCTCATCACACACTCCTGGGGTCTGACACAGAGTGAATCTCCCCCTACATAGTCTCATCACACACTCCTGGGGTCAGACACAGAGTGAATATCCCATCACACACTCCCAGGATCAGAGACACACGTGTGATATCCCCACGGGGAGTGGGACACTGTTAGATCCCTCCTACTGGGCCTGAACACCTCCCTCTGCAACTGGATCCTAGACTTCCTGACTGGGAGACCTCAGTCCGGATCGGGAGCAGCATCTCCAACACCATCACACTGAGCACGGGGGCTCCCCAGGGTTGTGTGCTCAGTCCACTGCTGTTCACTCTGCTGACCCACGACTGTGCTGCAACACACAGCTCGAACCATATCATCAAGTTCGCCGATGACACGACTATGGTGGGTCTCATCAGCAAGAACGACGAGTCAGCTTACAGAGAGGAGGTGCAGCGACTAACGGACTGGTGCAGAGCCAACAACCTGTCTCTGAATGTGAACAAAACAAAAGAGATGGTTGTTGACTTCAGGAGGGCACGGAGCAACCACTCCCTGCTGAACATTGACAGCTCCTCAGTAGAGATCGTTAAGAGCACCAAATTTCTTGGTGTTCACCTGACGGAGAATCTCACCTGGTCCCTCAACATCAGCTCCATAGCAAAGAAAGCCCAGCAGCATCTCTACTTTTTGCGATGGCTGAGGAAAGTCCGTCTCCCACCCCCCATCCTCATCACATTCTACAGGGGTTGTATTGAGAGCATCCTGAGCAGCTGCATCACTGCCTGGTTCGGAAACTGCACCATCTCGGATCGCAAGACCCTGCAGCGGATAGCGAGGTCAGCTGAGAAGATCATCGGGGTCTGTCTTCCCGCCATTACGGACATTTACACTACACGCTGCATCCGCAAAGCAAACAGCATTATGAAGGACCCCACGCACCCCTCATACAATCTCTTCTCCCTCCTGCCGTCTGGGAAAAGGCTCCGAAGCATTCGGGCTCTCACAACCAGACTATGTAACAGTTTCTTCCCCCAAGCTATCAGACTCCTCAATACCCGGAGCCTGGACTGATACCTTACTGCCCTATTGTCCTGTTTATTATTTATTGTAATGCCTGCGCTGTTTTGTGCACTTTATGCAGTCCTGGGTAGGTCTGTAGTCTAGTGTAGTTTTTTTTTCTGTGTTGTTTTTTACGTGGTTCAGTGTAGTTTTTGTACTGTGTCATGTAACACCATGGTCCTGAAAAACATTGTCTCATTTTTACTGTGTACTGTACCAGCAGTTATAGTGGAAATGACAATAAAAGTGATTTGACTTTACTTGACTTCAGGAGCTATAAAGAGACTCTTGACCCCCAAACACAGCAGCACAACCCTTCCCCGGATACATACGCCCACATTTGACCCAGACGTCCTCTTTGTGGTGGCAGTCATGCTCCAACCAGTCAGGCGACCGACAACCCCAGAGCGCAATCTCATCACCCCGACACTCGACGTTACTGAGCAGGATGGCGGAGGTATCACTTCCTTTTGTGTGGTTTCCGTCCTCGCCGCTGGTCTCGATAGGGGCCCTACATTTCAGCTGGTTGCACACAACCCTGGCGTCCTCGATGTCCCAACCATCGTCGCACACTGTGCCCCAGGAGCCATTGTACTTGATCTCCACACGGCCCTCACATGTGCCGTCCCCGTCTGCCAAACGGAGACCTTCAGGGTCTGGTGGAGGACAGGAAGAGAAAAACAGGATCAGTCAGTGTCCGAGTGGTCCAATTAATCACCAGGATTAGACACAGAGTGAAGCTCCCTCTACATTGTCCCATCACACACTCCCAGGGTCGGACACAGAGTGAAGCTCCCTCCACACCGTCCCATCACACACTCCCGGGGTCAGATACAGAGTGAAGCTCCCTCCACACCGTCCCATCACACACTCCTGGGGTCAGACACAGAGTGAAGCTCCCTCCACACTGTCCCATCACACATTCCCGGGGTCAGACACAGAGTGAAGCTCCCCCCACACCTTCCCATCACACACTCCTGGGGTCAGACACAGAGAGAAGCTCCCCCCACACCGTCCCATCACACACTCCCGGGGTCAGACACAGAGTGAAGCTCCCTCCACACTGTCCCATTACACACTACCGGGGTCAGACACAGAGTGAATCTCCCTCCACACCGTCCCATCACACACTCCCGGGGTCAGACACAGAGTGAAGCTCCCTCCACACCATCCCAAGGCATTCCTGGGGTCATACGTACGTATACAATAGTCATCTCCTTTCTCCCAGTAATATTTCCAGGTACACTTGTTGAACGCTTTTTCCACTTGAGATACAGGTGCCCCTGTAAAGAAATTATTGAGCATTGGCCATCCATGGTGTTGTTTGGTCTAAGGCCACTCTTCATGTCTGCCTTCCTCACCCAGTCCCACAGCATTTCCTCCTCACTGTCACTCCCACAGCGTTCTCTCCTCACCCCCTCCCACAGCGTTCCCTCCTCAACCCTCCCATAGCATTCCCTCCTCACTGTCCCTCCCACAGCATTCCCTCCTCACCGCCCTCCTACACCGCCTCTCACTCACTGCCCATCATCACCACCTCTCCATCAGCTCAGTACTCGCTTATCACCTCCCCTCCTTCGCCATCCCTCCCTCTACCTCACTATTCCTGTCCTCCCATACCTTCCGTCCTTCTCTGTGCCTCTCTCCCCTGCTTCCTCCTCCCAGCCACTCACTCACCTCATCAGCCCTCCTCATCACTCAGCTCCCTCCTACCCTGTCCCTCGTTCACCTCATCACCCCCCCACATCTCAATGCCCCTCCCTCCTCTCCACCTTTCCCTAACGCCAATCCCTCCTTCCTGCCCCTCACACATCCCAGCCCTTCCCTCACCTCACAGCCACTCCCCTACTTCAACAGCGCTCCCCCTTCACTGTCCCTCCTTCCTCAACCCTCCAGCCTCAGAACCATTCCCTCATATCACCCCCACCCCCAGCAACCCTCGCTCCTCACTGCCCCTCATGACTACGTACCAGTACAGATAACCCCAGCATCCTCCTTGTGAGTACAGTTCCCCTTGCCCCATATTCCGGGGGAACACTCTGACAGGTTCTTCTCCTTTCCACTGCACTCCAGGTTCGTCAGCCAGATTTCCCCGGAGCCGATGCCAAAGGCGGAAGAGTTCACCGCCTCCTTCGCCGAGCCACATTTCAACTGCTGGCACACTACTTCGGCATCCTTCATGTCCCACAGGTCGTCACAGACATTTCCCCAGCGACCGTTGTGGTAGATCTGCACTGCTCCCGCGCACGTCCAGTTTTCAGGCGCTAACAGCCTCAGGAATCCTGTCAGGAAAGGGGGGGGGGGGGGGAAGCGGGCAAACGGAACGTCACACCAGCAGGGAATGTAGCTCCTCGGCCCAACCGGTCTATGCCGAGCATCTCAGACGCCCAAGCCCTCCAAACTTCCCTCTCCTTGAACCTGTCAGCATAATCCCTGCAGCCCGGTGACCTGCGCTGCCTGTAAGGAGCCCTCCCCACGACCGTGAGGGTTTCCTCCCACATTCCAAAGGCACACCGCTAAGGGTCAGTGAGCCGTCAGCCTGCTACGTCAGCGTGACAACACTTGTGGGCGCCCACCCCCAGTACAATCCCCGTGGACTGTGTTGGTCATTGATGCAAACGGGGCCTGCCGCTGCATGCTTCGCTGCACTGAAGACGAATAAAGCCAATCATGAAAACGTTGAGATTGTGCAAGATGCTGGCGGGGTGGAAAATGGAGTTTTGTGTGCATTTTTGGTCAGCTACCTACAGGAAAGGGGTCACTAAGGTCGAGAGGGAACAGAGAATATTTACTAGGATGTTAATAGACAATAGGTGCAGGAGTAGGCCATTCGGCCCTTCGAGCCAACACCGCCATTCAATGTGATCATGGCTGATCATTCACAATCAGTACCCTGTTCCTGACTTCTCCCCATATCTCTTGACCCCGCTATCTTTAAGAGCTCCATCTAACTCTTTCTTGAAAGCATCCAGAGAATTGGCCTCCACTGCCTTCTGAGGCAGAGCATTCCACAGATCCACAACTCTCTGGGTGAAAAAGTTTTTCCTGAACTCCGTTCTAAATGGCCTACCCCTTATTCTTAAACTGTGGCCTCTGGTTCTGGACTCCCCCAACATCAGGAACATGTTTCCTGCCTCTAGAGTGTCCAATCCCTTAATAATCTTATATGTTTCAATCAGATCCCCTCTCATCCTTCTAAATTCCAGTGTATACAGTGTATATGTTGCCAGCGTTGGACGAGCTGAGTTATAGGGAAAGGCTGAACAGTTTAGGGCTTCGTTCTCTGCTGCAGAGGACAATGAGAGGAGATTTAGCAGAGGTGTACAAAATTATGAGAGGCTGTCGGCAGGGAAACTGCAGGCTGTATCCAATCAGATTGTATGAAGCCAGGTCTCGTCACAGGTTTAAGGTGAAAGAGGAAATATTTAATGGGAACCTGAGGGGGAGCTTCTTCATTCAGAGGATGGCGTGAGCGTGGAACGAGCGCAGATGTGGTGGACGAGAGTCCAATTGTAAAATTTGAGAGAAGTTTGGACAGGTACATGGACGAGGGAGGTATGGAGGGATATGGTCCAGGTGCTGGTAGATGGAACTAGGCAGAAGACTGGGCTGGCATAAGACTAGATGGGCTGAAGGGCCTGTTTCTCAGCTGTGATGCTCTATGACTCCATGACTTTTTCTGTCAACTCACTGCACATCCTGACCAGCCTCTGGGTGAGGTACCCCTCAGATACTGGATATATCTCTCCTCATCTTCAATCTCTCTCTAGTACTTGGTTTCCAAATCCTGAGGTAAACAACTATGTGAATTCACCCTGTCTCTGCCCTTCATGATTTTAAATACCTCTGTAAGGTCACACATCCAAGACCTACATCCCACTGTATAAAGTCCCAGTCTGCTCAACCTCTCTCCATAACTCAGTCGCTCGAGTCCCGTCCCGGCACCATCCACTCACGTAGACTGTCTCTCTGTGTTCTGTCCAGCATAATGGCATCTTCCCTGTTTCAGGGTGAGCAAAACTGGACACAATATTGTACAATTACAACGTGGACCACAAGAAACTGCAGAGCTGTGGACGTATTTCAGCACATCACGGAAACCAGCCTCCCCTCCATGGACTCTATCTATACTTCCCTCTAACTCAGTAGAGCAGCCAGCATAATCAATGACCCCACCCACCCCGGACATTCCCTCTTCTCCCCCTCCCACTGGGCAGAAGATACAGAAACCTGAAACCACGTACCATCAGGCTCAAGGACAACTGTCCTCCGGTGTCGTCAGACTAGTGGGCGGTTCTCTAGTAGAATCATTTGGACTCTTTCCACACAATCTACCTTGTGTGGCCTTTGCACCTTACGGTCTACCTTGCACTGCGCTTTCTCTGTAGCTGTTATTCTGCGATGTTTTACCTTGTGTAATGAATCAAGGTAATGATTACACCTTGTGTAATGTATGCAAGACAACCTTTCCACACTGTCTTTGTTTTGCAGAGATAGAAATGAGGTTTATTTTTCACACGTACATTGGTCTCGTTTTGCACCAGTGACCAACGCAGTCCAAAATATGCTGGGGCAGCCGGCCAGTGTCGTCAAGCTTCCTATCCCAACAGAGCAGTTCAGTGACCGTACATCTTTGAAATGTACTTTGTACATGGGAGAACGCTAGAGCACCTGAGGGAAATCCATGCAGCCATGGGCAGAATGCACCAGCTCCTTACCGTCAGTGGTGGGAACTGAACATCCACCGCTGGCGCTGTGGGCTGCTGCACTACCCGTAACAGTACCATGCAGTTCCGCACACAGCTACCTCGGTGAACCTGACAGTCATAATGATCCCAGCTTCGAGACCCGGTGCCCTGCCCAATGACCGACAGACAGACAGAATGCCAAACCCTTTCCCCACTCTGCTTGGCATGCTCAGCGAACCATGCAGCTGTACTCAATGTCGCTCTGTCCCAGGGCCCGATGACAGTCCTATCATCATCGATCTTCACAGAATGCAACACCTCACCCGCATTAACCCCATGTAGTCCTCCCTGTTGACCTCTCCCAGTTAACACCACATAACCTCTCTCTATTAACCCCTTGTGACCTCACAATCTTAAACTCTGTAGTTCTCTGTTAAAATGCCACAAACCCTTCCCTCATTAACTCCTTGTAAATCTTTCCTGTTAACCCCACACAACTCCTCTCTGTTAACCCTTCCCTGTTAACTATTTGTGATGCCTCTCTGCTAAACTCACATAACCCATCTCTGTTATTCCCTCGTAACACCATCTCCTATTAAGCCCTTTGACCCCCATCTCTCAATTAATCCCTCATGGCCCCTCGTTGTTAACCCCATGTAACCCCTCCATCTACTCCCACCCCTCCCTCCTGCATAAACCCCATGTTACTCACTCCCTGTTAACCCCATTTAACCTATCATTAACCCCAACTGACTACTGCATCCCCATGAAAGCCCCTCCCCATTAACCCTTCATAGCCTGTCCATCATCATCCCTGCATCCCACCCCCCACATTAACCCCGTGATAACCCTTTCCTCCTACCCCATGACTCCTTCCTTTCCCATCAACCCTTTACATACCCTTCCCCATCATCTACACTGCAATAGTGAGAGACAATCCCTCCCTGTTTTCACTTCCACTTGCACCACCCACCCACCCCAGATTCTCACCTTCACTGGAGTTCTCATGTTGCTCTATAGTCATGATCAGGGTGATTTTACCATCAGTCAGAATCCCAGGCGTGCCTGCAGTGAGATGAGTGGGAGTCACTCGTGAGAGGGAGCAAATGGCAAAAACCTCCCCAACCCCCCCCCCCCACGTAACCTACCTCCCTTCCCATTGCCCTCCTATAACTCCCTACCTCTTCCTTCCCCACAACTCCCTCCCACCCTCTCAACCCCACATTAACACCTCCTTGCCCATTGTCCTCCTCTAACTCCCCTCTCCTTCGCCATGTAACCCTCTCCCTCCCTATTGCCATTTTGTGATGCCCTCCTTTCTCCTCAACTCCCAACCCTCCTGCAACTCCTTCCCTCCCCCTCAACCATCCTCCCCTCCTTCCCCATGTAACTCCATCCCAATGCCTCACCTTCCCCCCTCCCCATTTCTGGAAGGGGGAATACCTGGACAGTCAACATGCAGGATGCCCTGTGAGTTAAGACCAGGATATAGGAGTGGTATAAGGTATTTGCCATTCAGCCCATCAAGCCTGCTCCCCATTCAGTTCTGTCTGCTGTCTCAAACCCACTCTCTCACCTTTTCCCTGTAATCTTAAACCAACCCCCCCCCCCCCTTACTGACCAAGAACCCTTCCTTAAATACACCCAATGACTTGGCCTCCACAGCTAATAAATTCCCCACATTCACATCTGGCTACATTCTTCATTGCTGTCCTAAAGGGACATCCTTCTATTTCGTGGCTGTGATTGGAAACATCCTCTCCACATCCACTCTATTTTCGATATTTAAAAGATTTCAGTGAGATCCCCCGCCTCATTCTTCTGAACTCCGGTAAGTACTGGCCCAGAGCCATCAAACGCTCTTCATACGTAAAGCCTATCATTCTCATTAATCTCCTCTGGACATTCTCCAATGCCAGAACATCCCTTGGGTTGGAAACTGCTCACAATACCTAGTGTGGTCTGAGCAATGCCTTATAAATCACTTGTGAAGTGCACAAATAATTTCACACAAGTTGATGGGGCAGTAAAGAAAACACATATAGCTCACTTGCCGTTATTAGTCGAGGCACTGATTTCGAGAGTCGGGAAGTTATGTTGCAGCTTTATAAAAATCTGGTGAGGCTGCATCTAAAGCATTGCATTCAGTTCTGCTCACCCCATTACAGGAAGGGTGTGGGCTTTGGAGAGGGGGCGGAAGAGGTTCGCCAGGATGCCGTCTAGGTTAGAGGGTATGAGCTATGAAGAGAGATTGGGCTGTTTCCTCTGGAGCGGCAGAGGTTTCAGGGAGACCTGACTGAGGTTTATAACATTGTGAGAGACATAGAGAGATGAGACTGATGGCATCTTGTTCCCAGGTTGAAATGTCTCATAGCAGAGTGCAAACTGAGTGGGGCAAGTTTTGGGTAGTGGGAGCCTGGGAGGTGCTGCCGGGCTGGTGGTGGAGGCAGATACAATAGAGGTGTATAAGAAGCTCTCAGATAGGCGTGCACAAAGAGTGGAGGGATAGGGACAAATATGCAGTCAGAAGGAATTAGCTGAGTTAGGCATTCTAATTTAACAGTTTAGTTAATTTGTTTAATTAAACATGGTAGGCCAAAGACCTGTTCCCGTTAACTATTATTTCAAGTTTTGTGTGGTCCGTTTTATGATTGTTGTTTTATGAGAGATTTCCTCTGTAGGTTGTCCCGGATCTGAGCTTAAATTAATATGGCAACCGTGTTCCCAGTGAGAGCCCGATTCAACGTGTCAGTTTAACCCACTAATTCCTCCAACTTCCCCAACTCCAGTAATGCTTGGGCGGGGTGACATACCCCACACCCCTTCCCATTTTGTTAAAGTGCGCAGGAGATCAATGGATAAAAGAAAAAACACACCAAATTTATGAATTGGCAAAATGTATAACTTCTGTGTGTACGTATTTATCTTTATAAAGTTCTAAATACATTCGGAATTTATGTCAGGGGGACAGTGTATTTCCTGCAAAATTGTCCTATCAGAAATCACCACGTTACTACCTACAATCAAGGACAAATTGTTTTAAGGGAATCCTTAGTGAGTGTGTGTGTGTTTGTCCCTGTGTAAGATATTTCTCCACTGACTGCATTCTCTGGAAGAAGTAGTCGGTGGAAGTTGCTTGCTGTTCTCGTCAGGCAGTTGTCGAGGGATTGGGCTGCCCCACACACCTCTCATCCCTTCCAGCTTGTAAACCTACCGAGAGTGCTCAGGATTGCGATTGAGAAGAGCAGGCGGATCGTTCTGCAACACTGCTCAGGCCTGTGGAACAAGAACATTGCGACAATCAGTTGGGCTGGGTTAGGGGGTAAAACCCAAGGGTTAAGGGGAGATTAGGCTTCAGTGGCTTCAAGGGTTTATGAGTCAAAAACTTAGGGTCAATGTACATCAGGGTCAAGGATTATGAAATACCCTGAATCAAAGCAACTTGCGTTCCAATGCATTCCTCCTCACCGCACCTTTGCCCCTCCCACGGTACTCCCTCATCACTGTCCTCCCACAGCGCTCCCTTCTCACCACCCCTCCCACAGCATTCTCTTCTCACCACCCCTCCCACAGCAGTCCCTACTCAGCCCCCCACCACAGCATTCCCTTCTCACCACCCTCCCACCGCTCTCCCTCCTTACCACCCCTCCCACGGCATTCCCTCCTCGACCCCCTCCCACAGCATTCCCTCCTCAACCCCTCAACGTTTGTTAATGTCAAAGTCAAAGTGGTTTATTGTAAGACGCACAATTCCATGTGTGTACAGTTATAATGAAAAGCTTACTTTCAGCAGCATCACAGAGATAACATTCACAATGGAAATACAAATTATACATTTTTTTTTGCAAGAAACAACACAAAGTCCACTGTAGAGCAGATTAGTTCTAGTGTTGCTATACTGATTGTGGTTGTTGCAGTTGGTTCAGGAACCGAATGGGTGAATGGAAGTAGCTGTTCCTGAACCTGGTGGTTTGGGACTTCAGGCTTCGATACGTCCTGCCCGATGGGAGCTGTGAGAAGATGGCGTGGCCCGGATGGTGGGGATCTTTGTTGGCGGGTGTCGCCGTCTTGAGGCAGTACCTCCTGCAGACACTACCGATATCGGGGAGAGATTGCCCGGGCTCCCACGGCTCGGTGCTCCCTCCTCACCGCCCCTCACAGCGTGGTGCTCCCTCCCACGGCACAGTGCTCCCTCATCACTACCCCTCCCACAGCTCAGTGCTTCCACACCCCCACAGTGTGGCGCTCCCTCCTCACTGCCCCCCCCCAGCTCAGTGCTCCCTCCTCACTGCCCCCCCCACAGTGTGGCGCTCCCTCCTCACCACCCCTCCCCCAGCTCAGTGCTCCCTCCTCACTGCCCCCCCCCAGCTCAGTGCTCCCTCCTCACCGCCCCCCCACAGTGTGGCGCTCCCTCCTCACCACCCCTCCCCCAGCTCAGTGCTCCCTCCTCACTGCCCCTCCCCCAGCTCAGTGCTCCCTCCTCACTGCCCCCCCCAGCTCAGTGCTCCCTCCTCACCGCCCCCTCACAGTGTAGCGCTCCCTTCTCACCGCCCCTCCCCCAGCTCAGTGCTCCCTCCTCACCGCCCCCCCCCCCACAGTGTGGCGCTCCCTCCTCACCGCCCCTCCCCCGGCTCGGCGCTCCCTCCTCACCGCCCCTCCACAGTGTAGCGCTCCCTCCTCACCGCCCCTCCCCGGCTCGGCGCTCCCTCCTCACCGCCCCTCCCCCGGCTCGGCGCTCCCTCCTCACCGCCCCTCCCCCGGCTCGGCGCTCCCTCCTCACCGCCCCTCCCCGGCTCGGCGCTCCCTCCTCACCGCCCCTCCCCCGGCTCGGCGCTCCCTCCTCACCGCCCCTCCCCGGCTCGGCGCTCCCTCCTCTCCGCCCCTCCCCCAGCTCAGTGCTCCCTCCTCACCGCCCCTCCCCCGGCTCGGCGCTCCCTCCTCACCGCCCCTCCACAGTGTAGCGCTCCCTCCTCACCGCCCCTCCCCGGCTCGGCGCTCCCTCCTCACCGCCCCTCCCCCGGCTCGGCGCTCCCTCCTCACCGCCCCTCCCCCGGCTCGGCGCTCCCTCCTCACCGCCCCCCCCCCCCCCCCACAGTGTGGCGCTCCCTCCTCACCGCCCCTCCCCCGGCTCGGCGCTCCCTCCTCACCGCCCCTCCCCCGGCTCGGCGCTCCCTCCTCACCGCCCCTCCCCCGGCTCGGCGCTCCCTCCTCACCGCCCCTCCCCCGGCTCGGCGCTCCCTCCTCACCACCCCTCCCCCGGCTCGGCGCTCCCTCCTCACCGCCCCTCCCCCGGCTCGGCGCTCCCTCCTCACCGCCCCTCCCCGGCTCGGCGCTCCCTCCTCACCGCCCCTCCCCCGGCTCGGCGCTCCCTCCTCACCGCCCCTCCCCCGGCTCGGCGCTCCCTCCTCACCGCCCCTCCCCGGCTCGGCGCTGTGAACCGAGCCGAGCCGAGCCGAGCCGAGCCGCGGGGGCCGGAAGCCGCGGTGTCGCTGTGCAGGAGGACGAGGCGAGGCGAGCGTTTCAGAGCGGCTCTGCGGCCCTGCAGAGGAAGCGCGCTCCTTCCGTTCCCCGGGCCTCAGGTAGGGCTCGCAGCTCTGCTGCCTCACACACTCCGATCGGCAGATAAGGCGAGTCAGCAGGGAGGGGGAGGGAGAGTGAGGCTTGAGAGGGGTGGGAAGTGGGTGGAGGGGGGGTAGTAGCGGGAAGAGGTGAGATTGGGAGGGGGAGTGTTGTTGAGGGAAGAAGGGAAGGGGCAGAGAGGGCAGAGTGTTTGGAGGGAGATGGGAGGGTGAGAGAGAGTAGTGGGAGTGATTGAGAAGGAAGCAGGAGGAAGGAAGAGAAGGGATAGTAGTGAGTGAGGAAAAGAGAGAGGGAAGAGAAGACAGGAAGAGAAGGAGAAAGGGGTTGAAAGAAAAAGGGAGAGAAGGTGTGAGGAGAACGAAGAGGCGTGGGGTAAGGAGAAAGGGTGAGAGAAGGGGGAAGGAGAGATGAGGCGAGACGGGGTGGGTTGAGAAAGTGGGTAAGGGTGAAGAGGAAGCAAGAGAGAGTAGGGGAAGGGGTGGGGAGAATCAAGGGGGTGGAAGGATGGGAAAAGAGGGGTATGGAAAAGGGGAGAGCAGAAATGGGGAGAGAGTGAGGAGGTGAGAGGGGTGGAGCGATGGAGAAAGATATTTATCACAAAGACTTACAAATGTGCACACAGAAATATATACAGACACACTTGTACAAATAATGTACCAATTCACAAACTCTTCCCACACATACACAACACACTCACACACCACCCCACCCACACACACACAAACACCGCACACCACACAAACACACACGCACACGACACACACACACACCGCACACCACCCCCCCACACACACACACAACACACAGAAGCTGGGACACAGACACGAACACGGGGTTGCTGAGGGTGACAGGTGCAGGTCAGCAGATGTTCTGGGGCTGAGATTAAGATCAGTAACTTTCTGCAGCAAAGAAACAAACTTCACGGGGAGGGGGGAGGTGTGAACTCGAGATGTAGCTCAGAGAGACAAACTTCACCCCAGTGGGGGGGGGGGGGTGGACTCGAGATGTAGCTCAGAGAGACAAACTTCACCCCAGTGGGGGTGGTGGACTCGAGATGTATCTCAGAGAGACAAACTTCACCCCAGTGGGGGGGTGGACTCGAGATGTAGCTCAGAGAAACAAACTTCACCCCAGTGGGGGGGTGCTCTCGAGATGTATTTCAGAGAGACAAACTTCACCCCAGTGGGGGGGTGGACTCGAGATGTAGCTCAGAGAGACAAACTTCACCCCAGTGGGGGGGTGGACTCGAGATGTAGCTCAGAGAGACAAACTTCACCCCAGTGGGGGGGGGTGGACTCGAGATGTATCTCAGAGAGACAAACTTCACCCCAGTGGGGGGGTGGACTCGAGATGTAGCTCAGAGAAACAAACTTCAACCCGGGGGGGGGGGGGGTGAACTCGAGATGTATCTCAGAGAGACAAACTTCACCCCAGTGGGGGGGTGGACTCGAGATGTAGCTCAAAGAAACAAACTTCACCCCAGTGGGGGGGTGGACTCGAGATGTATCTCAGAGAGACAAACTTCACCCCAGTGGGGGGGGTGGACCGAAGATGTATCTCAGAGAAACAAACTTCACCCCAGTGGGGGGGTGGACTCGAGATGTATCTCAGAGAAACAAACTTCACCCCAGTGGGGGGGTGGACTCGAGATGTAGCTCAGAGAAACAAACTTCACCCCAGTGGGGGGGTGGACTCGAGATGTAGCTCAGAGAAACAAACTTCAACCCGGGGGGGGGGGGGGTGAACTCGAGATGTATCTCAGAGAGACAAACTTCACCCCAGTGGGGGGGTGGACTCGAGATGTATCTCAGAGAGACAAACTTCACCCCAGTGGGGGGGTGGACTCGAGATGTATCTCAGAGAAACAAACTTCAACCCCAGTGGGGGGGTGGACTCGAGATGTAGCTCAGAGAAACAAACTTCAACCCCAGTGGGGGGGTGGACTCGAGATGTATCTCAGAGAAACAAACTTCAACCCCAGTGGGGGGGTGGACTCGAGATGTAGCTCAGAGAAACAAACTTCACCCCAGTGGGGGGGTGGACTCGAGATGTATCTCAGAGAAACAAACTTCAACCCCCGGGTGGGGGCGGGGGGTGGACTCGAGATGTATCTCAGAGAAACAAACTTCACCCTGGGGTGGGGGTGCTCTCGAGATGTATCTCAGAGAGACAAACTTCACCCCAGTGGGGGGGTGGACTCGAGATGTAGCTCAGAGAGACAAACTTCACCCCAGTGGGGGGGTGGACTCGAGATGTATCTCAGAGAAACAAACTTCACCCCAGTGGGGGGGGTGGACTCGAGATGTAGCTCAGTGAAACAAACTTCACCCCAGTGGGGGGGGTGGACTCGAGATGTAGCTCAGAGAAACAAACTTCACCGTGGGGGGCGGGGGTGGACTCGAGATGTAGCTCAGAGAAACAAACTTCACCCCAGTGGGGGGGTGGACTCGAGATGTATCTCAGAGAAACAAACTTCACCTCAGTGGGGGGGTGGACTCGAGATGTATCTCAGAGAGACAAACTTCACCCCAGTGGGGGGGGTGGACTCGAGATGTAGCTCAGAGAGACAAACTTCACCCCAGTGGGGGGGTGGACTCGAGATGTAGCTCAGAGAAACAAACTTCACCGTGGGGGGCGGGGGTGGACTCGAGATGTATCTCAGAGAAACAAACTTCACCCCAGTGGGGGGGGTGGACTCGAGATGTATCTCAGAGAAACAAACTTCACCTCAGTGGGGGGGTGGACTCGAGATGTATCTCAGAGAAACAAACTTCACCCCAGTGGGGGGGGTGGACTCGAGATGTATCTCAGAGAAACAAACTTCAACCCCGGGGGGGGGGGGGGGGGGTGGACTCAAGATGTATCTCAGAGAAACAAACTTCAACCCCAGTGGGGGGGGGGGTAGACTCGAGATGTAGCTCAGAGAAACAAACTTCACCCTGGGGTGGGGGTGCTCTCGAGATGTATCTCAGAGAGACAAACTTCAACCCCCGGGGGGGGGTGGACTCGAGATGTAGCTCAGAGAGACAAACTTCACCCCAGTGGGGGGGGGTGGACTCAAGATGTAGCTCAGAGAAACAAATTTCACCCCCAGTGGGGGGGGGGGGGTAGACTCGAAAAGTATCTCAGCAGCACTGGGGGTGAAAAAGATATCGGAACAGACAGAGGCCTATGCAGTCGACAATGAGGGTGATGGGGTTATTTTCCGCCATCAAGAGGGGACAAAGGTGCAAAGGTCACTGGGGTATAGCACTCTCTCTCTCTCACACACATACACTGGCCCTCACTGGGGGAGCGGGTCTCACTCCCACACAGACTGGGATCCGCACCCCTTACCCATGACCTGTCAAACCTGAGGATGTGCAGTAGATCCTGACCCCCTCCTGGCCTCCTGATTCTCCACATTAGCCGTCCTTTTTTATATCACCCCTTCCCCCCCGCCTCTGGGAAGCTCCTATACTAAACATATATTACCTGCCCTTCAGTGGGTCCTGAATCAGCACAGTTCCCTGATTCCCTCCTCTACCCACCCCCCTCACCATCCCACTCACCAATCCCCCCACGAACCTTGTTGTCATGGAAGCAGTGATCCACTTACACCCCTCCCACTTTATTCTTTCCTATGTTTGCGTCACCCTTCAGCATCACGCGCTGTGGGGCAACTCACACCCGATTAACCCCGATTATTTATTGGGAGATGCGGATGGAAGCTGGAGCTTCAGTGGGAACTCATGGGATCGCAGGGAGAACATGCAAATTCAACATAAAATTTCAAATTCATCATTTCTCTCTCTCCCCCCCACTTTCTCTCTTGCACTCTTGCGCTCTCTCTCTTGTTCTCTCTTCCCCCCTCCCCCTCTCTCTCTCTCTCTCGCTCTCTCTCTCTCTCTGCCCCTCTTTCTCTCTTTCTCTCGCTCGCTCTCTCTCTCGCTCTCATACACACACACACACGACGGGCTTTACACACTGACACTAAGTAACCTGAGTATCTAGGGCCACGAGACAGCTTTCCTACACACCGCACCACAGCCTCTGTCTCTGCCTGTGGCCCGCTCCCGGCGGGTGACGTCCGCCATTACCAGCACTATAGCTGTGTCTGTTCAAGGGCACGTACACCAGGAAGGGAGCACGGCTTCGGAAGTCATTGCTGGGCCCTGCCGCTACCCCCGAGGAACCAGCCCGATAAGGCCTTACCTCAGCAATCTAGAAGTCTTCTTCCTCACGAGTGTCTCTGACTCCGCCAGAAATTTTCGCTTCTTCTTTGTCGCCATCTTGTTCCACTTCAGAGGAGGTTTGTGCGTGATCGATTTTCAAAGGTGGTGGAAGAGGGTGCAGGGGTGGGGGGGGGGTGTTGTTGGCTGGGGAGATTTGGTGAGACGGGTTCTCAGTCTTGGGGTGTAGGGCTCACCGACGACCTCCTGATCAAGAAGCGCAGAGGTGGGGGGCGACGCCAGAGAAAAGGGAGCGGATAACAATCTCGGCAGGTGGAGCAGTAGCTTCCTGCTACGTAGATGCCTGATATAGGAAGACATGCGTCACAGGCTTGGTGCCGCCCTCCTCACTACCCGTCCTACGGTGCGTTCGTCACCGCCCCTCTTACAGCGCAGTGTTCCCTCCTCACAGCCCCTCCTACAGCTCAGCACAACCCATCCCCCCCAACGGCTCAGCACTCCCTCTCACTCCCACCCCACAGCACGGTGCTCCCTCTTCGCCACACGGCCAAAGTGTCACAGCTACAGAGAGGGTGCAGTACGGCTAGGTAATAAGCTGGAAGGGTCGCACGAGGTAGACTGTGAGGTCAAGATCTCTCTTTGAGAGGCTCATCCCGTAGTCTTACAGCAGCAGGGTAGATGTGTGCTTTCGGGCTTGTGTATCTTCTACCCGATGGGATGAGGAGGAGAAGAACATCTGGGTCAGTTGGGGTCTTTTTTTTAAACTTTTTTTTTATTGTTTTGCCAGTAACAGAACAAACAGGATAAAAACAAGCAGACAGACAGGGTCATCATAGGTGAAGTAAAATCCATATCTTAGAGAAATGAATAGAGAAATGGGGTTACATTGCTGTATCAAGGTTAACCAAACTCTTATATCCATTATTGTCCTTCAAAGTCTCAGGGCACCTTAAGATCCATGACTTTAAAGTCCATTCTGCACCTTCCCTCACAGGAAGAAATAAAACAAAGTTCTTCAACCCAAATAAACGTGCAGTCATTTCAGGTTCAAATAAAATGTCTAATTTTCCCAGTATCTTTCATATTTTTAGTGGCATGTCTCAGAGAGAAAGTAAACCGTTCCATAACATAAATTTCTTGAACTATTTCTATCCATTCCAGGACTGTAGGAGACTCTTTGCTTAGCCATTTCCTGGTAATCGCTTTCTTACTGGCTGCTAGTAGTTTTTGTAACAAATATCTCTCATGCTTTTTGAGCCCATTTGGTACATTACCCAAATAAATAACGTTAAAGTCAAAATTAATCTCTGGGCTGATTATTGACCTTATCTCTGTTACTACATCTAACCAATAAGACAAAATCTTCGGAGACTCCCAGAAAATATGAAAATGATCGGCCAACGTATTATCACACATTCTCCAACATTGACCTTGTTCAGGTCTGTTACTTTGTAACTTCTGTGTTTTTGGCATTATAAAAAATCTTAAGGTATTCTTCCAGGTGAATTCCCTCCCCAGACCTGAGCTTGAAGTAGTTAAATGTGTTCTGTATATGTTGAACCGATCATCTTCTGTCAATTTTATGTTGGCTTCTTCCTCCCATTTTGATTTAACTTACATTCTGGAGAGACCCCTGTTCGATTGTAAAATCGAGTAAATCCTGGTTATCAGTTTCTTTTTAATATTACCTTTATACACATCAGTGAATATATTAATCAGACTTAACCCTTTCTCTCCAATAGTTTTAATATTATTATTAAAATATTGTCTTAGTTGAAGATATCTAAAGAAGTCTCATTTCTCTAAGTGATACGTTTCTGTGAGTTGTTGGAAGGACTCCAGACCCTTAATGGAGGACATTGTACAGTATGAGGTGATTCCCTTACTTGTCCAATGTGTAAATCTGCAATCCGATTGTGCTGGAAGGAATTCTGTGTCATGTGCCACCTAACATGTATTCCTACATTTCTTTCAAATTTTGGGTCTTTAAATTCTTTATACCAGATGTTTAGAGGGACTGTTGTCCACCTAGTCAGTTTATTTAAATGCTTCTTTGGGAGTGTTTTATCCCCCAGTAAAGATTGGAGAGGGATATTTATTAGACTTTGTTCTAAATCCTTCCACTTTGCCTCACAATTAGGGTCACACCCACAGACCAGACTGCGCAGCTGTACTGCTCTATAACAGTCTTCAAAGCAAGGCACAGCAAATCCTCCTTTATCCTTAGGCAGCTGTAATATCTGAAATCTAATTCTTGGTGTCTGTTTTCCCCAAATAAATGTTGAAATCATTCTTTTCCATTCATTAAATTGCTTAAAAGGTACTTCAACAGGCAACGATTGAAAAAGAAAGAGAGATCTAGGTAATACATCCATCTTTATGGCTTCTATTCGATTATACATATTCATTGGCAGCAATGACCATCTATTTAAGTCTGCCTTAATATCAGCTGCGATGGGAATATAATTATGTTCTTAGATAGTAGACAAGTCTTCAGGTATTAGCACTCCTAAGTATTTAATAATAATACCTTTCCATTTGAATTTACTCATTCTGTAAATGTTTTCTTGTGGTTCGTAACTAAAATTTAAAGTTGGGTTTTATGTAAATTAAATTTATACAGAGTAGGAACTGAATTCTTTCAGCAGGTATAATAATTTAGGCAAACCTGCATTGGGACTGGTAAGAGTCACGAGAATGTCATCCGCATATAGACGAATCTTATATTCTGTATCTCTGATCAGTGCACCTGTTATAATCTTTTCTTCTCTGATTGCCTGGGCCAATGGATCAATAAAAAGAGCGAAAAGTGTGGGGCTTGGGGGCACCCTTGTTGACATCCCCTTTCAAGAAATATTGTTTTAGATAAATTCCCATTTATTTTCATTCTGGCTGTAGGGGAAGAATATAAAGATTTCAGACATCCAACTACCTGATTATTAAAGCCAAACCACTTAAGTACCAAGTAGAGATATTTCCATTGTACTGAGTCAAAGGCCTTTTCAGCATCAAGGCTAATAACTACAGATTCCAGGTTATTTATGCTCATATGGTCAATGAGATGAAGGGCCCTTCTCACATTGTCCTGGATTTGCTCACTTTTTGCAAAACCTGTTTGATCTGTGTCAATTAGATCTGGAATTATATTTTCCAATCTTTTTACTAATATTGATGCAAATAATCTATAATCTACGTTTAGAACAGATATGGTGCTATAGGAATGGCATTCGGTCCGATCCTTACCACTTTTAGGATTTACTGAAATTATTGCTTGATTCCAGGACAACGGAGTCTCCCCTCTTTCAAGAACATAATTAAAACATTTCTTAAGTATTGGTATTATTATCTCTCTGAACGTTTTGTACCATTCTGCTGGACAGCCATCAGCACCTAAGGTTTTATTTGTTTTTAATGCTGACATAGCCTTACCTATTTCTTCTTCTGTTATCTCCTGGGTTATTAGTTTATTTTGCTCCATTCCTACCAATGGTAAATCTAAGGGCATTAAGAAACTAGATATGTCTGCTAACTCTGCAGCTTTGGGTTGAGCCTATAACATTGTGTAGTACATTTCCAAAGATTTTTGAATGTCTTCCGATTTGTGAAGCATCTTGTTAGTCTGGGGGTCTTTCATCCTATGTATAGATCTCTCAGTCTGTTGTTTACGTATTCTCCATGCAAGTAATTTCTTAGATTTGGGACCATTCTCATAGAAAATTTGTTTAACAAACTTAGCTCTCTTCTCAACTTCACTTTCATAGATATTATTTAGAATTCGTTTTATATCCAAAATTTGATTCAAGACATCACTGTCATTATACTCCATATGCTTACTCTCCAAAAATTGTAATTTTTCAATAAGATCCTTGATTTGTTTCTCTTTTTATGACCACTTTATGAGTTTACCCCTAATAACAGCTTTTGCAGCATCCCACATAGTGCTGGGGGACACCATTCCATTACCATTATATATCATATAATCTTCAAACTCTTTCTTTAGGTATTTTAAACATAGGGGATCATTCAAAAGACTGGTATTAAGTCTCCGCAAGGTATCTTTGGGTTTGTTGTCTAATGTTAAGTGTGGTCAGAGATGTCTTTTACCCCTATATCGCATTTTATAATCCTGTGCCTCTCTGAATTAAACATAAAATTAAAAATCTATTCTCGAGTACAAGGAGTGGGGTGAGAAAAAAAGGTGAACTGTTTATCAAGTGGGTGTAAGTCTCTCCATATATCTATCATGCCTATTTCTTTGAGCAGTTTCTTGACATATATTGTTTCCGGGTTTATCTTTTTTGTTCTATTTGAGGAGTCCAGGGAAGGATGTAATTGAATATTCCAGCCCCCCCACCCCACATATTACCACACCAGATGTTTCCATAGATATCATATTAAAAACCTTCTTAATCAGCTGTTTATCATTTCCTGGTGAACATTCAGAAGTGTAACTTCTTTATGGTCAATAAAACCCTTCAACAGTAAATAATGCCCTCCTTTGTCTGTAATCTGTGAGGAAAACCGGAGATTTGCTTTATTTGAGATTAATATTGCAATTCCCCTTGTGTTTCCCCTCTCAAGAGTAATAACAATTTTTAAATCCCATTTTGCGTAACTTCTCATGTTCAATCGTTGAAAAGTGAGTTTCTTGCCAAAAAATTATATCTTGCTTTTCTGGCTTCATTTTAACTAGCCTTACTCCTTTTGATTGGGTTCTGTAACCCATTCACATTAACGGTGATTACTCTGTATTCTTGTTACAGCATTCCACGCCAGTAAAAAAGGGTTTATATAAATAGTTAAATATCCCTAGATGACCTAAACAAATGAACTTCTGTCTGTACAACAAGCTAACATTTAACATATAAACAACACATGTAACATCTGTGACCTACATCTTTGAAGTTTAAACTAAACTTCTAAGTCGGGGAAGAGGGGAGCCCTTAAACCCAAAGGGGCCCCTCCTAGTGCAGGTTGATGCCTCTGAATGATTGAAATCAGGACCGTGTACAAAAAAGACAAAATCAAACATCAGCTCCTAGGTTTGTGGTCAGTGGTAGTAATAAGAGCTTACAGAGGAAAAATCGTTTATGTTCTATTTTTCAGTTCTTAATACAAAGTCAATTATAGTTTGTTGTTAGGGTACATGTGATTGTACCGACCTGGCTGAAGGATATTTTATCACTATACTTTTGAGAGCTCTCATGCAGTGTCCTTGTTGCATCGAAATTCCTTTAGCTTGTCTTGGATGTGTTTCAGACGTGTTTCTCCGTCCCGGCAGGATTTTGCCCCAGCTGTCTCCCAGGAAAGTTGTCCCAGTTTCGCTGTGGCCGTGCCTTCCGCGGGGGGGGGGGGGGCACGATTCCGGGACAGTCTGGTAAAAATCCCCTGTTCTTCAAGGTCTTCCGTCGCCTCTGATGCGTTATTGTAGATGACTTGTCCAGTGTCAAAAGACACTCGAAGTTTGGCTGGGTAAGGATGCTGGAACCAGAGCCCCTTTTTCTTTAAGCTTTTTTCTGACGGTGCAGTAAGCCTTTCTTTTCATAAGTATTTCGGTCGGGTGGTCTTGATCAAAAAATACTCTTTTCCCGTCGTAATAAATCTCTCGTTGTTTCCAAGTAGAGCGAAGCACCAACCCTTTAATTTTATACTCCAGAAAGTAGATGACCACGACCTTGGGTTGGAACCTTGTGGTGGTTTGGATCCAAGAGATCGATGGCAGTGTTGTATGCCGAGGGCGGCACTGGGAAGGGACAACACTGTTTTAGTAAATTTTTCCAGAAGTTCCTGTATGTCGAATCCTTCCGCCCCCTCGGAAATTCCATGGATACGTATGTTCTTCCTGAGTGAACGTGCCTCCAGGTCCGTTAGTTGAGCTTGAATGATCGCCTGAAGTTCCAGTGTGTGGGAACGAACCTCCCTGGCTTCGGCCTTCCATTCCTGCACTTCTGCCACCCTTTGCTCCATATCCTCAACTCTGCTCGTTATTTCTTTTAAATCACCGAGAACAGCATTTAGCTTCTGGTTAATTTCTTCTCTGAAATCCACCAGTGCCTTCTTTAGAAAACCCAAGGTATCACTCAGTCCTTTTTTCATGTCCGAACGAAGCGTTTGTATTTCGGCCATGATGTTAGCATGAACAGCCTCCATTTTCTATTTAAATAACTGTTCCTTATTTAGGGGGAAATAAGACCATCCGGGAGCCCTTACTGATCATACTGCTGGCTGTATCTGTGCCATACCGGAAGTCCACAGATTGTGCTTGCTGCTTTACCGAGGCAGAGTGCATGGAGGGGAGGCTGGTCTCCGTGGTGTGTTGAGCTATCTCACACCAGAGCATCTCTCTGCAGTTCCTCTACAGTTGTCATACCAAGCTGCGGAGCATTCCGACAGGATGGTCGAGAGTCCAACTCATAGTCCAGTAGTCCGAGCCACTATCAGGTGACGGGATTCCAAATTGACTCATTGGTGGAGAGCCGAGGGTGATGTCAGAAGGTTGTCTCGCGGAGAAGAATGGGGGGGGACGGGCGGACTCTCTGAAACCTATCAAATATTGAAATGCCCAGTTAGAACGGATGTAGAGAGGATGTTTTCAATAGAGGGGGAGTCAGAATACAGGGAGTCACAGCCTCAGAAAACAAGGATGTCCCTTCAGAGCAGAGATGACGAGCAATTTCTTTAGCCAGAGGGTGGTGAATCTGTGGAATTCATTACCACGGGTGGCTGTGAAGGCCAAGTGAATGGGTGTATTTAAAGCAGAAGTTGATAGGTTCTTGATTAGTCAGGGTGTCAAAGGTTATGGGAAAAGGCAGGAGAGGGATAATAAATCAGCCGTGGTGGAATGGCGGAACAGGCTCGATGGGCCGAATGGCCTAATTCTGCTCCTGTGTCTTGTGGCCTGTGACTAGTGATGTTCCCCAGGGCACACCACTGGGACCGTGGGGGTTTATCTGCTGCATCAACAATGGAGCACTGTTTCATTTGGCTGTATTTATGTCAGGTTGAATGATAATTGAACTTATAAAGCCACAGCGTTGCCAAGAGGCAGTATCAGCCCTACATGGAGTCCCAGATGAGCTGTCAGTTGTGGCAGGGCTTACATGCTGTGATGAACTAAAGCAAAAGGCAGCAGCATCTCTGTTAACCGCACATCCCTTCTTGATCTGTTTAATAGATTCTATGTATGTTTTGAACAGATGGGGTTTGGAGTGTCACTGCCCACCCTGAGAGCTTCCTATGGACCTGAACCCACAGTCACCATTGTTGATGTAAGAGCAGTCTTCTGAGGAGCAAATCCCTAGAAAGCATCTGGCCTGGATGATGTCCCTGACTGTGTCCTTAGATCCTGCACAGAACGGCTGGCAGGAGTATTTGAAGACATTTTTTTATCCGCTCCCTACTTTAGCCTGAGGTTCGTACCTGCTTTAGGAAGACCACTATCACCCCATCCTAGTCCCTATGAAAAACAACGTAACATGCCTTAAAGAATACAGTCTGGGGGCTCTGACATCTATAATGGGCTGGTCATGAAACACATTGACTCCAGCCTCCTAGCCAACCTTGATCCACAGCAGTTCACAACTCTTCTGGAGCTTCTGCACTGTAAAGACAGGTTGGTTAAATGTTAGTTACTGATTACAACTTTGCCTTCAGTTCCTATTCAGTTCAGTTCTGTCTACAGTTCCAAGCAGATTCATTTCCAAACTCCTAGACCAGGGACTCAACACCTCCATTCACAACGGGATTCTTGACTTCCTGACCAACTCGAATTCCTGACTAACAGATTGCCATCAGTAAGGATAGGTAGCAACACAGTTGTCATAATTATCCTCATCACTGGTGCTCCACAACACTGTGTCCTCACTCTATTCACTGTGCACTGCGGCCAGAGTCTCTTTACAAGTTTGCAGATGATTCCATTTTAGTAGGCTGTATCTGAAATAATGGAGAGTCAGAGTACGGGATGGAGATAGAGAATCTAGTGATATGGTGTCATAACAAACACTCTTTCAATGTCAACAAAACAAAACAGGTCATCACTGACTTCAGAAAGGGGTGATGCACGTACCCTTCATATCAATGATGCTGAGATCGAGAGAGTTGAGAGCTTCAAGTTCCTAGGAGGAAAATCACCAATTGCCCACCCTGGTCCAACCACATTGACACCTTGGTCAAAAAAACTCAGCAGTGCCTCTACTTCCTCAGGAGATGATAGAAATTTGGCATGTCCCCTTGAACCTCGCTAAGTTTTTAAGTGATGCACCATGGAGACATCCTGTCTGGAAGCATCCTGGCTTGGTATGGCAATTGTACTGTCTGAGACTGCAGGCAACAACAGAGTGGACATAGCTCACTAAATCACAGAAACCAGCCTCACACTATAGACTCTTCCTACCACAACCACATGTGACTGTGCACGTGTCAGCTAATTATTATTTAATCTTGATAGTATTTAACTCTATACTTGTCGTCGTCATGCTTGTTGAGACTTGGACAGAGCACAACAACGTTTCGCTGCCTGTTTCCGTTTCAGAGCCTGTTTCGACTGGCTCTGAAGACTAGCGGTATTCTTTTTTTATTCATAGTTGCTCTTTTCAGCTGCAGTGTAGGCTTCATTTTCCATTTGAGAGTTTTAGTTAACGGCCCTGTTTGGTCTGGCGTTTATTGTTTTCTTTTTCCTTTAACACTGTTTGCATTAAAGTCTGTGAACTATCGACCTTCTTCAGTGTCTCTCACTCCGCGCTTTGGCCATATCCGCACCTGGTGACAGCAAGTCTCGACCACACACAAAGATGGACCCAGCAGAGAGAGAGCAGCTGACCTTGGCCGTGAGATTCATCGGCCAGGTAGGAGACAAGCTGCAGGCAATGGAATCCATTCTCAGTGAAGTTACGGAGGCAATGAGGCAGATAACCTAGTGTCAACAAGCCCAGTCTCACTTGGAGAAACAGATGTCATCCCTAGCCGCAGCTGTTCAACAGTTCACCACAGACAATCGGACTCGGGTGTCTGCGATTTCTGCAATCACGGCTGCCGTCCACGAACTTACTGTGAACATCCAGCATCAGTTGACAGCCATTAACATTCTCGCCAGCTCAATTCAGCAGCCTCAGGCCACCTCAGTCCCACTCCCGGCATCTCACAGATCCTCCTTTTCTGCTGCCCCGACAAACTCTGCTACTAATGCTCTCACTCCCGTACCCGGACCAGAGCCGACTCCCACGTCCGTATGGGAACCGAGTATTCCACCACCAGGCAGATATTCCTAATGGTCGCAGGAATTTTATTACCCAGTGCAAGATGACATTCCAAGTCCAGCCTGGTTGTTTTGGCGATAATGCGCCAAAATTGTCGTACATGGTCAATCTTCTTGATGGATCTCCACTCAGCCTGTTCAACGCTTTACGGGGGCAAGGATACCCCGCAGCCCAGTCGTTCCGACGTTTCATGACGGAGTTAAGGAGGGTGTTTGATCTTCCAGTATGGGGTCAGGAAGCTGCCCACTGACTCTTGGACCTGTGCCAAGGCAGAGGAACGGTGAGAGCCTGTGCAGTGAAATTCCATACCCTTGCAGTAGAGATGGGATGGTATGATCCCTCATCACTGCCTTCCAGCGTGGACTGAACACAGGGGTCCGGCATGAGATCGCTGTCCGGGATGAGCAGGATAGTCTGGATGACCTGATTAATCTGGCTATTCGAGTTGACGACTGGCTGACTGAGTGGCGCAAGGAGAGAACGTTTCGAACCTCCTACGTACCGCCAGATCACCGTCATTCCTTGCCCTCTCCCCTTCCCTCACCACCCTGCACCCAACCCACTGAGGAGTCCATGCAAGTGGGGTGCATGCTCCTGTCTCAGGAGGAACGAGAGCAGTGCTGGAGAACAGGTTCCTGCCTCTACTGAGATAATCCAGGACACTTCCAGGCAGCATGTTCCAAGCGTCCAACAAAAGAGAATACCCGTCAGCAGGGAGGGGAATCCTGACGGGTCAGTTCTCTCTTCAGTCAGCTTCCCCCAATTCTGTAACGCTCGAAGCTTCCTTGTCGTGGAGGTCTCAGACCCATGCACTTAAGGCATTTATTGACTCTGGTGCAGCTGGGAATCTCATGGACGTCTCTCACTCAAAGGTGGGGAGTTCCAACTCAGGAATTAAGAGAAAAGATCAATGTCAAGGCGTTGGGAACTGGGAACTGGCCAGATCCACCTTTCCACCCAACCCCTCCAACTGGTGCTCGAAGGCAACCATCATGAAGAAATATTTTTCTGTCTGGTGGATTCACCTGAACTGCTACTGGTACTTGGTCCTCCCTGGTTATCCCGACATAATCCACGGATCGATTGGTCTCTGAAGGTGCTCCAAGAGTGGGGACTGGCATGCCTGCCTACCTGTCTGGGTCCAGCTCAAGCTCCGTTCCATGAACCCCCTCCTGTTCCAGCTCAGGATGTGGACCTGTCTGGGTCCAGCTCAAGCTCCATCCCATGAATCCCTTCCTGTGTCAGCTCAGGATGTGGACCTGTCTGGGTCCAGCTCAAGCTCCATTCCATGAATCCCCTCCTGTTCCAGCTCAGGATGTGGACCTGTCTGGGTCCAGCTCAAGCTCCGTTCCATGAACCCCCTCCTGTTCCAGCTCAGGATGTGGACCTGTCTGGGTCCAGCTCAAGCTCCATTCCATGAACCCCCTCCTGTTCCAGCTCAGGATGTGGACCTGTCTGGGATTCTGGCTGAATATCCGGATCCCCTTGAGGTTTTCAGTAAAAGAATGGCCACCGCCCTGCCCCCACACCGGCCATACCACTGTGCCATAGACCTCCTACCTGGCACTAGTCCTTCCCAGGGCCGGCTCCTTTCCCTCTCTCGTCCTGAAACGGTGGCCATGGAGGAATACATTAAGGAGGCATTGAGCATGGGGTTTGCAAACTTCTATCGCCGCTTCATCGGGAATTTCGGCTCTATCGCGGCTCCAGTTAATGCGGCAGGATTTCACTGGACGGACGATGCCGACCGAGCATTTTCCGAGCTAAAGCCACATTTCACCACCGCCCCGCTGCTGCAACACCCAGACCCGTCTCAGCCATTCATTGTCGAGGTGGGTGCGTCCGATGTCGGCACTGGATCTGTCCTCTCTCAGCGCTCGTCTGCGGATAGCCGGCTGCACCCCTGTGCCTTTCTTTCCCGTCACTTGACTATGGCCGAGAGGAATTACGATGTTGGGAACCGGGAGCTTCTGGTTGTCAGGGAGATGCTGGAGGAATGGCGACACTGGCTGGAGGGGGCAGAGCATCCATTCTTGGTCTGGACAGATCACAAGAACCTCTCCGATATTCAGGATGCTCAGAGACTCAACTCTCGTCAAGCCCGGTGAACTCTGTCCTTCACACGGTTCAATTTCATCCTCACCTATCATCCCGGTAGCAAGAATACAAAGGCCGACGCTCTCTCCCGGCAGTTCCAGGGATCTGAGGACAATGCCGATCCACAGGCCATTCTTCCTCGCTCCTGTATCGGTGATCTGGGGAATAGAGGCAGAGGTGAGGGCTGCCCCTGCTGTGGTGCATTCCAAAGTGTCGGAATGGGGTCACTCTCCGTTCTGGCTGGACATCCAGGAATTCAACAGACTCAGGAGTTTTTAAAGAGACAATTTTTGTCATCATCTATGTCCCAGGATGTCCGCGACTTTGCATCTGCCTGTCCCATCTGCGCTTGGAACAAGACCATGCCAGCGTCCCGCGGGTATGTTATGTCCACTGCCTGTGCCCAACCACCCCTGGTCCCACCTCTCAGTAGATTTCATCACTGGACTGCTCCTGTCTAATGGAAACACCACCATTTTGTTGGTTGTGGATCTATTTTCCAAGGCTGTCCACTTCATTGCCCTCCACCAGCTCCCATCAGCTCGTGAGACTGCCACACTCATGGTTCAACATGTGTTCAGGCTCCATGGCTTTCCTCAGGACATAGTGTCTGATCGTGAACCACAGTTCACTTCCCGCTTTTGGAAGGCTTTCTGCTCTCTTAAAGGAGCCATGGCCAGCCTGGCTTCCATCCCCAATCCAATGGCCAGACTGAGAGAGTGAACCAGGAGTTGGAGACAACCCTGCGCAGCCTTGCCTCTTCCAACCCCACGTCCTGGAGCTCCCAATTGGTTTGGGCAGAGATCGCCCAAAATAAGCTCCAGTCGTCCTCCACCGGTATGTCTCCCTTTGAATGTCAGAAGGGATTCCAGCCCCTGCTCTTCCCTGACCAGGAGATCGACGTAGGAGCTCCTGCTGCTGAACAGCTGATCCAACGCTACAAGTGCACCTGAAGACGAGCCAGGGCTTCTCTGCTGTGCACCCAGAAACAGCGTTCCTGGCAGGCTGATCGGCTCCGTTGACCGGTAAGGCCATTCAAGCCAGGGGAGGAGGTCTGGTTGGCATCAAGGGATCTTCCCCTGAACGTCAAGAATCGGAAATTGGCACAGTGCTATGTGGGACCATTTGTAGTGGAAAAGGCTGTCAACAAGGTGTCCTATAGATTGTGTCTACCAGCATCACTGAAGATCCACCCAGTATTCCATGTTTTACTACCTCTCCCCTGGCCCCAGTCACCCCACCTCCCCGCCTGGTAGATGGTTCCCTTGTCTATACTGTGTGACGTCTCTTGGTATCTCACTGGGTACATGGTAAGGTCCAGTACCTTGTGGACTGGGAAGGGTATGGCCCAGAAGAGCGTACTTGGATCCTGGTGAAGAACATCCTGGACAAGTCGCTGATCTTGGACTACCAGCAGACACTGAGCTGTGGTGCCTCAGGGGCTGTGCCTAGAGATGGAGCCCTGTCACAACCACGGATTCGGCAACGCAGTAGATAATGGCAATTGAACTTGTGAATGTGAACGTGTCAGCTAATTATTATTTAATCGTGATAATATTTAACTCCATACTTTTCGTCATAGGGCTTGTTGAGACTTGGACAGAGCCCAGCAATGTTTCGCTGCCTGCTTGCATTCGGCCTTGTCTGAGAAATTGGACTGTCGAGTCAACTGACTCTGAAGACGGGCGGTATTCATTTAATGTTTGGATGTTCAGCCGCAATGTAGGCTTTGGTTTCCATTTGAGAATTTTAGTTAACGGTCCTGTTTGGCCTGGCGTTTATTGTTTTATTTTCCCTTTAACACTTCACATTGAAGTCTGTGAACTATCGACCTGCCTCAGTGTCTCTCACTCCACATTTGGGCCATGTCCGCATCGGGTAACAATTCCAATCCAAACATTCTCAGTTCTCCACCGTTCAATCAGGCAGAATATACAAAAGCCTAGAAGCACATACCATTGGGCTGAGGGATAACTTATATCCCTCTGTTACAACATTACTGAAGAGTTCCCTAGTACAATCAAATGGACACTCGACCTCACAATCTACCTCGTTATGACCTTATGTTTTATCATCTACCTGTACTGCAGCTTCTCTCTAACTGCAACACATTTTTTCTGGTCTCATTACATTCCCTGATATTGCCTCAATGCACTGTGACAATGAATTGATCTGTTATAATGAACAGATGGTAGATCAGAATCAGGTTTATTATCACCAGCATGTGCCTGAAATTTGTTAACTTGGCAGCAGTAGCAGTACAACACAATACATAATATAAAAGAAAAAATCAAAATAATAATACTAATAAATAAATAACTAAATCAATTACAATATACGTACATATACTGAATAGATTAAAAATTGTGCTAAAAACAAAAATACTATATATTTTAAAAAGTGAGGTATTGTCCAAGGGTTCATTGTATTCCTTGTATTGTCCAAGGAATCGGATGGCAGAAGGGAAGAAGCTGTTCCTGAATCGCTGAGTGTGTGCCTTCAGGCTTCTGTACCTCCTACCTGATGGTAACAGTGAGAAAAGGGAGCTGGAGGTCCTTAATAATGGACGCCACCTTCCTGAGACATCGCTCCTTGTGTGCTTTGTAGGCTAGTACCCAAGATGGAGCCAGCTAAATTTACGACCCTCTGCAGCTTCTTTCAGTCCTGTGCTATTCTTCTCCCTCCCACATACCAGACAGTGATGCAGCCTGTCAGAATGCTCTCCACGGTACATCTATAGGAGCTTTTGAGCGTATCTGTTGACATACTAAATCTCTTCAAACTCCTAATGAAGTATAGCCGCTGTCTTGCCTTGTTCATGTGTGGCAATATTAAATCAAATTGGCATTCATCAATGACACTATATCAAACAGTAAAATGTCATCTTTCTCTCTCTTTGGAGACTTTTTTTAAACAAGGGGATTGACTGCCATTCGTGAAAGGAATATGAAATATAGTTTCACTTGCACGATGGGACATTTCAATAACAGGAGAATCCTGCAGTTATTTTGTTACTAAGATAATACATCATGTTCTGTGATTTAAATATAAAATATTCTCCATTTATCAATCACTTGCTTCCTTTTCCTCTTGAACAATGCATATTTTAGTTTTCTTTCTAAAGCAAATATTTTTTAATTCAAAATTCATATCCAAGTGTTCCACATGCTCTATGATTCAACATAAAGTTTCTCTCTCCCTCTTGAAATTTGAAATTACTCAGTTAATTACTTCTGACTTGTTATCCATTTTCTTTAATGTTACTGTGGGAATAGGCTTGGGATTTACCCTTTATATCAAAGGAAATTGATATCCTTAACTTCAAACTTTCTGCACAATCACTCAAAGAGTTGAACTGCATGTGCATGTAACGAGAGCTGTATAACTCATCTCCTTCTACCTTGGGCTACAAACTTATCAATCACCCCCGCTGTGGACACTTTCTGGAGGTCCAGGATCCGTATGCTCCACGACCGCTGGACTAAGCGTGTAAATGTAGAAGGGGACTGTGTTGAAAAATAAATGCGCTAGGTTTTCTAAAATTGACTCCTTCTACCTTAGGCCACAAACTTACCAATCACCCGTCGTGTAAAGGTGCAGATTTTACATCTTAGTATATCTGATCTGCTTATCAAGACTGCTTGAGTCTGGTTGGTGACAAAATCCAACATCAACAATTACTGAATGTGAACTATATCAGAGGCAAATTCAGACATATTGACAGCAAATGTGGAAATATTAACCCTACTAGTCCTGTTCAGGCTAATTGACAGGGCCTCGAAGAAATAATTTTTTTTTTTAAATGCAGTGTTATTTTCATCCAGGAAATTTATTACCTCATTGAATACAAAAAGCAACATAGATCTACCCTTAATCAGCTTGAGAAACAGAAAAAAAACAACAAAATGAAATGCTGGAAAAACTTACGGGGTCAAGCAGCGTCTGAGAAAGGAAAAGAATTGTTGATGTTTCGGTTCAAAGTCGACACGGCTGCTCGATCGCTGATTTCCTGTAGCAGTTTGTATTTTTGGTCTAGATTCCAACCTCTGCAGTCTCCTTTCTCCAACGTATTTAATAATATTCAGTTACAGAAAACATCTAATTCCCCGCAAAGCTTATTCTGCAGCTGTTGTGGTACAGCGATGCGTTC
Organism: Hemitrygon akajei; assembly: GCF_048418815.1. NCBI lineage: Eukaryota > Metazoa > Chordata > Chondrichthyes > Myliobatiformes > Dasyatidae > Hemitrygon > Hemitrygon akajei. The sequence goes on from NC_133124.1 coordinate 163,157,061, forward strand.
ATAGCTTTGATGTCACTGGTTATTCAGCCTTAAGCTGTTTCTGTCTCACACTCTTCTTCGAGAGGCACACACACACAACCCTTCACAGTGAACGTCAAATGGTAATGATAATCTGCAGCTGAGATTTTAAACAAGCTTTTGGTCCTGTGCTATACAATAATTCCAGGCTATTTTTACTGGTAGGCTGCTTTGCTTCTCTCTGCTCTCAGCTCCATTTTGCATCCAAACTCACCTTCAGCCTGTTCAGCAAAGTATTTTCTGCATTAAAACTGTTGAGAGATTAGGAAGGATTTTTCAACTTTGCACTGTTTTGGCTGAAGCAAGTATTGTAACTAAAATCAGCAAGTACGTTGCTCAGTTTTCATTTTCAATTTCATCTCTTTAGGACCTATGGTATTTTGTTTTCAGCTTGCATCTTTACTGATAGCTGCTCCACAATTAGCCTCAAAAGACATCAGACCACCCACGAAACAATTTCAGCATGACTAAATATTTGTGCAACTGCAAGAAGAACCGATGTATGTTTTCGCTGATTGAAAACATTACTCATTCCACACTATCTTTAAGCTGTGAAGTGCAAGCTCATACTTGAAAGATGGTTTTCAAAATCGGAATGAGAACGTACAAGGCAGATGGCACTAAAATAGGTGTTGACGTTGGCAGTGAAGATGGTTATCAAAGATTACAGAGGCACCCTGATCAACTGGATAAGTGGGACACAGAGCCTTAGGCCCTTCACTACCAAGTTCAATAATAGTTATTACCCCTCAGTAATCAGGCTGCTGAACCACTGCACACTCATCTCCACACCGAACTGATTCCAGAACCTACAGGCTCACTTTCAAGGACTCAACAACTCACGTTTTTGGTATTGTTCAAACATTTGTTTATTTCTTTATTTATGATTTGATTTTTAATGGATGCACATTTTGTCCTTTTTTTTGCACATTGTTTAACAGTCTTTGTGTGCAATTTTCCATGAATTGTATTGTATTCCCTCGTTCTACCGTGAATGCCTGCAAGAGGGTGGATCTCAGGTTAGTGTGTGGTGACATAAACGTCCTTTGGTAATAAATTTACTTTGAACTTTGGCGAGGAATGTCAAAGGGAGTTTAATCTGGACAAGTGTGGGGTGTGGTGTTGTGGGAAGAGAAATGAGGGTAGGACTTCTGCAGTGAACAACAGGGCCCTGGGGAGTGTTGTACAACACAGGCTCACAGAGGAGTATGATTCCCTGAAAATTATGACACAGGTGGACACGGTGCTGATGCTGAAGAAGGCATTTAGCACCTTGGCCTTCATCAATCAGAAGATCATAAACGAGAAGTTGTGCAGATGCTGGAAATCCAAAGCTTCACACACAAAATGCTGGAGGAACTCAACAGGTCAGGTAGCATCCACGGAAATTGATAAACAGTCAATGTTTCTGGCCGAGAGCCCGCTGGGAGAAGATGCCAGAGTAAGAAGATGGGGGGAGGAGACAGAGGATAGCTAGAAGGTGATAGGTGAAGCCAGGTGGATGGGAAAGGCAAAGGGTTGGAGAGGAAGGAATCTGATAGGAGAGGAGAGTGGACCAGAGGAGAAAGGGAAGGAAGAGGAGACCCCAGGAGAGCTGATAGGAAGGTGAGATGAGGTAAGAGGCCAGAGTGGGAAATAGAAGAAGAGGGGAGTGGGGAGGGAATTTTTGTTATTGGAAGGAGAAATCGATATTCATGCCATCAGGTTGGAGGCCACCCAGATGAAGATACGGTGTTCCACCCTGAGGGTGGCGCTGGGAGGTTATTGGTGGGTTGTACAGGACATTGGTGAGACCATATTTGAAGGATCATGTTCAGTTTTGGACGCTGTGCTACAGGAAGGGTGAGAGAGTGCAGAGGAGATTTTTGAGGATGTTGCCAGGACTCGAGAGACTGAATTGAATTGACTTTATTTCTTACATCCTTCACATACGTGAGGGATAAAAATCTTTACATTACATTTCTGTCTAAATGTGCAATGTGCATTTATAGTAGTTTCTAATAAATTGTATGTACAACAGGACAGTCAATATAACATAGAAATACAATTGCGTCAGCATGAATTAATCAGTCTGATGGCCTGGTGGAAGAAACAGGTCCCGGAGCCCGTTGGTCCTGGCTTTTATGCTGTGGTACCGTTTCCCAGACGGTAGCAGCTGGAACAGTTTGTGGTTGGGGTGACTCGGGTCCACAAAGATCCTTAGGCCCCTTTTTTACACACCTGTCACTGTAATAGTGTGAAGTTAACATCTACAGATGCGCTGGGCTGTCCACACCACTCTCTGCAGAGTCCAGCGATTGAGGGAAGTACAGCTCCCATACCGGGCAGTGGTGCAGCCAGTCAGGATGCTCTCAATTGTGCCCCTGTAGAAAGAGGTCATAGGGAGAGAGGTTGGGCAGGCTGGGAGTGTAGGAGAATGAGGGATGAACTTATAGAGGTGTGTAATATCATAGAAGGGTGAAAAATTGAATCAAAAGCTAGAGGGGAAAGTTTGAAAAAGGGATCTGACGAGCAACCTTTCACCCAAAGGGTGTTTCAGTTTACAACACAAACTGCAGGGAGAGTGGTATGTGGTACAACTACAATGTTTAAAAGACTCTTGGACAGGTACGTGGCCTGGAAACATTTAGAGGGACACGGGCCCAATGCAGATAAATAGCATTGGCTCAGATAGGGATCTTGGTCAGCAGGAACCGTTTTTCTATGCTGTGTGTGACTGTATGACTCTGTGTGTGTGTGTGGGGGGGGGGGGCGTGGATGGAGCAGGGGTACGGGAAGTGAATGCAATGCAGTTGAGGGATAGAGGGGAGTGGAATCCAAGAAGAGGAAGGCATGTCAGGGGCCCCTGCATGGAAAGTCTCATCATCAGACTAATAGTGATGGAGACGGAGGAACTAGGAGAGGGAAAGGGGCGCTTACAGGAAGCCTCGTCGGGATAAACTTGAGAATCTGTGGGCTCCTAACGGACCTTGGTGGCTGTTTGTACCTCGAGATGGAGGGACTCGGAGGGGGTGTAAGAGATGGAGGTTGCATTTCTAAAACAATGCAGCCATCAATGTCAAATGTGCAGTCGAGATTATTGTCAGAAGTGCAGGTAGGCATGGGTGCAGTCTTCTGGTCGAGATGGCGCCTGCGTACAACGCTCCTTCGGTCCACAGCAACGGATAGAACATGAAACCATATATTTCACTTCTTTTATGTTGCCTACGTTTGTTGATTTTTTTTTGCCATCGATGGGATTCTGGAACTGCTGTAGCCTGTGATTTGCTGTTTGGAGATCGTCTGGGCGTTCCAGCACTCTGCAGTCTCCGAGAGGATTCCGGGAGACAAGGGCGTGTGCGAACCACACGTTGCGGGACAGGGCACCGGCCACCGGCCACCGCTCGATTAAAGCGAAGCGGGAGATTGAATCATCGAGGCGAATGCGGAAGGTGAGCGCTGGCTGTCTGCCTTTTGACCGCTAGGGGTCGCTTTGCTGCGGGAGAGAGCATAAGAGTCTGGAGGAAGTTACCCAGACTCGGACTACAGACTTCTTTTTCATTCTTAAAGTTTTAAAAAAAAATCTGTTTTTTGCCCTATCTTTCTCGTTTTTTATGCCGAGAGGGGAATTTGTAGATTAATGATTGTGCTGCCTTTCTTTTCTTTCTTGGTTTCATGGCTACCCGGTGAAGAATAATTTCAGAACTGTATACTTTGATAATGAACCTTTGGATGACAATCGCCCTTGTAGAATCATCACAGGCACACAGCATCCGGGACACAACTTCGACAAGAAAAGCATAAATTAAACATAAAACATGAACAATTTTACAAGAAGAAAACAACTAAAGCAAAATAAAAAGCTGATTTGATCGAGGTATTTAAAATTTTTGAGAGGGATAGATAGAGTTGACGTGAATAGGCTGTTTCCATTGAGAGTAGGGGAGATTCAAACGAGAGGACATGATTTGAGAGTTAGGGGGCAAAAGTTTAAGGGAAACACAAGGGGGTATTTCTTTACTCAGAGAGTGATAGCTGTGTGGAATGAGCTTCCTGTAGAAGTAGTAGAAGCCAGTTCAGTTGTGTCATTTAAGGTAAAATTGGATAGGTATATGGACAGGAAAGGAGTGGAGGGTTATGGGCTGAGTGCGGGTAGGTGGGACTAGGTGAGATTAAGAGTTCGGCACGGACTAGGAGGGCCGAGATGGCCTGTTTCCGTGCTGTAATTGTTATATGTGATATGATTATATGAAAAGGGGAAAAAAAGGAAAAGTTGTTTGGTCATTGAGTGGAATCTGGTTAAAAACCTTCGGGTAGAGTGTATACCCCAGATAAATACTTGGTGGAGATTTGTGATATATATGATTATATGATATATATGTACAATGTCTGAAATACATCTTATGGAAATGTTTGTTTGATGAACTTCAATAAAAAAATAAATTACAAAAAAAAACCTTCGGGTAGGCGTATTCGATCCCTTTCAAGTGGGGAAGCTGCACGTGTTCAAAAAAAAACAAGAACTCCGACTTGACAGTGAGAAACTGGTTGACAGTGAGAAAAAGAAACTGTTTGACCGGGAAACTGGAGGACCAGGAAAGAGAAATGTGGGAGCTTTGAGCTGGAACAGCAGGAGCAATAACCTGGAATCCTGAAAAAGGAAGAGAACCAAGTTTAGATAAAACAACATCAGAGCATCATTAAAAAGTTGTACTTACCCCTTCACCTGTGAACGGCCTGCAGAGGGAATCAAACATGGCTGATCAAGCTAGTGGGAAATCAGTTGAGCAACTCAAGGTAAAGCGGACAACGGCAAAAAGATTATTTTCTCGTCTGGCCAACAGTATTCCCAGGACCTATGAAGACATGTCTGAAGAGGAGCTCAGAGTCAGTTTCAATAAACTCACAATGGAAGCTGAGAAAGTCATGGAAGCCAATGATGATGCGGAGGCCGGACTCACTGCAGAACGGGAGGCGGAGCTGAACGCAGAGAAAGTAGCTGTGTTAACTGAACAGCAAAAAGTCGAGCTGGCAAAGACGGCAAATGAGTGTGAGTTGAAACTAAAGGAGGTCAGAAGGCTGATCCAGGAGACTCTTTGCACCAACTTTGGAAATGTTGAGTTGCTCACAGCACTACAGGCAGCAGAGGATGAATGTGAAGACATCGCTGCTGTACAACCTGATGGCCACCAGGAGGCGTATGACTTCATGCTTAACCACCTGCAAGGACTGGTAAAGACAGCAAAGGAGGTGCATGGGCAGTGGAAATGATGGAAACCAACGGCCCTTCCCAAGTTTACTGGCAGCAAACGTGATTTTCACAGGTGGAGAAAGGACTAGGAAGCACTCCAGAGGCAGGAAGAGCCGACTGGTTCAAGAGAGGTGAAAAAGGTTCAACTACTGGACAGTCTTGATGACGAAATCAGAAGAGACCTTCGCCTCACTACTTATAACACTGTAGATAACATCTTCCGTGTTCTAGAAAACCGCTATGGAAATTGAACGTGCATTGCTATTGAAATAGTGGAAGAGTTACAAAAAATGCCAGCTGTCAGAAATCATCAGCCACGAAAAATAGTGGAATTAATTCAAACTGTGGAGAAGGCACTTCAAGACTTGGGTGACCTTGGAGACACGGGTGCTATCAAAAATCCACTGGTGACAAGATCAATTGAAAGTAAACTTCCAGAAACTCTCAAAAAAGAATGGCTGGTCTATGTCGCTGACAGGGGAAATGCTGTGGCACCAGATAATCGGTTTGACAGTCTCTTGGAATTCCTCAAAGAGCAAAAGACCATATATGAGCAGCTCAAGCAACTGAGGAATGAAGAGCCGAGTAGAAGAGAAACCAGGGGTGTGCCAAGACATGCTAGAACAAAGTCTACCAAGTCGGGCGACGACCATGCAGGATGTGTAGTCTGCGGTGATGGAAAGCACAAAAGGAAGTTCTACTTTTGCAAACAGTTTCGAGCACTAAAGCTACCAGAGACAAAGCTGCAGTAAGAAAGCTGGGGACATGCAAGAGGTGTCTCGAGGTTCATGATGACTGTTCATACTGCAAACCCGCCTGTCTGTGTAAAAACCAAGACTGCAGGGATGAGCATACTCCTGAGCATCATTACTATCTGTGCCCCAATGCTGAAATAAAGACAAGCAGCGCAGGTCAGAAAAAGAGCAGATTCGGTCCAGAGGAAGATAAAGGCAGCAAGAAATATACAGAGGATCAAGAGGAGTTCTTCAGCAAACTTTCACCGGAATTGGCCAAAAATTGTTGCGATGTATTTTCAAACACTGCGTCCAGAGCCCTCAGCACTGTGAAAGATAAACTGGGCCTTCTGGTGGAAAGTGGATTGCAAGAGCTGCCAGTGATTATGATGTTTCTCGAGGTCACAGCTAATGCTGGACAAAAAATCGGGATGTTAATTGACTTGGCTTCAGACACCAATTATATAACCCACAAGGCTGAAGCAGACTGAACCTCAGAAGTGAGGAAATCACTCTCGTCATCCCTGGAGTTGGGGGGATGAAGGTTCAGGTGGAGACAAAGCGGTACCTTCAAAAAATCAGAGTAAACACTCCCGAGGCACTCTCAAATCACACCAATTGGTTTGTCATGGACTAGACAGCATTGCAAATGTCCACAAATATGTGACACCGAAGCAACTGCAGAAATTCTTCCCAGACATACCGCTTGATGAACTTGTGAGACCCAGAGAAATAAATTTACTCATAAGTCATAGAGAAGGTCAGCTAGCGCCTCAGAGAATCAGAGCTGTTGGAAACCTCATGCTGTGGGACAGACCACTGGGGAAGATGGTTGGAGGAGCACATCCTGATCTCTTTGAGGAGCTGTCTGTGTCGGCCCACGTGTCCAAGACACATTTTTCGAGGTCAATGAGAGCGGCTGCTGTAAAGTACGAGGAGCTCACCAGCAGAGTCCCAGAGCAACTTCCACCAAACAGACAGGATGGCATCAAGCTCCAGGAGTCAGGTACTTCAACCACCAACCAGGACATCCTAGAGTGGTGGAAGTGGGATAGTACTGGCGCAGCACGCGAGCCAAAATGCGGGGGTTGTCACTGCGGAAACTGCCAGCCGGGTGGCCAATGAATGACTCCTGCTGAAGAGAGGGAACTTGAAGTTGTAAAAAGTGGCCTCACCTATGTCACAGGTGACCGCCGCAGCAAGGAACCACATGGCACGCCAGATATCCTTGGTTAGAAGGTCCAGCTTCCTTGCCAAACAATAAAAGAACAGTCAAGGCTACATTTCTCAGGATGGAAAAGCAACTAGCCAAAGAACCCAAGTGGAAAGCTGCCTACACTGCTCAAGTGCATGATATGGTCGATCGAAGGGCTGCGATGAAATTGTCCAAAGACACGGTCATCAGCTGAAACGGGCCAGTCTGATACGTGAGTCACTTTATTGCTCCGAACCCGCACTCTGTCACAACCCCAGTGAGACTCGTGTGGAACAGCAGCCAAAAGTTCAGCGGCGTGAGCTTAAACGACCTGCTAATGAAAGGTCCAGATGTCCTCAACCAGATTTGATCTGTCCTGCTCGGATTCAGGGGTGGAGTGTACGCTGCTCTGGGTGACATAAAAAAGATGTACAATTCGGTTTGGTTGGAAGACCGAGAAGTGCACCTGCACAGATTCCTCTGGCGAGACTCCGAGGACGAGGACTTGGGGAATATGCAATCACAAGAGTGACCATCGGAGATAAACCATCAGGGTGCATTGTGTAGCTAGCAATGCGCGAAGCTGCTAACCTCCATCCTTTCACCCACCTCAAAGAGGAGCGGCAGGTGCTCCAAACACGACAGCTACGTTGATGACATTCTCACATCCCAAAACAACCTTGACCAGCTGAAATCCATCACAGCAAATGTGGAGCAGATCCTGAAGGCCGGAGGTTTCGAGCTTAAGCCTTGAGTCTTTTCTGGGCAAAGTGGGAGGAAAGAGTGCAATGACAAGCTGAAGAAGTCCAAGGCAGGAACCATGGTCTTGCCAAACCAAGTGTGCGATGATGACAACAAGGCACTTGGACTGGGCTACACAGTAGAAGAGGACAAGCTCCATGTCATGATTGCAATCAATTTCTCGAAGAGAAAGAAAAAAATGAGACTTGGCCAAGATCTTCTACAAGAGCAGATCAGAGACCAGACGCCAAACCCCCGACATGAAGAGAACTGCTCAGCCAAGTATCAGGGCTGTATGACCCAGTTGGCCTGGTAACTCCTGCTAAGCAGAAGGGAGCTATTCTGGTATGAAGGGCGTTCCAAGAGGCAAAGGGCGAAAGGTGTCCAGTCAAAGACACATGGGACATATCACTCTCAGATGGCCTCAGGGAGGATGCAATTAAGCTCTTCGAGGAGTACATTCAACTTGGCAAGGTAGAGTTCACCAGGGCACTGACTCCCCCAAGCTTCACTGAGGAATCCTGGGCAATCACGCCCTCTGATAGAAGCGAGCACGGCTATGGAGCAGTGATGTACCTAATGTGGAACTCAGACCAGGGCCCAATCGTCAGGCTGGTGGAGTCTAAAGCCAAATTAACTCCCTTGGATCACAAAGGTGATGTTGTCAACAAGTAATGGGTGACTTGCCGCCAGAAAGAACTGAACCTGCTGCACCGTTCCAGTTCACAACGGTAGACTTCGTCGGACCCTACCAAGTAAAAGATGACGTCAGGAGAAGAGTAACACTGAAAGTCTGGGGAGTGGTCTTTTGCTGCATGGCCAGCAGAGCCATCCACACAGAGTTGGTAAACACCCTATCAACCGAAGGATTCCTGACGGCCTATCAAAGGTTCACAGCAATCACGGGACATCCAAGAAAGATCTGGCCAGATCCAAGCACCAATTTCACTGGAGCAAAACCAGTCTTGGAGGAGCTGTACAGATTCTTGGACAGCCTGAATGAAGCAGCCCTGCAGGAGACCGCGGCAAAAAATGGAATGGATGTGGATGTGGAACATGCATCCGCTGGATTCTCCGCACAGGAATGGTGCTGCAGAAGCCGCTGTATGCATTGTGAATAGAGTGCTCCAGAGTCTTGGGTAGGAGTGTGGGCTCAGTTACAGCGAGTTCCAGACAACTCTTCACATAGCAGCCAACCTTGCCAATGAACGCCCAACTGACGCCAGGGTACAGAGTCGTGAAGACTGTATTCAGTGTGTCACACCTAACACTCTTCTACTCTTCTCAAAGCGGGGATTTCAAAACCTTTGACTTTTCCACTTTTCTACCCCTACAAAAGACTCCGAGCAATGCGGTCAGAGGTGACCAGGTTCTGGAGGGGCTGGAGCCAACTCGCTGGTCCTAATTTGTTTGTCAGGAGCAAGTGGCATACCGCACAGAGGAACGTCACTGTTGGGGACATCGTCTGGTTATGTGACCAAAATGCACTGAGAGGACATTTCAAGCTTGGCAGAGTCGTCAAGACTAGTCCAGACAGCAAAGGCATCATGAGGGACGTCAATGTCAGGATCTTCCCAAGCTAAAGTGTTCCTGTGACAAAAGCTCTGAGAGTAACAACAAGGCATCCAATCTCTGATGGGGAAAAAGACAGGGTCCAAGCCACCATCCTTCACAGAGATGTCAGGCGGCTGGTTGTCTTGTTACCTGTTGAGGAACAGGTGGAACGTCAAGTCAACAATATATTGTAAGAACGCCGAACTGGGACCACCAAGTTTGCCTTTGAAGCTGGCGATCTCCCCAGTGTTTCCATGGGAAGATCAAGTGGGAGGTGTCAAGTCAAACTTGAGTTTCTGGAAAGTATTGGGACCTAGAGGCAAAAGAAAAGAAAATTTAAAAGTAAGAGCAAGAATTTACTGATGGACCGGATGGAACCTACTGCCTGGAGACTGCTTCTGCCCGGAACATTTGGATGGACCCCCAGCATCACAATCCGCGGTAAGATGCCGAATTTTAAATAACTTGAGACTGTTTCATGGAAAAGAGCACTGCTGTCACTGTGTTTGGGTTAACTCCGCCACCGGGATCATCGCGTACAGGCACTTCTTGGAAAGGGCGCGAGGCTTAAGAAGAGCTTGCGAACCTTCGAGAGAGTTCACCCAGTTTGAAAACATAACGGTCGGAGGCCAAAGTGGTCCATTAGAGAAACAGAGGAGCAGGTCCGAATTCGTCTACAAAGTCCGAGAGGCAGCCAGATTTTCACCTTCACCTAATGCTTATACCTTAACCTTAACCTTATATTTAACCTTATGACTAAGGGCTAAGAATTATCAAATTGCCGCACTTGTGAAAATAAAAGGGGAAAGAAATGGAAAAGTTGTTTGGTCATTGAGTGGAATCCGGTTAAAAACCTTCGGGTAGGCGTATTCGATCGCTTTCAAGTGGGGAAGCTGCACATGTTCAAAAAAAAAGAACAAGAACTCCGACTTGACATTACATATTGCATTGAACTGCTGCTAAGTTAACAAATTTGACGTCACACGTGGTGATAATAAACCTGATTCTGATTCGGAAAAACCCATTGTGGTACAAAGTGGTCCTGGAGTAGCTATACTGAGGGTTGTGCGGCTTGATTCAAGAGATGTCAACATTTCTGTACTTGGTGGTCAGGGGTGAGCAGAGTGCCACAGGGGTCAGTGTTGGGCCCACACTGTTCACCATGTACATTAACAATTTGAGGGGACCAAGTGTAGCATACTTAAGTTTGCTGATGGCACTGAATTGAGTGGAAATGTCAATTGTGCAGAGGATGCGCAGAGTCTGCAGAGAGATATAGATAGGTTAAGTGAGTGGGCAAGGGTCTGAGTGATGGAGTACACTCGTAAATGTGAGGGCATCAAACTTTGGAAGGAAAGATAGAAGATCAGATTATTACCTAAATGGTAAAAGATTGCAGCATGCTGTTGTTCAGAGGGATTTGGGAGTGCCTGTGCGTGTGTCGCAAAATATCAGTTTACACGTGTAATGGGTTATCAAGAAAGCAAATGGAACATTGGACCATTGCTGGAGAGGCTGAAATTAAGAGCGGGAAGGTTATGCTGCAATTGTACAGGATGCTGGTGAGGCCACACCTGGAGTACTGTGTGCAGTTCTGGTCTCCTTACTTGAGAAAGGATATACTGGCTTTAGATGTGCAGAGAACATTCACCAAGTTGATTCTGAAGATGAAGGGTGATTGAGAGACTGAGTCACTTGGGACTATACTCACCGGAATTCAGAAGAATGAACAGGGACATTGTAGAAACTCTTCAGAGTCAGTTGACTTGACAGTCCAATTTCTCAGGCAAGGCCGAATGCAAGCAGGCAGTGAAGCATTGCTGTGTTCAAGTCTCGACAAGCACTGCGACGGAATAAATGGAGTTAAGTACTATCACAATGAAATAATAATTAGCTGACACGTACATATTCACGAGCGCAATCGGCGTATCTGCTGCGCTGCCGAATCCGTGGTTGTGACGGCTAGGTGAGACTGGAACTAGGGGACAGAGCCTCAAGATTCAGGGAAATGGATTTAGGATGGAGATGAGGTGAAACTACTTTTCCCAGAGAGTAGTGAATCTGTGGAATTGTCTGCCCAGGGAAGCAGTGGAGGCTACTTCATTAAATATTTTTAAGGCCCAGTTAGATGGTATGGAGTTAAGGGTCTTGGCCGAGGAGGTTGGTATCAGGTGTGGACTGGGGAGAGGCAGAAGGCTGCAATACCCAGTGACAATTGTTTATGAATTGGGTGAAGGAGCAAAAGGCCTGATTAATGGCACCAAAAGTCCATCCTTCTTGCCGGTGTAGGAATGGCTGTGTCCTTCATAAATCTGAGGGGATTTTCCGTAGCTGACACATTCCAGAATTTAGCATTTTTCAACAGACGATAGGCGCAGGAGTAGGCTATTCGGCCCTTTGAGCCAGCGCCGCCATTCACTGTGATCATGGCTGATCATCCACAATCAGTACCCCGTTCCTGCCTTCTCCCCCTATCCCTTGACTCCGCCATCTTTAAGAGCTCCATCTAACTCTTTCTTGAAAGCATCCAGAGAATTGGCCTCCACTGCCTTCTGAGGCAGAGCATTCCATAGATCCACAACTCTCTGGGTGAAAAAGTTTTTCCTCAACTCCGTTCTAAATGGCCTACCACTTATTCTTAAACTGTGGCCTTTGGTTCTGGACTCCCCCAACACTGGGAACATGTTTCCTGCCTCTAACATGTCCAATCTCTTAATAATCTTATATGTTTCAATCAGATCCCCTCTCATCCTTCTAAATTCCAGTGTATACAAGCCTAGTTGCTCCAATATTTCAACATATGACAGTCCCGCCATCCCGGGAATTAACCTTGTGAACCTACGCTGCACTCCCTCAATAGCAAGAATGTCCTTCCTCAAATTTGGAGATGGTGCTGAGCTATAACAGCCATTGAGTCACCGCTCACATTTAGTTGTTTTTTAATTGTTGATGTGTCTAATTTTTAATTTTTTTAGGTTCATAAGGATGGTTTTGGGGACAGAGAGGAGAATCAGGAGTTAGGTTAGGGTTTAAGGACAGAAATGTGGAGGAATCAGAAGTGAGGCTGGACTCAAGCCTCCACTCCTTCAAAGGGCAGTGACTTGGAGGTGGGGCACGTGTGGTCAGATGTCAAACCTGCAGAGTGGACAAGGGACACCCAGGTCAACGAGCTGTCGGCGGGAGGAACGAGGTCCATGGGATTGTGAAGAGTTCAAGGCCTAGTGTTTTGGGGTCCCGCCATCGGCAGAAGGGAGATGTGCCCAGAGTCCAGGGCCCGCTTGGTGCGATCGGTGTGTCCTGGGAGGATCAAAGCCCTGATGGTCAACTTGGCAGTCCGGAAGTGGAGACCGCTTTGCGAGAGTGGAGTCTGCAAATATCTATGAGCCCACGTGCAGGTCCGTGTCTGTGTCCACGGGAGGCCTGTCCTGCGGTTAAACCGCTGTATACGAGAATGGGTGGGAGGGAGGAACAGGGCTTGTTCTCGCTCGTTTGTTACCTGTGGTGTTCTGTGTTGCTCCGCTGAGCATTGTGGGCGCCGGAATGTGTGGTGGCACTTGACCACTGCCATCGGCACACCAAAGGGTGAGCTGGATGCCAACCCAAACAACACATTTCACTCTATGTTTCAATGTACAAGAGGTAAATAAATGTTTTATCTTGAATCCTTTGCATAGCAGGGGAATGAAAGGCTCTGGGGAAAAGGAAGGCTGGTGGAGCTGGGTCCATGCCAGATCAGCCGTGATCTTACTGAATGGCACAACAGACTCGACATCAGATGGCCTACTCCTGCTCCCATTTCTTATGTTCAACCGCATGGTTGAAGGGAAGTAGCTGTTCCTGAACCTGGTGGTGTGGGACTTCAGGCTCCTGTACCTCCTGCCCAATGGGAGCTGAGCGAATATAAGCCTGTGTGATAGCAGCATGGTTCCTTAGCGTTATTATAGTTGTGTGGGGGGGTGGAGAAGTACTGGGGATATGCCCCTACTACCTATTAAATGCTTCCAATGGCGTGTGCCTCATATAGCCTCTGACAACCAAGTCCAGCTCCTGGCCTTCACGTGTGGCTTGGCTACAAAGCCTCATGCAACCATTTCTACTGACAGAAGAAGGTGGGCTACTGGAACCTTAAAACCAGTCGCTCCGGGCAGAAGGGGCTCACCAGCCGTGGCTGGCAGCTCAACTAGGAGAAGGAAAACTCTATTCTCGAACCTCCGCTGCCTTGCGGCTATACCCACTCACGGGGAAGGCTTCAGAGTAAACCCTCAAGGAAAGATCTGGAGCTGGAGTCCCTAAGGGAGTCCTACATTGAGTTCAATGCTGACTGGCAACTCCTGTATCTGTCTCTGCCGTTCCCTTGGTTCGTCAGCTGTGCGGAGAGCATGGGCAACAGCTTGCTCTCCATATCGTACTGCCCACGGCTGGCATATCATATAGACAGCTCGGACACAACATCCCTGGTCAACCCTGACCAGTAGAGGGCCTCCATGACAGCATAAATCAAGACTATCCCTGTTGTCCACAGGCTGTTCTTTATCAAGGAGGTTTCTTTATCTGCCCAGTTTTCTGTATAAAGAAACACTACAGGTTCTCTGTTTGAGTGAGTTGGTTACAGTTAGAGTTTGGTACCCACTCCTGTGTTACTTGTTACTGTTTGTTTATTTAGAGTACAGTGCGGAACAGGCCCTCCTGTCCATCCAGCAACATGCCTATTTAACCATAGCCTAATCACAGGGAGATTTACAATGACCAATTCACCTACCAACCGATATGTTGTATCCGACTGTCTAATTCTTAGATTAGACTGTTTAATTATTATTTTCTCTGCCATTTAACAGTTAATTATCTTCTTTATTTTAGGTAGTTCTATATGGAAGTAACTGCCTAGTATGCTTCTGGTGGTCACAGTATATGGCAGATCAGTGTGTCCCCCTAGTGGTTATACAAAGTATAATTCTAGGAAGTTTTGGAAGCTTTTTTGTGCTACATCATTTGAATATCTTAATCTCAGATCTTATATCTTTTGTCTCTCTCTTTGCCTAATATACCTCTATTACTGTCTGTTTTAATTTCTATTTGTTCTATTACAGCTTAATATTACAGTGGTAAGAAAGAGGAGTTGGCCAAAGTAAATTGGAAGGAGCTGTTGGCAGGGATGTCAGCAGAGCAGTAATGGCATGCGTTTCTGGGAAGCATGAGGAAGATGCAGGACATGTGTATTCCAAAACTGAAGGAATATTCAAATGGCAAAATAGTGCAACCGTGGCTGACAAGAGAAGTCAAAGCTATTGTAAAGGCAAAATAAAGGGCATACAACAGAGCAAAAATTAGTGGGAAGATACAGGATTGGGAAGTTTTTAAAAACCTACGGAGAGCAACTAAAAAAAATCATTAGACACGGAAAGATGAAAGCAAGCTAGCAAATATTATCAAAGAGGATAGTAAAAGTTTTTTCAAGTATGTTAAAAATAAAAGAGAAATGAGAGTGGATATAGGACCACTAGAAAATGAGGTTGGAGAAATAATAATGGGGGACAAGGAGATGGCAGATGAACTAAATGAGTATTTTGCATCATTTTTCACTGTGTAAGACACTAGCAGTGTGCCTGATGTTGTAGTGTGTGAAGGAAGAGAAGTGGGCACAGTTACTGTCACAAGAGGGAAGGTGCTCAAAAAGCTGAAAGACCCAAAGGTACATAAGTCACCCAGACCAGAGGAATTGCACCCTAGGGTTCTGAAAGAGGTAGCATTAGAGATTGTGACGGCATTAAAAATGACCTTTCAAAAACCATTGGACTTCAGCACGGTGCCAGAGGACTGGAAAATTGGAAATGTCTCTTCACTCTTTAAGAAAGCAGGAAGGCAGCAGTAAGGAAAATAAAGACCAGTTAGCCTGACCTCAGTGGTTGGGAAGATGTTAGAGTCAATTGTTAAGAATGAGGTAATGGAGTACTTGGTGGCACAGGACACGATAGGACAAAGTCAGCATGGTTTCTTTAAGGGAAAATCCTGCCTGACAAACCCGTTGAATTCTTTGAGGAGATTACAAGTAGAATAGATAAAGAGGATGCAGTGGATATTGTATATTTAGACTTTCAGAAGGCACACAAGGTGCCACATATGAGGCTGCTTAAGAGCCCATGGTATTACAGGGAAGTTACTAACATGGTTAGGGTATTGGCTGATTGGTAGGAGGCAGCGAGTGGGAATCAAAGGATCCTTTGTTGGTTGGCTGCCAGTGACTAGTGGTGTTCCACAGGGGTCCGTGTTGGGACCGCTTCTTTTTATTTTTTATCTTTTTATGCATATAAATGATTTAGATGATGGAATAGATGGCTTTTTTTGGCCAAGTTTGCAGATATTATGAAGATTGG
Organism: Hemitrygon akajei; assembly: GCF_048418815.1. Classification (NCBI taxonomy): domain Eukaryota; kingdom Metazoa; phylum Chordata; class Chondrichthyes; order Myliobatiformes; family Dasyatidae; genus Hemitrygon; species Hemitrygon akajei. The sequence continues at coordinate 163,172,904 of NC_133124.1, forward strand.
TGGAGGATCAGGTAGTGTTGAGGAAACAGGTAGGATGCAAAAGGACTTAGACAGATTAGGAGAATGGGCAAGAAAGTGGCAAATGAAATACAATGTTGGAAAATGCATGATCATACACTTTGGTAGAAGAAATAAATGTGTGGACTGTTTTCTAAGTGGGGAGAAAATCCAGGAATCTGAGATGCAGAGAGACTTGGGAGTCCTTGTACAGAACACCCTGAAGGTTAACCTGCAGGTTGAGTTGGTGGTGAGGAAGGCAAATGCCATTTTAGCATTCAGAATCAGAATCAGGTGTATTATCACCAGCATGTGACGTGAAATTTGTTAACTTAGCAGCAGCAGTTCAATGCAATACATAATCAAGCAGAGAGAGAGAGAGAAAAAGAATTATAATAATGAAAATAAAACATAATAAATAAACAAGTAAATCAATTACCTATATTGAATAGATTATTTAAAAATGTGCAAAAACAGAAATACTGTATATTAAAAAAGTGAGGTAGTGTCCAAAGATTCAAAGTCCATTTAGGAATCGGATGGCAGAGGGGAAGAAGCTGTTCCTGAATCGTTGAGTGTGTGCCTTCAGGCTTCTGTATCTCCTTCCTGACTGTAACAGTGAGAAAAGGGCATGCCCTGGGTGCTGGGGGTCCTTAATAATGGGCGCTGCCTTTCTGAGACACCGCTCCCTGAAGATGTCCTGGGTGCTTTGTAGGCTAGTACCCAAGATGCAGCTGACTAGATTTACAACCTTCTGTAGCTTCTTTCAGTCCTGTGCAGTAGCCCCTCCATACCAGACAGTGATGCAACCTGTCAGAATGCTCTCCATGGTACAACTATAGATGTTTTTGAGTGTATTTGTTGACATGCCAAGTCACTTCAAACTCCTAATAAAGTATAATCACTGTCTTGCCTTCTTTATGACTACATCAATATGTTGGGACCAGTTTAGATCCTCACAGATCTTGACACCCAGGAATTTGAAGCTGCTCACTCTCTCTGCTTCCGATCCTTCAGTGAGGATTGGTATGTGTTCCTTCATCTTACCCTTTCTGAAGTCCACAATCAGCTCTTTCATCTTACTGATGTTGAGTGCCAGGTTGTTGCTGTGACACCATTCCACTAGTTGGCATATCTCACTCCTGTACGCCCTCTCATCACCACCTGAGATTCTACCAACAATGGTTGTATCATCAGCAAATTTGTAGATGGCATTTGAGCTAAGCCTAGACACACAGTCGTGTATATAGAGAGTAGAGCAGTGGGCTAAGCAGACACCCCTGCGGTGCGCCAGTGTTGATCGTCAGCGAGGAGGATATGTTATCACCAATCTGCACAGATTGTGGTCTTATGGTTAGAAAGTCGAGGATCCAATTGCAGAGGGAGGTACAGAGACCCAAGTTCTGCAACTTCTCAATCAGGATTGTGGGAATGATGATATTAAATGCTGAGCTATAGTTGATGAACAGCATCCTGACGTAGGTGTTTGTGTTGTCTAGGTGGTCTAAAGTATTTCATCACTGTAGATGTGAGTGCTACCAGGTGATAGTCAATAAGGCAGCCCACATTATTCTTCTTTGTTTATTATTTATTCTTAATTGTTGCCTTTTTAAAGAAAGTGGGAAGGAACTTCTGCCCGTAGCAGTGAGAGGTTGAAAATGTCCTTGACTACTCCCACTAGTTGGCTGGCACAGGTTTTCAAAACCATACCAGGTACTCCATCGTGACCTTCTGCCTTGCGAGGGTTCACTCTCTTTAAAGAAGGTCTAACATCGGCCTCTGAGACAGAGATCACAGGGTCATCAGGTGCAGCAGGGATCTTCACAGCTGTAGATGTGTTCTGCCTTTCAAAGCGTGCATAGAGGGCATTGAGTTCATCTGGTAGTGAAGCATCACTGCCATTCATGCTATTGGGTTTCACTTTGTCCCTGCCAGAGTTGCTGTGCATCTGACATCGCCTGCAACCTCGTTTGAAATTGTCCATTCTCCCTTGAAATAGCCCTCCAAAAATCATGGCTGGTTTTCTGGACCGGCCTGGGTCACCAGACTTGAATGCTACAGATCTAGCCTTCAGCACACGATGTACGTCCTGGTTCATCCACGGCTTTTGGTTTGGGAATATACAGTAAGTCTTTGTGGGCACACACTCATCCACACAGGTTTTAATGAAGTCAGTAACAACTGCAGTAAACTCATCCAGATTCAAAGATGGATCCTTGAATACAGTCCATTCCACCGATTCAAAGCAGTCCTGTAGGCGCTCCTGTGCTTCCCTTGTCCAAACCTCCTTGGTCCTCACTGCTGGTGCTGCAGTCTGCAGTTTCTGCCTATATCAGGGAGTAGAAGTACAGCCAGGTGATCGGACTTCCCGAAGTGAGGACGTGGAGTAGCACGGTAGGCGTTCTTGATGGTGGTGTAGCAATGATCCAGTGTGGTGTTTCCTCTGGTATTGCAAGTGATCTGTTGATGGTAGTTGCTTAGTGACTTTTTCAGACTAGCTTTGTTAAAATCTCCCAAACGATGGTGAAGGTGTTAGGGTGCGCTGTTTCGTGCATGTTGATCCCATTGCTCAGATCATCTAAAGCCTGCTTGACGTTGACCTGAGGTGGAATGTAAACTGCTACCAGAATGACCCCGGAGAACTCCCGTGGTAAGTGAAAAGGACAACACTTTACTGCTAGATATTCCAGGTCTGGTGAGCAGAATTGAAATAGCACTGATATATTCGTGCACCAAGAAGAGTTGATCATGAGGCTTACTCCTCCACCTCTGTTTTTGAAAGACTCTGTATCGATCTGTCCTGATGGTGTATAGTAAACCCATCGATCTGAATTGCTGCATCCGGTACGGAGGGGTTAACCAGGATTCTGTGAAACAAAGGACACACGTGGTCCTAAAGTCCCTCTGATACAGCACCCTGGCTCTGAGATCATCAACATTATTCACCAGAGACTGCACGCTTGCCAGCAAGATCGATGGTACAGGGAGTTTAAAACCCCGTTTCCCTGAACACCTGGGCTATAGTCCAGGTGCAGGTCGATTTGACTTGACAGAAGGTTTGACATGACTAGATGGGCAGAACATGTGTGTGTGCGCTGTAGTATTCTATGACTGATTCTATAAAAGGTGTTAAAGGCACATGTAAGCTTGGGGTGACACGGTAGTGGTGTGGTTAACATAACACATTACAGTACCAGCGACCCAGGTCCAATTCCCACCACTGCCTGTACATTCTACCTGTGACCATGTGCGTTGCATCTGGGTGTTCCGGTTTCCTCCCACAAATAAAACACATCCTGGCTGGTAGGGTAATTGCCCATGATTAGGCTAGGATGAGATTGCTGGGCAGCACGGTTCGAAATGCCAAACGAGCCTCTTCTTCACTGGATATCAATAAATGAACAAACTCCTCAAACATTAAAAGCTACAAGTAGAGTTGTCAACTGTAAACACTGTTAAAGCTACGAGGAGATTTCACATTGACATTGAAAGCTGTTCAACCTACACTTATAATCAGTTCGAATCATTAACCTCAAAAACTGTCCTCTGTACCTCCCTCTGGATTCTGTCCTTCCTCACCTGGAGGCGGCAGTCAGTGCAGATCAAAAATAACATCTCCACCTCACTGCAGTCCACACTGGTACACCTCAGGGGTGTGTGCTTAGCCCTGCTCTACTCTCTCTCTACACCCATGACCGTGTGGCTCGGCACATTTCAAATTCCATCCATAATCTTGCCAACGACACAACTATCACTGGCAGAATTTCAGATAGTGATGCGGAGGCATTCAGGAGCGAGGTAGATCAGCTGGATAAGCAACACCAACCTCCTTCATTGCCACGCTCACGGAGGAAATTCAGAAACCTGAGGACACACACTCAACATTTCAGGAACAGCTCCCCCCACCATCAGATTTCTAAACAGACGATGAGCGCTGCCTCACTAATGTTTTGCTCTCTTCTTGCACCAATTCAATTTATATTTTTTATATATTTTCTTATTATAATTTATAGCATTTCATTCTTACAAATTGCAGTTTAGTGCAGCCACAAAACAACAGATTTTCCAACCCGATTAAACCCAATTCTGACTCTGAACTACACTCGTTCCGATAAAGAAGAACTGAAAGTACTTGTATTACTTGTCAACAGTGGAAGTTGTTAAAGCTGCATGGGGAACTAGGCAACATTAAAGAATTTGTCAACATAAATGGCGGTAAAGATTCATATAGAATTACAAGTTACTGAGGGTAAAGTTAGACTTTGTCAATAGTAAAAAGGTTGTTGAAGATTCACGTGAAATTTGTCAGCATTAAAAGTTGTTGCAGCTACATGTTAGCAGTACCGACAAAGAGTTGTTCAAGTCAAACACAGAAGTTGTCCACATTAAAGAATGTGGAATATTGTCAGAACTCCCCCCCCCCCTTTCTGCTTTCCACAGGGATCGCTCCTTACGTGACTCCCTTATCCATTCACCCCATCCCTTCCCACCGATCACCCTCCTGGCACTTATCCTTGTAAGTGGAACAAGTGCTATACCTGCCCTTACACTTCCTCCCTCACCACCATTCAGGGCCCCAGACAGTCCTTCCAGGTGAGGCGACACTTCACCTGTGAGTCGGCTGGTGTGGTATAATGCGTCCGGTGCTCCCGGTGTGGCCTTTTATATATTGGTGAGACCCGACACAGACTGGGAGACCGTTTCGCTGAACACCTACACTCTGTCCACCAGAGAAAGCAGGATCTCCCAGTGGTCACACATTTTAATTCCACGTCCCATTCCCATTCTGATATGTCTATCCATGGCCTCCTCTACTGTCAGGATGAAGCCACACATCAGGTTGGAGCAACACCTTATATACCAGCTGGGTAGCCTCCAACCTGATGGCATGAACATTGATTTTTCTAACTTCCATTAATGCCCCTCCTCCCCTTCTTACCCCATCCCTGATATATTTAGTTTTTTTATTCTCTGTCTGCCCATCACTCTGCCTGTTTTCCATCTCCCTCTGGTGCTCCCCTCCCCCTTTCTTTCTCCCTAGGCCTCCTGTCCCATGATCCTTTCCCTTCTCCAGCTCTGTATCCCTTTTGCCAATCACCTTTCCGGCTCTCAGCTTCACCCCACCCCCTCCGGTCTTCTCCTATCATTTCGCATTTCCCCTTTCCCCTCCTACTTTCAAATCTCTTACTATCTTTCCTTTCAGTTAGTCCCGACGAAGTGTCTCAGCCCGAAACATCGACAGCGCTTCTCCCTATAGATGCTGCCTGGCCTGCTGCGTTCCACCAGCATTTTGTGCGTGTTGTATAGAAGGCATTGAGTTCATCTGGTAGTGAAGCATCACTGCCATTCATACTATTGGATTTCACTTTGTAGGAAGTAATGTCTTGCAGTCCCTGCCAGAATTGCCGTGCATCTGATATCGCCTCCAACCTCATTCGAAATTGTCCCTTTGCCCTTGAAATAGCCCTCTGCAAATCATACCTGGTTTTCTGGACCGGCCTGGGTCACCAGACTTGAATGCTACAGATCTAGCCTTCAGCACACGATGTACGTCCTGGTTCATCCATGGCTTTTGGTTTGGGAATGCACAGTAAGTCTTTGTAGGCACACACTCATCCACACAGGTTTTAATGAAGTCAGTAACAACTGCAGTAAACTCATCCAGATTCAAAGATGAATCCCTGAATACAGTCCATTCCACCGATTCAAAGCAGTCCTGTAGGTGCTCCTGTGCTTCCCTTGTCCAAACCTCCTTGGTCCTCACTGCTGGTGCTGCAGTCTGCAGTTTCTGCCTGTACTCAGGGAGTAGAAGTACAGCCAGGTGATCAGACTTCCCGAAGTGAGGATGTGGAATAGCACGGTAGGCGTTCTTGATGGTGGTGTAGCAATGGTCCAGTGTGGTGTTTCCTCTGGTATTGCAAGTGATCGGTTGATGGTAGTTGCTTAGTGACTTTTTCAGACTAGCTTTGTTAAAATCTCCTAAAACGATGGTAAAGGCATTAGTGTGCGCTGTTTCATGCATATTGATCCCATTGCTCAGATCATCTAAAGCCTGCTTGACCCCAGAGAATTCCCGTGGTAAGTGAAAAGGACAACACTTTACTGCTAGATATTCCAGGTCTGGTGAGCAGAATTGGGACAGCACTGATATATTTGTGCACCAAGAAGAGTTGATCATGAGGCATACTCCTCCACCTCTGTTTTTGAAAGACTCTGTATCGATCTGTCCTGATGGTGTATAGTAAACCCATCGATCTGAATCGCTGCATGTGGTACGGAGGGGGTTAACCAGGATTCTGTGAAACAAAGGACACACATGGTCCTAAAGTCCCTCTGATACAGCACCCTGGCTCTGAGATCATCAACTTTATTCACCAGAGACTGCACGCTTGCCAGCAAGATCGTCGGTATAGGGAGTTTAAAACCCAGTTTCCTTAAACACACTTGCAATCTGGATCTCTGCCCACACTTCCTCCGAGGACCCTTCCGACCACAGTCTGTTGTTTCCATCGGTTTTAAGCAGCGATAGTTCGTTTAAATGCATTAATACATCTTTGTTGACTGTACTGACCTTGGAGGCAGTTCTGCTTTTTAGCTGTAATGGGCTGAAATCGTATCCATTGAGAGTACTGCTGCTACTTCAGTCGCGCCTAGGCACCCCGAAAATTTCAAAAGGTCTAGAATACAAGAGCAAGGATGTGATGCTGAGGCTTTATAAAGCCCTGGTGATACCTCACCTTGAGTATTGTGAACAGTTTTGGGCCCCTCATCTTAGCAAAGATGTGCTGGCACTGGAGAGGGTCCAGAGGAGGTTCACAACAATGCTTCCAGGATTGAAAGGGTTATCATACGAGGAACATTTAATAGCTCTGAGTCTGTACTCACTGGAATTCAGCAGGATGAGGTGCAATCTCATTGAAACCTTTCGAATGTTATAAAGCCAAGACAGAGTAGATTTGGAAAGGATTTTTCCCATGGTGGGAGAGTCTAGGTCAAGAAGGCACAATCTCAGGATAGAGGGGCACCCTTTCAAAACAGAGAAGCAGAGAATTTTTTTTAGCCAAAAAGTGGTGAATTTGTGGAATTTGTTGCCACATGCAGCTGTGGAGGCCAGGTCGTTGGGTGTATTGATAGGTTCTCGATTGGACATGGCATTAAAGGAGGAGGCTGGGAACTGGGGTTGAGGAGGAGACAGAAACAAGGATCAGCCATGATTGAACGGCAGAGCAGACTCAATGGGTCAGATGGCTTAATTCTGCTCCTATGTCTTATAGTCTTAATAAAATGATCCTGAAGCAATAAGTTTTGTGCCCCTTTCCTGACTTGTGAAAGAACTTTGTATTGAAACATCAGAATCCACCTTTGGACTGTGGGAGGAAACTGGAGCACAGTAGGAAACCCACGTGGTTCATGAGACGAACTCCTCGTAGTTTGCGGCAGAATTGAACTCCAAACTCCAGAACTGTAATAGCATCACGCTAACTGCTATGCTACTGTTGCGCTTTCTAATTCCGGATTGTTTAGGCATGACTGTTCCTTTTCATTATTTGTCTTCCAACAGCCAAGTTTGGAAACAGATTTTAATTAGAACTTTATTGTTAAACTTGAACTCTGGTGATATGACCACTCTAATGATTTCATGTCCTTTCTCTAAGTGACAAAAGTAAAATTTTTGAAATTCAGTGTTCTTCAAAATAATTTTTGAACAATGAATTTGCTTCTGCCTGTCTAGATGGGAAATAATGTTGCCACGATGAGGCCTCTTTCAGGGTGGAGGGCCTTATTCTCTGTCTGGGTAGCCTCCGAGCTGATGGAACAAACATCGATTTCTCCTTCTGGTAAATTTTTCCTTCCCTTTTCCTCTGGCCTCTTACCTCTTCTCCTTGCCTGCCTTTCACCTCTCCCCAGTGCCCCTACCTCGTCCCTTTCTCCCATTCTTCTCCCTCCTCTCCCATCAGATTTCTTCTTCTCCAGCCCTTTACCTTTCCTATCCACCTGGCTATACCTGTTATCTTCTAGCTATCCTCCTTCCCCTCACCCCAGCGTTCTATTCCGGCATCTTCTCCCTTCCTTAGTCTTGAAGAAGGACCTTGGCCTTACTGTTTATTCCTTTCCATAGATGCTGCCAGCCCTGGTGTATTTCTCCAACATTTTGCAACATTACTCTTTCAATCGGTGTATTTTTATATCAAGATAAATAATTATGTAAGACTCGTTGCCTCTAGTGGCATGATCTGGTGGTGCCCCCTCCCCGGCCAAACTATAGCACTCTTGTTTGGGTGAATGCTGTGTGTTGTGTCCCCTGTGTAACGTCAGTACCCCGAAATAACATTCAGTCCACAATGTGTGGTTAAACAATTAAGATTTTGTATTTAAGTATGGGGTTGGCACAGAAACAAAGGAAAAGGAAAACAAATAAAAGGCTATAATAATCTCATAAACATGTCCAGTGCACAAACGTTGGAGCTCACGGATTCCCTATCGCTGATCCTCCTCCGCTCGTCGTCGATCCCTGGGCTCCCGCCTCGAGCCCAGGCCCAGTGGGTCCAGGAACTGTCTCTTCAAGCCACGTCTTCTCTCTTCATCCTCCTCACGCCTTCTCCCCCAAGCCTGCGCAAACTAACAGCTTTCACACAGACAGAAAGAATAACATCTGTCCCAATTGGTTAGCAAATTAATACAAGACCCGTTATCACTAATTATAACCCAAACATGCTGCTATAGAGAACCACTGCCTCAGCAGTTAAAACTACAGAGAAGCCATTTTATTAGCCTTAGCAAGTAACATGAAAGAAGAAACCCCTTACAATTATAATTGGGCTTATATGTAACGTAGCAACACATGACGATCTTCAACAGCAGATTTCATTATTCACAGTCAATCAAGTGGTGGTCATAGGTTAGGGCCACATTCATCACGGGACAGGTCACCATTAATTGGAACTGGCCTCTTCAAGATACCATGCACACTGGGGTGGGTTGATAATTGGTGTTACAAACTTGAGCCAAACACTACACCGTTTCTGATTGTGAAAGTACCCCCACCAATGTCTTCTATAGCTAACTCATTCTTGCATACCTTGTCAGACTCAGATTCAGATTATTGTCATTTAGAAACCACAAATGCAATGCAGTTAAAAAATGAGACAACGTTCTTCCAGAATGCTATCACAAAAGCATATGACAAAACAGACTACACTAGAAAATCCACATAACGTTTGGCAATCCCCAATCCAGAGTCTGGAGAGGCTGCTGCGCATTAATATCGTGCTACCATCATAGCGCATTCCCCGGAAAGGAGCTCCAAATCCACCAGACAAACAAGACCAAAAGCTAAAGCTACAAGACCTGAACAAAACCACATAGTTACAACATATATTTACAACAGTGCAAACAATAGCATAATTGATTAAAAAAAACAGACCATGGGCACAGTAAAAGTAGTCCAAAGTTGTTAAAGGACTGTAAGTTCAAAAGAAATCACCACAGTTTCCACAAGTCCCCAGGGTCCCGACAGACTCGCCATCCCACGCCGGCGGCAGAAGGGAATACCCCCGCTATGGACTAACATGGCGCCACCCGACTCAGCCTTGCAAACGCAGCACACACCGAAAGTGACCTGACTGCAGTAGACTCCCAGTCCGTCAAACCTCCGAGCCTCCAACCATCCTCTCTGGCACAGCTTCTCCGAGAACCATCCTCTGCCAAGCGTATTAAGACGCCCCCGCCAATGGCCATCGGCAACGCGACCCCGAGGACTGGGGGCCTGTTCTTCCCAGCAGAGTCCCGGACCTCACAGCAGCAGCAGCAACGAAGAAGGTCTCCCTGGAGATTTCCCGATGTCCCTCCGTGCTCCTATGTCTGTTTTCAATCGATTATGATTGCGCACGGCACCCCGCTTCACAAATAACAGATAATCAGCTCCAGAGTGGCCGCTGCAAGCTGCGTCGCGCCACCATCTTGGAAATTTTGTCTCCTAGCTCATTGATTTCTTCTATTATAAACATCTAATAAAATGGCTGCAACCACAAGATTTGCACCTTATTCCTGTCCTGAACCTTAAGGACAATATTGCCTCCAACTCCAATGGTGAACTGGTCCACTCAGTGAGATCCACATAAGAACCTGAGAGGACCAGCCCATTGGATATCACATTGTCTTGGTGGATCAGCCAGGAAGGTCCAGACTGCCGGGATCGGTGCTGAGTCCACTGAGGGTTAACAATTTGGATGAGACCGATGTTAACATAGTAAGTTTGCAGATGACACCAGAATTGGCAGTGCAATGGACACTGCAGAAGGCTGTCCAAGAATACAGCAGGATTTGGCTCAATTGGGGATCTGAGCCATGAGTTTAACACGGATAAATGTGAGGTGCTGTACTGTGGAAAGTTAAACCAGGGCAAGGCCTGGGTGTGGTTGTTGTGGAACAGTGACACCCAGCAGTAAAAGTATATAATGCTCTGAAAGTGATGACAAACACATTCAATGGCCACTTTAGTAGGTACATTCTATACCTAATAAATGGCCACTCAGTCTATGTTTTGTGATCTTCTGCTGCTGTGCCCCCGTCCACTTCAAGTCTGATGTGTTGTGCATTCATGGCTGCTGCTCTGTACTTCACTGTAGTAGCGCATGCTTATTTGAGTTATGGTCACCTTCCTGTCAGCTTGAACCAGTCTGGCCATTCCCCTCTGACCTCTCTCATTTTCACCCGCAGAACTCCCGCCCACTCGATGCTTTGTGTTTGCTTTTCGCACCATTCTCTGTAAACTCCAGAGACCATTGTGCGTGGAAAATCCCAGGAGATCAGCAGTTTCTGAGATACTCAAAGCACCCCATCTGGCACCAACAGTCATTCCACATTCAAAGTCACTTGTAGCACATTCCTTCCCCCATTCTGATGTTTGGTCTTGGGGTGTCATGTTACACCTGGACAAGACATTGGTGAGACCGTATTTAGAGTACTGGGTGCAGTTCTGATCACCCGACTATAGGAAGGATGTCATTAAGCCGGAGAGGGTGTAGGAGACATTCGCGAGGATGCTACCCTGTCTGGAGGGCTTGAGGTATAAGGAGAGACTGGGACTGTTTTCCCTGCAGTGAAGGAGGCTGAGGGGTGACCTTATAGGGGTTTGTAAAACCATGAGGGGTGTGGATAATGTGGATGGTCACAGTCTTGTCCCCAGGGTAGCAGACTCCAAGACTAGAGGGCACCGGTTTGAGGGGAGAGGGGCATGATTTCCTCACTGAGTGGTAGGTACAGTATATGGGATGAGTTATAGAGTTGAGTACAATTACAAGGCTAAAGAAACATTTGGGCATACATGGAAATTACAGGCCAGTGAGTCTGACATCAGTAGTGGGAAAGTTATTGGAAGGTATTCTAAAGGAGCAGATACATGTACTTGGATAGACAGGGACTGATTAGGGATAGTGTGGCATGTCTAGCTGATCTTAGAGTTTTTTGAGGAAGTTTCCAGGAAAGTTGACGAAGGCAAGGCAGTGGATTTTGTCTACATAGACTTTAGCAAGGTCTTTGACAATGGAAGGTTGATCGAGAAGGTTCAGTCGACTGGTGTTCAGAATGAGGTCATAAATTGGATTCGACAATGGCTTCGTGGGAGAAGCCAGAGAGTGGTAGTAGCCTCTCTGAAGGGAGGTCTGTGCCGCAGGGATTGGTGCGAGGTCCTCATCAACAATCTGGACGCCAGTGTTGCTAACTGGATCGGTAAATTTGCAGATGGCACCAGGATTGGTACATAGTAGACAGTGGAGAAGGCTAGCAAAGATTGCAATGGGATGTGGACCAGCTGGGAAAATGGGCTGAAGAATGGTGGATGGAATTTGATGCGGGTAAGTGCGAGATGTTGTCCTCTGGGTGGACAAACTAGTGTGGGATCTACACAGTGAACAAGGAGTGCTGTAGAACAGAGTGATCTGGGAATACAAATGCATAGTTCATTGAAACTACTATTGTTACAGGTGACCCTAGTTTGTGATGGGGTCCAGAATTGACCCTATGAACTGTGCTGCTATTAACAGAGAGAGGAGGGTGGAGCAGGTTGATGGACAGCTGGTGTCCAACATGTGAAGATAAAAACCAGGTCTGCTGTTACACAGACACAGTTTCGGACACTGAACGAGCTTTGTTGCACCCACAGGAAGGTGGGGTTTTGGAGGATCGTTTCGGGGAAATTGATCAGTGGCACTCGCGGTGTGGAAAGGTGTGACCGGCGGGGAATTATTTGTGTGTCCACCCTCACCTGGGTGATAATCCCACCACTGAAGAACGATCGCATGTGTTATGGTCATAGTCGGTGACTACAACAGGATTTCGGAAGACAACGGGAAGATCGACGGCATCAGCTCACCTCTCACTCTCTCCAACATTACTCAAACATCTACCTCGAACTGAACTCTCTTCATCATTGTAAGACTGTATCCATTCACCCCTGGGTTTGAAAGAGCCTAGTTTTGTTCCTATTTCCACACTTATGTGTATATCTCATTTCTAACCTGTTTATTATATTTGCATTTAGAGTACTGTATTGCGTAGTTACTAATAAACACTATTAGTTTATAGCAATACCAGACTCCAATGTGTTTTCCATTTCTGCTGGTTCTTTAACCCGTCCCTGGTCCCTGACAAAATTGGGGCCTACGTCCGGGATCTGAACGGGGCTTGTTTGAATTGATTGGGGAAAATTCCTTATTTTAATTTGGTTGTGTGGAAAAACAGCAGAAATGGATGTTGATAAATTTTTGGATGCGCCAACCTCTGAGGCATTAGAGACGCCAGAAAGTTTGAGTGTTGCAAAAAAGTTGAAACTTACGAAGGTGAAATCGACTGCGAGGAGGTCACAGATGCAGAGGGTCATAGCCGAGTATTTTGTATCTGAGGGGGTGTTTCAAGTAGAGGAGTTGGAGTTGTTTCCTGAAAGTAAACCTAGCGAGTTTGAGACCCCGGTTCAGGTGGAAAGATTAAGGCTCGAGGCTGAGGAGAAGTGAAGGGAGCAGCAGCATGAGTTTGAGTTACGAGTAAAACAGCTGGAGGCTGAGGAAGCAGAAAGACAGAGGCGGTTTGAGCTGGAAAAGATAAAGACACTGCAGGAAGGGGGACAAGTAGTAGACCCAATTCAATGTTAGACAGGAAATTAAGTTGGTACCTCCATTTGAGGAAACAGAAGTCGATAGGTATTTCAAGGGCAACACGAGTGAATCTGCAGATGCTGGAAATAAATAAAAACACAAATGCTGGCAGAACTGAGCAGCAGGCCAGACAGCATCCATTGGAGGAGGTAGTGACGAGGTTTCGGGCCGAAACCCTTCATCAGGAGTGAAGTAACATGGGATGGTCGAGGGGGTTTAAGAAGTGGGGGGAGGGATGAAGTAGAGAGCTGGGAAGTGATAGGCTGAAGGGAAATGGGCTGGGGGAAGGTGGAGAATTATGGGAAATAAAAGAGAAAGAAAGATCTGTAGGCTGGTAGGGTGATAAGTGAGGACCAAGGGGACTCTATCCCCGGTGGGCTGGCGGGGGGATGGGGTGAGGGCAGAGATTCCACTATCAACACTATCCATCGCGTCTCCCGTATTTCACACACCTCTGTGTGTGTGTGTGTGTCGCTTCCTATGGGATGCTTATCCTATCCCGAGAGTAGGTGATTGTATTGATGAAGTGGGAAAGGCTAAGTACCTCACAAAAAATAACTTGCTGAAAGGATATTGGTGTGTTCCTTTGACTGAAAGGGCTAGAGAAATCTCAGTGCTTGTCACCCCTTCAGGGCTGTACGAATATAATGTTTTACCTTTCGGGATGTAAAATGCTCCTGGGACATTTCAAATGATGATCAACTCGGTGATTAGAGATTTGGAAAACACAGGGGCTTATATCGATGATTTAGTGGTCTGGAGTGACATGTGGAAAGAGCACATTGTGGCTGTGGAAAAATTGTTCAAACGGCTGTCCGAGGCCAATCTCACAATGAACCTTGCTAAAAGTGAATTTGGCCATGCTATTGTCATGTATTTTGGGTATGTGGTAGGTCAGGGGCAACTGGCTCCTGTACAAGCCAAGGTACAGGCTATTGCTGAGGTTCCCGTTCTGACTGGCAAGAAAGCTGTTTTGAAGGTCTTTAGGAATGGTGGGGTATTATCGCTCTCCCCTTACAAAACTCCTGGGGAAGAGTGAGACATTTGTATGGACTGACCTTTGCCAGGAGGCGTTTGAACGACTGAAAACTATATTGTGCTACAACCCTGTGCTCAAAGCACCTATTTTTCAGAACCATTCTCGATAGCCACTGACGCTAGTGACGAGGCTGCCGGGGCAGTATTACTGCAAAAGGGTGCTGATGACATTGCACACCCAGTGGCTTACTTCTCCAAGAAATTTAATGTACACCAGAAAAATTATTCCACTGTGGAAAAGGAGATACTATCAGTTGTTGCGAACCCCATAACTGGGTCACTTACCAGCAAAGATAGAGGTCCGTTGAAGTCTGATGGTACTATCTTTAACAGTATTTATTGGTAAAAATACACAAAAATAATATCAATACAAACATACAGATAATATACGTTGTCAATACTAAATCTAAAAGTGCGGGTATAATAATAATCAATAAGCAATAGCTCTATCGTTGTCTAGGGGATAATGTATTGTCCGATGGAAATATAAAAGTCACTCAGTTCATGCAGGCTGCAACCTTTGGTTGGAGTCAAGAGAGAGTTTTTTTGAAACTTGCCAGCTTTTCCTTTTTATGATGTCGATCCTTCCAGAGTTCTGTTGGTGTTGGTTTCTCCTTTTAGCTAAAGCCGTTCTTCCGTGGTAAGGCCCCAATCCCGGCAAAGGGAAAGGACGCACGCGAGCCCCCCACCGGCTGTCGCTATTAAACACTGTCACGGGATTTCTAGCGTCTCTCCTGGTGCGTCTAAAGGGGTTGTTCCCCAGACCCTCTTTTATCCTTACTCACGGGGTCTCAGATGTCAATCAGGTTGGGATGATGCCATCCCTCAACCAGCCCACTCTGGTCATTCCCTGAGGGCTTCAATGAATAGTACAGTACTCAATACACAATTCCATCTCCAAGAGACAATAGCCGTTATCAATGGTTCCGACTTTCGGAGGCCAGGTCACATTCCAAAAACTGTGTATTCGGGACGTCTCTCTCTCTCATTTCCTGGGTCCCAGACCCGAATTAATAGCGATCTTGCGATTCTCAAAAAGGAGGGGGCTACTTTGCACCCTTTCGGCCCCTCAGAGTTGTGGCCACACTCAGGTTGGAGGAACTACACCTTATATTCCGTCTGGGTAGCCTGCAACCTGATGGCATGAACATTGATTTCTCTAACTTCCGTTAATGCCCCTCCTTACCCCATCCCTGATTTATTTATTTTCCTTCCCTTCCTTTTCTTTCCTCTTTCTCCCATCACTCCTTCCCTGTTCTCTATCTCCCTCTGGTGCTCTGTCAACGTGACAGAACGCTGCTGCTGTGATTGGTCAACCAGAGTCAACGTGACAGAACGCTGCTGCTGTGATTGGTCCGCCTGGCAGCTTCGCATTTCCGGTCGCATCAGACCGAGGAACCGAGCAGCTGGATGTACGTGCGGACGGTGTTTTTTGCATCTCCGCGTCCATGTCTCTCACGGAGAAACTGAGCGCGGCGCCAGAGAAACCCCGCCGCCGACGAGCGGTGGCTGCGGAGAGACGCCGGGCTGAAAATCAGGCCGACGGCGGAGGCTGCGGCCTTCAGGCAGAGCAGTCCGAGCCAGGTGGCAATGGCGGCTGTGAGTGGTGTTCGGAGGGAGAAGAGGAGGGGCGGGGACATCCCCTGATCCACCCACAACGCTGAGGCAGCTCAGGCCGGCCGGGCGGGTTTGCAGCGGTAGTGGCTCCGGTCCGGGTGGAAGCGAGTCCACAGCATCAGCCCTTCGCTGAAAGTGCTCACGCAGAGTTTCCGATCAGATGGAGTCCGTCACTGCCAAGGGAAGGTATGTGGGGTCTGGGACCGGCATGTGTTGGTGGCGGCGATAACCAGTCACTTTCACCCCGGCACCTTCCCTTCCACCGCGGCCAACCCACGGCTTCCCCTCCCAGCCCAGACCGGGCGGCCCACGGCTTCCCCCCGCAGCCCAGCCCAGACCGGGCGGCCCACGGCTTCCCCTCCTGCCCTGGCCAGCAAATGGTTAATCCAATTATTAAACATATATATGAATATGGTCTCAGTTTTGTAAATTTTTTGGCTTGATTAAATTTATTTTATCATCTATTATATCTAATTTTTTCTTTCAACCCTCTGTCATGGATCAAGCCTTTTTGGTATGGAAAATGAAGGGTATAATATGTTTTCATGATTTATTTTTGGGTAACTGTTTCATATCTTTTGAACAGTTGTCTAATAAATATGATTCGCTGAGATCCCATTTTTTAAGATACTTACAGATCAGAGATTTTTTGAATATAATGTTACCTACTTCTCCGATTTCATATCCAACAGATATCACAGAAAAAGTTTTATGCTTAAACCCTTATCAAAAGGGTTTAATAGCAATCATTTATGATATGATAATAAAATAGTCAGATATAGCCGATAAAATTAAAAATGAATGGGAGAAGGAAGTTAAACTTTCTTTACCTATAGAGAAATGGGAGAAAATTTTTCAATTGGTTAACTTCTATTTGTGCGAAACATACGTTGGTTCAATTTAAAGTGGTGCGTTGGGCTCATGTGTCCAAAGATCAATTAGCTCGTTTTCACTCATATAAATCCGATCTGTGATAGATGTCATTCTGAGGTAGCCTCTCTGACTCATATGATTTGGTCTTGCCCTCTTTTGGAAAAGTATAGGAAAGAGTTTTGCACATTGATTTACAACCTCACCCTATCACTGCAATTTTTGGTTTACCAATGATTGATCTGCCCTCTTCAGCTCAGCGGACGATTGCATTTGATACTTTAATGGCTAGGAGATCTATTTTATTGGATTGGAAAGAGATAAATCCCCCAACTACATCTCAATGGTTTTCCCAAACCATAACCTGTTTAAACTTAGAAAAAATTAGAAGTGGTACCTTTGATCCCTCGGTTAAATTTGAAGAAACTTGGAGGCCATTTATTCAATACTTTCATCGAATGTAATTTGACCTTTTCTGATTTATTAATTGTATTATTAATTTATTAGATGCATTAGTACATCTATCACAGTAGGGGGAGATATCTGCATAGAAACGAGAGAGCTTGTCTTTAGACGTATGAACTCTATGTACCACTTTGAATTGTAATAAAGAATGACGAGCACGTAATGAAGAATTAATCAATTTTAAAATAATCTTCCAGCTCTCTTCAGATATGAAAATCTGTAAATCCTTTTCCCAGTCTCCTTTAATTTTATCTAGAGGCCTTTTTCAGTCCCAACAGCAGACCACAAATGTGAGATATTGAACTGTTGTCAAAGGGTTTCAGATTAAAAATTGTATCTATTCTTATCTGGACTTGTAGGAAATGTATGTACCGTAGATTCCGGATTTTAAGCCGCTACTTTTTTCCCACATTTTGAACAGCTTTGAACTTTGCGGCCAATAATCCAGAGCGGCTAATACATTATTTTTTTCATGCCGCCTCGTAAACATTTTGCCTCGTAACAGTAGACCAATAAAATTGATGAGTAGTTCACAGAGGTCCAATGAAATTGTACGATAAATCAAGCGCACTTTCACAATTAAATTATTGTAAATCAGTCATTTGTACTCACCCTCATCAACATGGAAAACACTCGAAGCATTGTGCTACCTACCCTACTTAGTTTAAACTATATTTGTTTTCTGTACTACATCGCGGGATGCTATGACGTCACACCCGGTTTCGCGGCGTCTTGTGGGAAAATGCCGTTTGCGATGAAACGGAAAGGAGGGGGGGAGCGGATTACGCGAGCGGCTTTGGATCCGAGCGAAATCTGCTTTTAAGTTAAAGGTATCAATAACTTTTCCTGGTAGGCTGCAGTATATATATTTTTTACCAGTCGTTAGGAGATATTGGAATGTTGTTCAGTAAAGAAGTATACGCAACGTATATTTAAAAGTAGCCGCGTACGGGCACGGTTCGAAAAAAAGCATTTGCAATATGTATTTGTTTTTGTTACCATATGGATTTAATTAAAAGTTAAAAAAATCCTCACGTGTAATATCTTTCTGTGTAAATATCTCATATTACAACGTGGGACACCTGCGGCCGAAAATCCGGTGCGGCCTAAAATCCGGTGCGGCCTTTACATTTAAAAAAATGATTTTATTTCTAAAATTAGTGCCAGCGGCTTAAAATCAGGTGCGCTCTGTAGTCCGGAATCTACGGTAGTTGGGATCTTAAAAAATCTCTCATCCGTAAGTATTGAAAAAAAGTGAGTATTGGAAAGGTTAAATTTCATTGAAAGTTGCACAAAAGAGGAGATTCCCTCCATCAAACAAATCCTGAAATTGTTTAATACCCAATCTATCCCATTCTTTAAGAGGTAGGTCAATTAAAGATGGTTTAAAAAAACAATTAGAAAAGGTGGGACTCAAGAGGGAGTATCTCAATAAACCAAAATGTTTCTAAACTATAATCAAATCTTTAACAACACACACAAAATGCTGGTGGAACACAGCAGGCCAGGCAGCATCTATAGGGAGAAGCGCTGTCGACGTTTCGGGCCGAGACCCTTCGTCAGGACTAACCGAAAGGAAAGATAGTAAGAGATTTGAAAGTAGTGGGGGGGAGGGGGAAATGCGAAGTGATAGGAGAGGACCGGAGGGGGTGGGATGAAGCTAAGATGGTAAAGAGGTTGTAACATTAGATACAAAAAGCAATAAGTCATCAGCATAGAGCGACACTTTATGGATAGTAACTGTCCTTAAAATCCCAATAATCTCTTTAGACTCTGGAAAAGCAATTGCTAAGGGTTCTAATGCTAAATCAAAAAGCAGAGGGCTCAAAGGACAGCCTTGTCTAGTTCCACATTGGAGTTTAAAGGGTTTAGAATTCTGAAGATTAGTAAGAACCCGAGCGGAGGGAAATAAATAAAGTAATTTAATCCAATGAGTAAAATTAGGTCCAATATTAAATTTTTCTAAGGATGTAAAAAGATAATTCCATTCAACTATGTCAAAGGCCTTCTCTGCATCCAAAGATAATCACACATTCCGATATTTCCTTAGATGGAGAATGCATAACATTTAACAAACTGTATATTAAAATGGGAATATTGATTTTTAATAAATCCTATCTGATCATCTGAAACTATAGAAGATATAATATTTTCAAGTCTGTGAGCCAAAACTTTAAAATTTTAATATCAAAATTGAGTAAAGAGATAGGTCTATATGAAGAGCATTCAGTAGGATTCTTATTCTTTTTGAGAATAAGCGAAATGGAAGCTTTGTAAAAAGACTGGTAATCTTCCTACCTTGAAGGAATCTGTAACGGTAGAACATAAGTAAGGAGGAAGAAGCCTTATAAAACTCTCCAGAGAATCCATTGAATTCTCCATGATATCAAAACAAAATAAAAGACAATATATGAACAGCCAAAACTAAAGCTTATTGAAACCTTAATTCAAATTCATATTAACAGAAGAAAAAATTGATCAAGTATGAAATATAAGTTTTAGATTTCAGCCTTCAGAAACTCTCTTGCATCTTCAACCGACTTTATTCTTCTTTGCAATCCATTCTTCAAAACAATACTCAGACAGGCGGGAAACCAAAGGGATGGTTTAAATCCTTTATTGTAAGGTTCCGACATCTTTAAATTTCATACAACCAGCCATATTTTCAGACAAATAGTCTTCCTCAAATCTGACCTTGTAACCATGGAAATCGATCATTCCTAGTCGACGGGTATGACGAATTAAAAGGTGCTTAATATGAAATTCATGAAAGCTTAGAATGACTGACCTGGGTCTCGCTACAGACGACAATGGCTTCGAAGTCGGCGAGCGATATGCTCGACCGAGCTTCGGCTCAGAAGTGAATAAAACAGAGAACACCTGTTTCAGAAAGTTTGCGAAGAACTTTGTAGGGTCAGCACCTTCCATTGATTCTTCAAGACCCAGAATTCATGAATTATTTCTCCTGTTTCTATTTTCTAGATTAATAATCCTTTTCATCATTTTTTCATTGGATAAGGATAACTCTTTGTAGAGTTTAATTGTATCTTCAACATCCTCTTCAAGTGTCACCAGCTTTGCAGTATTTTCCTGAATTCGGTTCTCATTCTCAGTTAAAGTTTGTTGGATTGTGTCCAATTTCCAATTAAGTCGTTGAAACTCCTCAGAAAATTCCGATTTTTGCTGTTTAAGGAAGTCACTGATTGAATCCAAAATAACTGGAGATTCATCTTCTGTTTCTCATTCTTTTGCAAAGGCTTTTGTTCTTTTCCCAACCATAGTAGAGCAGTATTAAAGTATTATAAGTTTTCAAAAAAAAACTGGCAGGAGACAATAAAGTACTAGGAGCAATCTAGAGTGGTGTTACTCCATCGGCTGCTGACAGGGCTCTCCCCCCACACTATCTAAAACACTGATCCACCCATCCACCTTGTAATCCAGGTCATTTAGAGGTCCCAGTATTAATCCCTGCAGAAGACCTCCGGTGACAATACATTCAATCAACCACTCCTGCTCTCTTCTGTGGGGCAACACCATTCTGAATCCAAATGGTAAATTCTTGCATCCTAATCTTCTGGATGACCCTCCCACGAGGGGTTTGCCAAATGGCTTACTGAAATCCAGGTAGAGATCTTACACGCTCCAACTTTGTCAATCATCTTTATCGCCTCCTTCAAAAATGCAGTAACCTCAGTGAGACTCAATTTCCCCGACACAGTACCAGGCTGACTGTCCCTAATTGGGCCACGGTTACACAGAAACATTTCAGATCAGTGTGAGCATTGGGAGGGAATAGAAAACTGGTTAGACTGGTTCCGAACTCAAACTCTGGGTGCTGTTGACAGTTCCTGTCTTGAGGTGGGATCAGATTATCAAAGTTCACTCCTCACCTCAACCTTTCTTCCACCTCAGGTCCATCGCAGTCTGTGTGTGGTTGGTCATGGTCGGAATTGCTGCTGGTAAGTAGGGTAGGGTCACACTGTGTAGAGGGAGATTCTCCTTTTGTCCAGGGTGGAGAGAACTTTACTATGTGTCCGTTCACTGTCCCATCACACACTCCCAGGGTAGAGGGAGCTTCACTCTGTATCTAACCCCAGGGGTACAGGATGGGATGCTGTAGAGGGAACTTCACTCTATGTCTAACCGTGGGAGTGTGTGATGGGACGGTGTGGAGGGAGATTCACTCTGTGTCTGACCCCGGGAGTGTGTGATGGGACGGTGTGGAGGGAGATTCACTCTGTGTCTGACCCCGGGGGTGTGTGGAGGGAGCGTCACACTGTATCTAACCCTGGGAGTGTGTGATGGGACACTGCAGAGGGAGATTCACTCTTGTGTCTGACCCTGGGAGTGTGTGGGGGGAGCTTCACTCTGTCTAACCCCAGGGGTACATGATGGGATGCTGTAGAGGGAACTATGTCTAACCGTGGGAGTGTGCGATGGAACAGTGTCGATGGAGATTCACTCTGTGTCTGAGCCTGGGGGTGTGTGAGGGGATGGTACGGAGGTGAAGGTGGGGAAGTGAGGATGACTCCCCCCAACCCCAGTAACCAGGGACGCTCTTCTACCGACAGGTCAGCGTGGCATCTGCCGTTTCACTCGGGTTACCAGCTCTCTCAGCTGCTCCTGCCTCCCGAATACTGGGCAAAGCCTGCACCTTCGCAGCCTCCGAGGACCTGTCTGGGACATCTGCATCAAGGGCAACGGAGACAGACTGTGCTGTCGGAACAGCAGCCAGGCCTGGGTAGATGCCGGCCGTGTTAAACTGATCTACAGCTGGATTATCCACCACCCTGTCTACTGTGAGATCGGCTTCGGCTTGTCAGGTAAGTGGCAGGGAGAGGTGAGTTGTGTACAGTGAGAACCCAGTACTCTAGGATCCCACTATTCTGAGGATTTTTCATCTGGAAATGTTTCTTTTGCCTCCCACCACATCACGAGAGCCTGTAGTTTCCCGTGCTGCACTCTGATTTGGAACTGTTCGTTGGAAGTACAGAGTCGACTGTACTTCCTTAGAAGGTTGGCGTCATTCAATGTCTGTAGTGAGATGCTGAAGATGTTCTATAGGTCAGTTGTGGAGAGCGCCCTCTTCTTTGTGGTGGCGTGTTGGGGAGGAAGCATTAAGAAGAGGGACGCCTCACGTCTTAATAAGCTGGTAAGGAAGGCGGGCTCTGTCGTGGGCAAAGTACTGGAGAGTTTAACATCAGTAGCTGAGCGAAGGGCGCTGAGTAGGCTACGGTCAATTATGGAAAACTCTGAACATCCTCTACATAGCACCATCCAGAGACAGAGAAGCAGTTTCAGCGACAGGTTACTATCGATGCAATGCTCCTCAGACAGGATGAAGAGGTCAATACTCCCCAATGCCATTAGGCTTTACAATTCTACCGCCAGAACTTAAGAACTTTTTAAAATCTATTATTAATGCTGTTTGAGATAGTGATTTAGATGCATATCATATTTTTTTTACTGAGTTAAGTATTGTATGTAATTAGTTTTGCTACAACAAGTGTATGGGACATTGGAAAAAAAGTTGAATTTCCCCATGGGGATGAATAAAGTATCTATCTATCTATCTAAACACCCAACCACCCAATCCTTTCTGTCTGCACAATGTCCATATCAGTCCTTTCTCAGTACGTTAATGTGTCTACCTAAGAACTTCTCAATTGGTTCTATCATGTCCATCTCCACCACAACCCTGGCAGCTCATTGCAGGCACACAGCACTTGCCAGTCTTGGATAAACGTGTGCATACAAGTGTTGGACATTTAGATACGGTGGAAGAGACAATTCACCTCTGATCCTCATAAACTCATCAGTGTCCTCCATCTCAGTTGTTCCAGAGAAAACAATCCAAGTTTATCCATTCTTCCTCCCCCACGCCCCCCCCCCCCCCCCCCCAGCAGGTTGAGACTCGTTTCCTTGGTGTGTAGGGCGCTCAGGCTTGACCTTGCAAAGTTCAGTGGGAATTTATTACCAAGGTACACGTGTACCACCAGATACCACTTTGAACTTATTTTCTTGCAGGCATTAACAAAAATACAGTAGAATCACTGAGAAACTATACACAGATACTGATAAAACAACCAATATACAAAAGACAAACTGCAAGTAGGAAAGAAATACGATGAGTAAATAATACTGGGCAATTTGCACAAAATGCCGAAGGAACTCAGCTGGCCAGGCAGCGTCTATGGAAAAGCATGAACAGTGGACATTTCTCCCGGTGTACAGAAGGCCACACCAGGAGCACTGGATAGACTCGCAGGGAACGTTCCCTCTAATGTTTACCCATGTGTGGGTGCACACATTTATGCCACTAGTGCACAAAGGAATCTAAACTGCACACAAGAGGTTGTCACTCTCAACCTCACTGGCAAGTTAATTATGTTTCACAGATCTACACAATTACATTTCCTTTTCTGGTTTCTCACAGATCTACACAATTACATTTCCTTTTCTGGTTTCTGTTGCGGACGGCGTTGATGACGTGGAGTTTACGATGATTTTACTGCAGATTTTAAGAGCTGGCTTATTTGTACTGTTTTTATTGAAATTATTCAGAAGACAAGTGGACAAGGGAGTCACATTTCACTGGAGGGAAAATGCGCTTGGTGGTGCTATCCTGTTGGAGATGGCGGATATTGGAGTCTGTGCTGGATACAGACCCTTGTGGTTGATGGGGACGAGAAACCCTAACCCTGGTGTGGTGGAGGGAGGGCAGATGTGTGCAATGTGGAAGAGATTTTGGGGAGGGCAGTGTTGATGTTATGAATGGAAGACCCTTTCTTTGAAGGAGGAGGACATCTCACTGTTTTGGAATGAAAAAGCCTCATCCTGAGAGCAGATATGGCGGAGTCAGAGAAACTGGGAAAAGTGGAAGGCATTTTTTTCAAGTGACAGGTTGGGAAGAAGTATAGTTCCAATAGCGTGAGAGTCAGTGGGTTTATAAAAGATAGCAGTAGATACACTGTCTCCAGCGATCGGGAACAGGGAGGGAGGTGTCAGAAATGAACCAAGTAAAATTGAGGGCAGAGTGGAAGTTGGAGACAAAGTTGGTCAAATTGATGAACTCAGCGTGGGTGCAGGAAGCCGTACCGATGCCGTTGTCAGTGCAGTAAGAAGAGTTGGGGAGTGATGTCTGCACGGAACATGAATTGTACCACATAGCCGACAAAAAGTCAGTTATGGCTGGGACCCGTGTGAGTGCCCCGGCTACACTGTGGGTTTGAAGGAAGGAGCCGAAGGAGAAGTTGAGGGTGAGGACCAGTTCCGCCTGATTGAGGAGTGGTGGTGGTGGGGATCTGCTTGGGTCTGGTGTCCAAGAAGAAATGGAGAGCTTTAAGGCCCTTCTGATTGGGAGGACAGAAGTGTTTAGGGACCAGATATCCACAGAGGAAATGAGACGATCAGGACGAGAGATCTTAAAGTCATTGTAAAGATGGAAACTGTGTGAAGCGTTACAGATGTAGGTAGGAAGAGACTGAACCAAGGGGGATAAAACAGAATCGAGATATGCAGACGTGAGTTCAGACCAGCATTCCTCGTGATGTGTTCCGCAGGTAGATTAAATAAGTGGGGTGACAGTATGCAGCCTTGTCGTATCCTTTCCCTGTCTTGAAACAGTCTGTTGTTCCGTGTTCAGTTCTAACTGCCGTGATCTTCGTACAAGTTTCTCATAAGGCAGATCAAGTAGATAACAAACTATGGCAAGAAGGCATTAGGGGGCACTCTTTCATGTCTTCTGATCACAGTACACAGTTCTTTCAATGCCCGCCTGACAATGGCCAGCAGTGAAATGTTCATCACCAGGATGATGGTGGAAAACTCTGTAAGCAGATAAAATGGACGTCACTTGACTGTTTCATGTTCCAGCTTGTGTGAGCAGGACTGAGACAGAACTGTCATGTCTGTGCAGCACAATGATTTAATCAGGAAATAACACAATCTGACTCCTCTTCCTTTTGGAGACTCCATTGTCCTGTCCTTGCAGTGGACGGTGAAATCCTCGGGAGTCGGCCTCCACTGAAATCACAGGGTGGTCGGTGTTTTGGGGGTATGTGAAAGTGCCTCCGATGTTCCCTCTGAGGTGTGCACGCGCACGCATCATTTGCTACTAGCGCACAGGAATTTAAACTGTGCACAAAAGGTTGTCACCCTCTACCACATTAGCATGTTAAGTATGTTTCACCATTGTCCACAATCATATTTCCTTTTCTGGTTTCTGAAGCGGACAGTGTTGACAGTGTGGAGTTTGCAGTGATTTGCCTGCAGATTTTACAGCTGCCTTATTTATACTGTTTTTATTGAAGAAATTATTCAGTATCCACAAATTGTTGTCACTGGGCAAAAAAGATTGTACAGCATATGATTTTTACACACACTGGTCTTTACAAATTAATGAGGACATTGGGAACTTCCATGTCTTTCTTCAGTCAAAGTGACCATTAGAGCCATTGATCTCATGAAACCATGTCACACATGTTGCTTGGTTTTGCTTTGCAAGTGTTTCAAATTGTGAGGGACATAGATAGACTAAATGTCCTCAGTTGTCTTCCCAGCAGTGAGGAATAAACAGCTGGACAGCACAGCAGAGAGCAGCTCAGCACTGGGACAGAAATCGGGAACCTGCTGAGAGACAGGTCAGGTGTATTCATGTCCGGAGATCAAGGATGCTACTACAAGTGCAGGTGTCATCTCCGGAAAGCCATCTCTTAGGCGAAATGGAGATTCCAGAGTAGACTGGAATCAACGAAGGACGCTTAACAGGTGTGGCAAGGTTTGAATACTGTAACCTCCTACAAAGTTAAATCTTGCAACATACAGGACCGCAGAGCTTCGCTTCCAGATGAGCTCAATGCCTTCTATATTCGCTTTCTCCACGAGAGCAAGGAGGAACCATTGTGCACCCCCATGTCTCCCGATGACCCTTTGCTCTCAGTATCTGAAGATGACGTACAGGCTACCATCGAGAGAGTGCATCCAAGAAAAGCATCCGATCTGGACTGAGTACTGAGGGTGCTGGGCCATCTGAAAGCTGAAGAGTTAAAACTTACCCTGGACAAGTGCCAGTTCTGAAAGATGCATGTTAGCTATGTTGAACATGTGCTGTCATGGGATGGAGTAGCTACAGATCTGGCTAAGGTAGAGGTGGTGACCACCTGGCCGTGGCACCGGACCGCGAGCGCTCTGCACTCGTTCCTCGGGTTCTGTGGTTTGTGAAGGGCTACATGAAAGTGAATCACCTGTTGAATTAGCTTCTGTGTGGTTACCCTCCTTTGGGGAAGAAAGGGGGGAGGACACAAGGAGAAGAGTGTAAAGTGTATCTTGGCCCATCAGAGCCTTTTGGACTGAGGTGGGATGTGAAATGTGAGGAGGCCTTTCAGTCTTTGAAGGAGATGCCGATCCAGGCCCCTGTTCTGGCTTTTACAGACCCCTGATTGCGGTATGTACTACAATGGATGTTAGCCAAGAGGGCTGAGGGGGTGTCCTGTATCAGGACCAGGGCACCTGGTTGAGACCTGTTGCATTTGCCAGTTGGAGTCTGTCGCCCTCTGAGAAAAACTATTCCATGAATAAGTTGGAGTTTCTGGCGTTGAAGTGGGCGGTGGCGGATAAGCTGAGTGACTACCTCAACGGTAACAAGTTTGAGGTGAGGACGGACATCAATCCCCTAACTTGTATCCTGACCTCGGCGAAACTGGATGCCGTAGGCCGTCGGTGGTTGGCGGCATTGTCTGTCTGAAGTACCGACCGGGAAGCCCGAACATTGATGCTGACGCTTTGACCCGTTGCGCACAAGAAAGGCTGGGCAGGGACGGAGAGTGGGAGAGTGTTCCTGCCCCGGGAGTGAAAGCCATGTGCCAGTTTGCTATCGCAGTGAATGCGGATGAAAAGCAAGGGCAGGATCGAGCGGTGCATCCACTGGGAGCTTCTGATGACGCCATTCCCCAGGTTTACTGTGACCTGACTGCTCTGAAGAAAAATCATCTGCCAGAATTGATTTCTGGGGAAGCGGCTGCTGCTCAGCAAGATGTCCTGGGTGTCAGTGCCATTTGGCAAGCAGTTGAAGAGGGAAACATGGCTCAAGCAGAGAAGAGGAAACATTCTGTGGTTCCTCCATTACTGAGAGAATGGCCTTGGTTGGAGTTGAGGAACCAGATCACTCAGTATCCTGGGTCACGTCACCTCCAGACCAACCTCAGCATTCCCAGCACTGGTTCTGCCTGAGAAGTATGGGAGGGTTGTATTACACTCACTTCATGATGATTCTGGACATTTGGGGGTTGAAAAGACCAATGGATTGTTCAGAGACCAGTTCTGCTGGCCCCGAATGAAGTTGGACGTCGAAGAATTCGGCAAGTCGTGCATTCGATGCATACGGAGGAAGACGCGGCCTACACGGGCAGCCCCCTTGTCCCACTTGCAGAGTGTGGGGCCCCTGGACCTGGTGTGTATGGATTTCCTGCCAATAGAGTCAGATGTCAGCAATGTGGCAAAAGTCTTAGTCATCAGGGATAACTGCACTAGATATGCGAAAGCTTTCCCGACCAAGGAGCAGAGGTTATCCACGGTGGCCAAAGTGTTATGGGAGAAGTATTTCAGTTACTATAGTCCCCTGGCGAATACATAGTGATCAGGGACGAGATTTCAAAAGTGGGCTCATACATGAGTTACTAGCCATGCTTGGAGTTGAGAGGTTGAGGACTATACCAGGTGATCCCCAACCCAAGCGGTTCAGTGAGACCCTGTTAGACATGCTCGGAACTTTGGAGATCAGCAGGAAGCACAAGTGGAGTCAACATTTTGGACATCAAAAGAGATGGTAGTTAACTTCAGGAAGGCACAGAGCGACCACTCCCCGCTGAACATCAACGGCTCCTCAGTAGAGATCGTAAAGAGCACCAAATTTCTTGGTGTTCACCTGGTCCCTCAACACCAGCTCCACAGCAAAGAAAGCCCATCAGCATCTCTACTTTCTGTGAAGGCTGAGGAAAGTCCATCTCCCACCCCCCATCCTCATCACATTCTACAGGGGTTGTATTGAGAGCATCCTGAGCAGCTGCATCACTGCCTGGTTCGGAAAGTGCACCATCTCGGTTCGCGAGACCCTGCAGCGGATAGTGAGGTCAGCTGAGAAGATCATCACGGTCTCTCTTCCCGCCATCACGGACATTTACACTACACGCTGCATCCGCAAAGCAAACAGCATTATGAAGGACCCCACGCACCCCTCATACAAACTCTTCTCCCTCCTGCCGACTGGGAAAAGGCTCTGAAGCATTCGGGCTCTTACGGCCAGACTATGTAACAGTTTCTTCCCCCAAGCTATCAGACTCCTCAATACCCAGAGCCTGGACTGACACCTTGCCCTACTGTCCTGTTTATTATTTATTGCAATGCCTGCACTGTTTTTGTGCAAGTTATGTAGTCCTGTGTAGGTCTGTAGTCTAGTGTAGCTTTCTGTGTTTTTTACGTAGTTCAGTCTAGTTTTTGTACTGTCATGTAACACCATGGTCCTGAAAAGCGTCTTATTTTTACTTTGTACTGTACCAGCAGTTATGGTCGAAATGACAATAAAAGTGACTTGACTTGATCTGGTCCACTGCTACAACTGTACCCAAAATGAAGCTACCGGGTACTCACCATATTATCTGATGTTTGGTTGCGAGGTTGCCCATTGACCTTTGTTTTGTGACTGACAAAGGTGACCTACCACCAAAGACTTATCTGAAGTATGTGTCTGATATGAGAAGGGAGCTGATGTCACTGCTGCCAAGCAGAATCAAAAAATAAGAGGAGGTATGATCAAAAGGTGAGGTTCTCCAAACTCATGCCAGGAGACCGAGTCCTTGTAAGGAATTTGGAGCTACCTGGAAAGCATAAGTTGGCCAACCACTGGACAGCGACGCCCTGTGGGGTGGAGAGACAGATGCCAAGCGTACCAGTTTTCTGGGTGAAACCAGAGGATGGGAATAGGCCTGTCAACATTCTCCATCAGAACCACCTGGGGGACAAGAGGTTCAGGTTGACCCAGAGCCCAACCTGGAGCCTACAGCTAGTAAGAGGACTCTGAGGCAACGCGGAGTGACTACAGGACCGACTGCAGGAGAGATTAGGCAAGCCCCCACCCCTGAGTGGGATACTGATTCAGAGGATGAGGGACTGGGGGTGTGCTATATGCTGCCTTTTGCTAACTCCCCACTGATTGAGGAAGAGACTCCCAACGTTGCTCATGCTGAGTCCGGTGAAATGGTTTCTCTGTAACAGCAGTGTTTCAGTTATGATGAGAGATAACGGGGCCTTTGAAATGGGATCGGGAGTTGACGATGTCCAGGGGAAATCGATGGAAAATGGACGGGAAAATCATGAGCTCCAACGTGCGCATTAGAATATTTCATTAAAATGGACCCTTTTCCTTTTTGTTCTCTTTACTGACCCTAAAGTCAAATCACGAATTATAAAGCTCTAATTGCATATGGTGCACTGTTTGTAATTTCATGGTACTGATTTGTAACATCATGCAGCATCCACACAAACGAGATTTCACAAGTTTGGTGGGCCGGAGAGAGTCTTCCCCTAGAATAACGCCGTCTGCCACACCCGACGGTTCCACTTGTATGTACTCTGATAATAAATTTACTTTGAACTTTGTTTTACAGATGTAGTGTGTTCTGGGCAGGGGACCATGGTAACCCAGATGTCGAACTCGCCACTGGTGAATTCTAGGAAGCCAGTATCCACCAGAATGGAGGGATGGGATGGAAGGAAGATGCTGAACTCCACGAATGCGGCTGGGCAGACAGTAACTCAAGGTGAGGCTTCACTTTCTGTGCAAGGGGATTGAAGTTGAGTTGCTGGAGTCCATTTCAGAGTTGGTGGGGAGGGGTTGAATGGCCCTCAGCAGTCTCACATCTTCCACCCCTGGATCTCAGCCCTTCTCCCACCCCATTCTCCTATAGCTGTACTGTAGGGGGCAGTTTTATCGACTGGGTCACTGATTAGCCCATCAGATCTGCTGCTCTATTCAGTCATGGCTGCTTTTCCCTCAACCCCATTCTCCCGCCTTCCTCCAGTAATCCTTAACATCCTCACAAACCCCTGTCAATCTCTGCTTAAATATTTAAATGTCTTGGCCTCCTCAGGCAATAAATTCAGCTTTGCCACACCCTGGCTGAAGAACTTCCTACTTGTCTCAGTTCCATAGTGAGTTCCCTTTACCCTGAGGGTGTGCTGTCAGCTCCTGGACTCCTGCAGGAGAGGCTGGAGACATTCCCACTCTACCCAGGCACTATCCAGCAGGTTTCAATGAGATCCAACCACTTTCCACCATCCTCCTGAACTCCATCCTCCCTAATGGCACCCTTCCTTACGAAGGAACTAGAAACACACTGACCAAAACTCACACAGTATAGCAAGCACACGCAAAATCCTGGAGTCACGCACTGCCAAACTCCAAATGCAGCCTCACCAGTGCCTTTTTACAAATACAATGCAATGGCCCAGTTTCTATCTCAGTGACCCAGTCGATAAAGGCCAGTGTCAACCACCTTCACCATCCTGTCCAGCTGTGGACGGTGGATCAGGCAGCAGGGGGAGGGATGATTAACACACAGGCTATATTGTACTGAATGTCTCTAATTATGACATTTCCGTTCTCCAGTAATGGTGGCAGTTGGTGTTCCTATCGTTCTGGTCTTTTTTCTGTGGTAAGTGACCTCGTCTCTTCCTGGGGATGCCTAGTGTCTGCTCTCCCAGCTTCTCAACAGTGGCTTGTCCACACCCCTCCCCATCTTCGTGACATTCTCCATCTCTGTAAACTTGTATAGTCTCTGCACCACTTCCCATTTATGTGACCCTATACGTCTTCCCCCTCTCCGTGACCCCTTCCAGACCATACACCCCTCCCTGTCTCCCCACAGTGCTCAGACTATGAGTGCCCTTCCCCTCCATTCTTCCCAGGTGCTTGTGGTTTGGACGTTAGAAAACTCAAATATTGGCCTGGATGGAGATGCACAGTCAGATCCCACTATCAGCAGTGTTACTGCCTGCTCTGGCAGCACCCCCAAGACTCCAGAGGAATCCACCCCAGTCTGTGCAATCTCTCCCCAGGACTAACACCCCACCCAGACAAAGTCCTGGTGAATCTCCCCTTGGGTCCACGGACCCTTGGTTAATGGTATTGGTCCACTGCATAAAATAAAGTTGAGAACCCCTGCCTTAACACAAGTTGGTAAACACCTACTTGGGTTAGTCACAATCATTCCTCCCACATTCACCTCACACATCACATCAATTATTATTACATCATGCATGAAGTATCCTGTGGTTAACCACAAGTCACAGACTTCGTGGCCTTCTTATCCTAGTTCCTGCACCTCATAAAATCTCAGGCAAATTAGGGGGAGGGTGTGATAGGAAATGCTCTGTTATAAGAATTAACCCTAATTAATAATAATAATAATGATGACGAGTTGGGTACAGAGAAACATGGATTTCCTCACAATTAACTTTATTGGTTAGACTAACAAGCACATAGGTTGCTAACCCCATATCCAACCCTCCCCTCCATGGGGGTGTAGCAGACACCAACAAAATCAACAAACTCATTCTTAAGGCCAGTGATGTTGTGGGGGTGGAACTGGACTCTCTGACGGTGGTGTCTGAAAAGAGGATGCTGTCCAAGTTGCATGCCATCTTGGACAATGACTCCCATCCACTCCATAATGTACTGGTTAGGCACAGGAGTACATTCAGCCAGAGACTCATTCCACCAAGATGCAACATTGAGTGTCATAGGAAGTCATTCCTGCCTGTGGCCATCAAACTTTACAACTCCTCCCTCGGAGTGTCAGACACCCTGAGCCAATAGGCTGGTCCTGGACTTATTTCCACTTGGCATTATTTAATTATTTATGGTTTTATATTGCTATATTTCTACACTATTCTTGGTTGGTGCATCTGTAACGAAACCCAATTTCCCTCGAGATCAATAAAGTATGTCCGTCTGTCTCTTTTGTACCTGGGTTAGGGATCGTCCATGCTGGAGTTACATTCATCTGTTCTATATTTCTGTTCCTGGCCTGGCGTGCAGTAATACAGAGATCGCTACCTTCCAGGTCCTGGTTTTCAGCCTCTTTCCAAACTCCCTAAGCTCACTGTGCGGATCCTCTTTCCCTCTTTCTCCCGAGATCATTGTGCAGTTTCCCCTGCTCCTCGGGAATATTCTGCAGCCACTCTGAGACATCCTCGACCCTGGCACCTGGGCGGCAACACCATCCCACTGTCCCTTTCTCAGCCACAGAATCTCCCGTCCGTCCCCAGTAACTATTGGGTCTCCTATCCCTGTCTCACTTTGCCCTTCAGATTAACATAAAGGTTAAAGATTACCTTTATTTGTCTTGGGTACATCCAAACAAGCAGTGAAATGCTTCGTTTGCATAAAACGACCAACATAGCCCAAGGACGTGCTGAGGACAGCCCGTAACTGCCACCGTGCTTCTGGCACCAACACAGCCTGCCGACTCCTCACGGACACCAGCTCATTGGGCTCTGGAATGTGGGAGGAAACTGGTTCCTTGCCCCGACCATCAAGAGCTACACCTGGCCGTGAGGTTCCCTGACTTTCTACATCTCACAGGACGGTCTGCATTCTGGTTGGATCCAGTCATATTGTGACCCAGAGGCTCTTCAAATGTCAAGAATGAGGCCACAAGGCCAGTGAACATGAGAGCAGAATTGGACCACTCAGCCCATCGAGTCTTCCCTACCATTCCATCAAGGCTGATTTATTATCCCACTCAACTCCGCTTTCCTGCCTTATCCCCGTAACCATTGACTAATCAAAAACCTGTCAACCTTTGCTTTTAAACATAACTTGTTACTGTCCCACTATTGGAAACATCCTCTCCACACCCACTCTATGCAAACCTTTCAATATTCAATCAGATTCCTCCTTCATTTTAAACTCCAGTGAGTACAGTTTCAGAGCCATCAAACGCTCCTCACACCTTAACTTTTATTTCCAGGATCATTTTCGTGAACCTCTGGACCTTCTCGTGACTGTAGCAGTTGATTAGATGTCCATAACAAAAATTTTAGCAAAGTATAGAAACAGCTGTACTACAGTTGCTGAAAATTCAATGAACAATTACTCATACAGGTAATTATATGCAGTAAACATTATAAGCAAGTGCAGGAACGTCAAACTACAGGAAAAAGAACAATGTTTCACTCTGACCCAGCACTACCATGTGCCTGTACTGAAACATCATCTAACGCTCATCAATAAAATAAAACATAAAACTGTTCATACCCGCACCTTCTCACTGCTCTCACTCCCCACAGCTGGGCCACTTACTCAGCTTCTTCACGGCAAAGCCTCCAGACCCGAAACTTCAGCTCCCCACTCCTACAATGGCCACTTCCGAACAGCCGGTCTGCTCGACCACAACTTTTTTCTATTAGCTTCTGTTTCATTACATTATAACGCAATCACTATTAACAACCAGTTTGCAAATGTGTCTCCTTTAGGTGCACTTGAGGTAAAACCGCCAGCAAGTCCTCTTGCTCATCGCATCCTCTTCTCGTTCCTGCCATCATGGAGAAGATACAGGAGCCTGAGGATGCACACTCAACATTTTCGGATTGACTTCTTCCATTCCACCATCAGACTTCTGTACTGCTGCTTCAAAATGACAAATTCCATAATGTATATATATATATATATTTATAATTATTTATAATAAACCTGATTTATAATAAACCCGTTGGCTTTGGTGAATTTGCTCTCATTACTATCCATTTCCTGTTAGTTTTCAGTCAACCTGTAATCACATTTAGTTAGTTGTCTGTCACAGTACAACTCCCCTACCCTTTTCTGGACAGAATTTTTCTCAATCTTTAAAGTCCCTGTTGTCCTTTAATTTGTTTATTCAGTGACCCCGTGGGTCTCGGACCCTGTTTTTCATCTACTGTCTTGCTCCTCTCCGGGAACTCAGGGATGGTCACTGGCCGGGCGAGCCCTTCATCTGCACCAGTCTTGCCCTACTGGTCTTTTCTGCCCCGGAGACTCACAGCGGCTCATGGTCAAACGGTCCCCACGAATGCTTCCCAAGCGTAACTCGCAGTTTAATGGTTTGTTGAACCCAGTATAAAAGGGATCCCATCCTCATCGCCAAATTGTTAGGGAAGTGAATTTGCTAAGTAAATTCAATTGAAGTTGCTAGCCACTAAATTGGACACAGATTTCGAAGTGACTAGAGAATACCTTTATTTATGAATCAGGGAAGAATGGCTCGTCAAGTCTTCCAAAAAATATAGTCACAGCCTTTTTTATACTGTACAATCACACAAAGTCAATTACAACAAAGTTAAGCAAAGTCAGCCCTGTGTGTCTTATCAATTCCCACAAAAATGCCAGAGCCTGTCTCCTTCCCGCCCACAACACACTGAGATAAGTTGTCAGAACATCCTTGAAACTAGGAGGTTTCAACCTACTGGTGAGTTTTTATTATGGAAAATAGAAGTTCATTAACCAAAAGTATAATGTGTCATGTTTTGTATTTTGTACCAGATGGGTGAAGAGCCAGACATACTTTTTAATTGTCAGAAACATGACAGGCCACATGGTCATCTCAGGGGTGTGTGCTCAGCCCACTGCTCTACTCTCTCTATACCCATGACTGTGTGGCTAGGCACAGCTCATAGACCATCTATGAATTTGCTGATAACCCAAGCATTGTTGGTAGAATCTCAGATTGAGATGAGAGGGTGTACAGGAGTGCGATATACCAGCCAGTGGAGTGGTTCTGCAGCAACAGCCTTGCACTCAATGTCAGTGACATGGAAGAGCTGATTGTGGACTTCGGAAGGGTAGACAAGGGGTCACGAACCAATCCTCACAGAGGGATCAGAAGTGGGCAGAGTGAGCAGTTTCAAGCATATGGGCGTCAAGATCCCTGAGGATCTAACCTGGGCCCAACATGTTGATGCAGCTATTAAGAAGGCAAGACAGCAGCTATATTTCATTCGGAGTTTGAAGAGCTTTGACAATTAAAACACTGGAAAACTTCTACAGATGTACGGTGGAGAGCATTCTGACAGGCTGTATCACTCTTCAGTAAGGGACCGAAAGAAGCTGCAATAAGATTAGTCAGCTCCACTTTGGGTACTGGCCTCCGCAGTTTGCAAGACATCTTCAAGGAGCGGTGGCTCAGAAAGGTGGCATCTATCTTAATGCCCCCCTCACCCAGGAAATGCCCTGTTCCATCAGGAAGGAGGTACAGAAGCCTGAAGGCAGACACTCAGCGATTCAGGAACAGATTCTCCCCATCTGCTATACAATTCATAAATGGACATTTAACCGAGGAACACTACCTCCGTTTTTAAATATATATGATCTTGCACTATCTTTAATCCATTCAATATACATACACATACTGTCATTGACTTACTTTTTAAAAGAATTCTATATTGTCATTGATTGCATTTACTACTGCTGCTAAGTTAAGAAATTTCACGACACACGCCGGTGATAATAATCCTGATTCCGACCTGGAGCGCATCCTTGGCCGCGAACCTGCACTCCCACTGCGCCCGGGGCACCTGACTGACATCTGCTCGCTGACAGCGGCCGCGACTCGCTGTTTACTTGTCAGCCCTGTTTGTGGAAAACTTTGTGGAGACTCTCGAGAGTTTGAATTAATCACAAGAGATAATCCATTTAATTTCCTTGTGTTTGGGCGTTTCCATTTATTGTTACACGTCCCGTGGATAAGACACGGTTCGCAGTGAGATTGTCAGCTGGTAGTTTACAAGGTATTTTATTTCGAAAGTAATGAACAGGAACTCTGTGTTACTACCGCATTCCTCGCCACGCAGGAACTGTTTTCCTCTCGGCCTCTCCAGTGAAAACAGGTAAGTAATACATTTGATTTTTGATTGTGTTGTTCGGGCAAGCCTTTGCCCGTAATTGCTTCACCTTCAAGGATGCCCCCGCCTTTAAGGTCTCCTTCACTCCACCCTGCGACGGAGGTGGTCTCAGACACTTCCTCAAGTGTTTTTTACCCATAGGTGTTGCCTGGCCTGCTGAGTTCCTCCAGCATTGTGTGTGTGTGTGTGTTACTTCCTCAAGTGACCCTCCTCTCTCCGCGGGGGACGGACCCGCCGCCCCGCAACCACCCCTGCAGGTCACCCACCGAGACATCGCAGAGATAGTGGAATACAGGACAGGAGACAAAAATCAGGCAGAGTCTGTCGGCGTATTGGACCAAAACCCTGTATTAGGACTCGAAAGGAAGGGGAGGAACCCAGAATAAGACAGTGGGGGCGGGGGGGGGGAGGGTAGTACCGCTCGCAGCGGACAGGTGAGACCCGGTGAGGAGGGGAACAGAGGTAGCAGGTGGAGTGGTGGGAATAATGAGTGAAATCTGTAACAGGTAAAGATCTGAAGAATAAGGAATACCAAAGGGGACGGTAGTGAGCCATGGAAGAAAAGGAAGGAGGAAGGGAACAAGATGGAGGGGGTGGGGAGAGGAATCCAAAGGTGAGAGGGTGGATAGAATGAGGGGAAAGCCAAATGTGGGAGAGGGGAACTAAGGGGATTGGCTACCAGAAGTTAGATAATTCAGTGTTAATGCCGTCAGACTGGACATAATTTGTGCTCATATTGAGGCATTGGAGGGGCCGTAGACAGAGAAATCAGCGAGAGAATAGGGAGAGCAATTGGAATGGGTGGCCGGCGGGAGATGCTGACTGTTGCGGCAGACAGAGCGAAAACGCTCCTTCCTATGTAAGTGACACGAAATGCTGGAGGAGCTCAGCAGGCCAGGCAGCATCTCTGGAAGAGAGTCTAGTCGACGTTTCGGGCCGAGACCCTTCATCAGAATCTGCCTGGCCTGCTGAGTTCCTCCGCATTTTATGTGTGTGTGTAACTTGTATTTCCAGCATCTGCAGATTTTGTCTCGTTCCTTCTGTCTAAGCCAGATTTACATATGCACCATACATGGCACCTGGTCTAACAGTTAGTTTCTGTAGTATCCGCGTTTTACCTGAACGTAAGCGGAGGAAATTACTTTGTGTTATTACCTCCATTTTGTTCTCTGCCACACCTGGATTGCGTTTCTCCGCTTCCCAGTGAAGACAGGTAAATAACAATTGTTTGCTCGGGGGAGCACTGCTGCTGAAACTGACACATTACACACACACTGCACACCAGTCTCGCGAGATTCCGCCTCCCCTCATCTTCTGTTCCCCATTCAAGCCTCTTACCTCTTCCCACCTGCCTATCACCTCCCTTGTATTCCTCCTCCTCTTTCTGCAATGGCCCACCCTCCACTCCTATCAGATTCCTCCATCTCCAGCCCTTTACATTTCCCACCCACCAGGGTTCACCTAACACCGTCCGCCTATCTCCCTTCCCCTGCCCCAACTTTTTATTCTGGTGTCTCCCTCCTTCTTTTGCAATCCAGTAAAAGGGTCTCGGCCCAAAATGTCGACTGTCTGTTCATTTCCATGGGCGCTGCCTGACCTGCTGAGTTAGAGTCAGATAAAACTACAGCATAGGAACAGACCCTTCGGCCATCCACTCCATGCCGACTCTGATCAACCTGCACCCAACCATCGCTCTCCATACCCCTCCCAGCCGTAATCCTGTCCAAATTCCTTTCAAATTAAAACCAAAATCACTTGCACCACTTGTGCTGGCGGCTCGTACCCACTCCCACCACCCTCCAGGTGAAGGAGTTTCTCCTCATGTTCCCCTTAAATATTTCACCTTTCATCCTTAACCCATGACCTCTGGTTGCCGTCCCACCCAACCTCAGTGGAAAAAGCCTGCTTGCATTTACCCTAACTGTACCCCTCATAATTTAAATTCTTTCAGATCTCCCTTCAATCTATTATGTTCCAGGGAATAAACTTCAAACCTATTCCTTATAACTCAGGTAGTCCAGTCCCAGCAAATCCTTGTAAATTTTCATTCTTATTTACATCTTTACTGCAGCTAGGTGACCAAAAGTGCACAAAATACTCCAAATCAATCCTGGCCAACCCCTTGTACGACTTCAACATAACATCACGACTCCTGTGCTCAGTACTTTGGTCTTTGAAGACCAATGTGCCAAAAGTTTTCTTAATGACACTATCTCCCCGTGCCACCACTTTCAATGAATGATGGACCTGTATTCCAACATCCCTTTGTTCACTGGTTTGTCCTCCCAAAGAGCAATGCA
This sequence comes from Hemitrygon akajei, assembly GCF_048418815.1. Taxonomy (NCBI): domain Eukaryota; kingdom Metazoa; phylum Chordata; class Chondrichthyes; order Myliobatiformes; family Dasyatidae; genus Hemitrygon; species Hemitrygon akajei. The sequence goes on from NC_133124.1 coordinate 163,211,275, forward strand.
GCACTTTTCTGCATTAAATTGCATCTGCCATCTTTCCAGTTGGTCCAGACCCCACTGCAAGATTTGGTAGTCATCCTCACTGTCCAGCACGCCCCCAATCTTGGTATCATCTGCAAATTTGCTGAACTAGTTAAGCACATTATCATCCAGATCGTTGATATCGATGAAGAACAACAGCGGACCCAGCACTGACCCTGGTGGCACTCCAGTAGTCACAGGCCTCCAGTCAGAGAGGCAAACGACTGCTACAATCCTTTGGCTTCTCCCACAAAGTCAGTTCCTAATTTAACTTACTACCTCACCTTGAGGGCCAAGCAACTGAACCTGCTTGACCAATCTTCCATGTGGAACCTTGTCAAATGCTTTGTCCATCTGGACAACAGCCACTGCCTTGCCGTCATCAACTTTCATGGTAACTTCCTGAAACCCTCTTTCAGATGAGTTGGATGTAACCTGCTGTGCACAAAGCCATGCTGACTACTCCTAATCAATCCAAATACACATTAATCCAGTCTCTTAGGATACCTTCCAATAACTTTTCCATCACTGACGCTCATCAGCCTATAATTTCCTGGTTTATTCGTAGAGCCTTTCTGAAACAGCAGAACATCATTAGCTATCCTCCAGGTATCTCACCCGTCCGCTAAGGACCCTACTATTTCATTATTTATTGGGATCGGCCCTTCGGCCTTTCCTGCCACTCTGACCGGTAACCCCCGATTTAATCCTAGCCTAATCACAGGAAAATTTACGGTGACCATTAACCTACTGATACACCTTCGAACTGTGGGAGGAAATTTGAGCACCCGGACGAAACCCACGTGGTCCCGGGGGAAAAGTACAAATTTCTTACAGACAGCAGCAGAAATTGAACCTGGATCACTGGTGCTGTGAAGCATTGTGCCAACCCTATGCCACTGTCCTTTCCATGGGGTCTGAGGGAACACTTTGTCAGGCCCTGCGGATTTGTCCCAAAACTGCAAACACCTCCTCCCCTGTCACCTGTGTAGGGTTGATGACCTCACTGCCACTTTGCCTCAATTCTGTAGACCTCGTGACATCTCCTGAGTAAATACAGATGAAAAAATGTCATTTAGGATCTCCCCCAACACTTAACTCCAGGCAGAGGATTTCCAATCTGACCTTCCAGAGGACCAATTTCATCATTTTGCTCTTAACGTATCCGTTGAAGCTCTTAGGGGTCTCCATCACCTTGTCTGCTAGAGAAGCCTCATGCCTTCTTTTAGCCCTCCTGATTTCTCCAGGTGAATTTCATCTACTCCTCAAGTACCCCATCTGTTCCTACCTGCCCATACCTGCTAGACACCTCTTTTTTCTTAACCAACCCTCAACCTCTCTTGAAAGACAGGGTGTCCTAAACCTATCATCTTTGCCTTTTATTCTGACGGGCACATCAAGCTTTGTACTCTCAAACAACACACACAAAATGCTGGAGGAACTCAGCAGGCCAGGCAGCCTCTATGGAAAAAAGGTACAATCAACATGTCAGGCCGAGACCCTTCAGCAGGACGGGAGAAAAAAAGAACTGAGGACTAGGTTTGAAAGGTGGGCGGAGGGGAGCGAGAAACACAAGGTGAGAGGTGAAACCTGAAGGGGGAGGGATGAAGTTAAGAGCTGGGAATTTGATTGGTGAAAGAGACACAGGGCTGGGGAAGGTGGGAGTCTGACAGAAGAGAACAGAATGCCATGGTAGAAAGAAAAGGGGGGGGGAGCAACAGGGGAGGTGATGGGTGGGCAAGGAGATAAGGTGAGAGGGGAAAAGGCCTGCTGAGTTCCTCCAGCACTTTGTGTGTTGCTTGGATTTCCAGCATCTGCAGGTTTTCTCTTGTTTGTGATTGGACTCTCAGACGTTCACTTTTGAAGGCGTCCGACCGACCAACTACACCTTCTTTCAGCAGTTTCTGTATGCTGAAATGAAAAGTAGTCTTCTGAATTTAACAGCGTTGTGGGAGCTTGTTGGTGCGTGGGGCTCTGAGCATGTGGGGTGCTTGTGACATATGTTCTCTAGTCAACATACCGTCTGCACCTACCCCACATGGGCACAGTGCTTTTTCCCCATCAGAGACGCCCCCACACACAGAGCCGTTTGATAGGTACCTGTGGTCTGCTGCCCAGTCCCGGTTTACTACTTTCACAGACGTACCGAGATACAGTGAAAAGCTTTGCTTTATGTTTCATCAATACAGATCGTTGCACACGTCAGTATGGTGAGGTAGCTTCGAGATAAAACAAGGATACAAATCGGAATAAAGCGTTAGTTAGAAAGTGCAGTGCAGGTGGACAACAAGGTGCAAGACCACAGCCAGTTTGTCTGATCTTCACTCTAAATCAGACTCGTGTCAGCTGGTGAGAAGTTAACATCTGCCCGATGGGTGGGAGGCGAGTTAAAATTCAAGTTAAGGTTTAATGGCATTCAACTGTACCGATGTATACCACCAAATGAAACAACATTCCTCCAGACCAGGGTGTACACACATAACACAAAATAACATTACCACAAATATTCAAAAGTAGAATTTAATGTCAGAAAAATGTAAATAATATACATCCTGAAATACTGTTTCTTTGCAACCATCCATGAAAACAGAGCAGTGCCCCAAAGAATGAATGGCAGTTAAATGTTAGAACCCCGAAAGTAAGCCCAGATCATGGCACCCCGAGAGCAGGTCCCATTCCCTGTAGTTCGGTTCTTTAGACAAAGCCTGAAAGGGAAAAACAGAGATATTAAAGATGGAAATAGGACTGTTTCCAAAGATGCAAGCAAAGGAGTCGCCGTTGGGTGCCATCTTCCACTTAGCTCCACCTCCAGTTATTTTATTTGATCAAATATGAAAGTATATTCCAGTGGACTGCTATTCTAACTCCTTTCAGATGGTCCATGCTGTTAGTCAGTTCTAACTGTGTGTAGACATTCCCTGGGGATCAATCCAGGACAACATTCTCACCAGTCTCTCACTGTGATGTCACTTCAGGAAGTAAAGCAGAAAGGAAGGTCACAGAGGCAGGGAGTGGCAAGGGGTTGGAGGTGGTCAAAGAGAGGGTGTAGGGAATGGAGGGGAGAGTCAGAGACAGGGAAGGGTTCGGGGAGATATTGGATCACAGAGATGGGTCTAGGGGCTGGAGGGGGTTACAGAAATGGGAGGAATCTAGGGGCCAGAGGTGGGGGGGGGGGGTCACAGAGATGTGTTGATGGGGTGTAGGGATCAGAAGAACTCAGATGGGAGGGGTGTAGGGGAAGCCACAGTTGAGGTTCTGGGACAATTGAAAGTTGAGTTCCCCAGGAAGGAATGAGGTCACTTACCAACAAATGAGAAAGACAATACCACAGCAACAAGAACAACGACTACCTCAGTCACTCCTGAAGAGAAATGATATAATTAGAGTGAGTCAACCAGAAACGTACAACATAGACGTGGGATGTCCGTTACCCCAGGTGCCTGCTCCACCATCCACACCCATCCCAGATATACCTTCATCAATACTACAGTCCCACTCACTCTCCATCACCAGTCTTTTGTATTAACAAGTCTATCCATCCCCTTCTTAAATCCCAATAAATTGTTCCCTGAGAGTGGTGATACAGGTGGACAGGATGGTGAAGGTGTTTGGCACATGAGGCTTCGTCATTCGGGGTACTGAGGCCAGGACTTGGGCAGTCATGTTGCAGTTGTACGGGTTGTTAGTGAGCCCAAACTTGGAATATTGTGCTCAGCTTTGGTCAACTTCATATGGGGAAAGTTCCCATGAATTTGGAAAGAGTGCAGGTTGGATCTGAGATGTTGCCGAGGCTCGAGGGACTAAGTTACGGAGTGAGGTTGGGTCTTTATTCTCTGGAGTGTAGGAGGCTGAGGAATGACCTTCTGGAGGTGAAGAAGATTATGAGGGGCTCAGAACTGTGGAATTCATTGCCTCTGGACATATTTACTGGGAAAGCGTACTGAAGGCAGAGATGTGTCTTCTGGTTTAAAACTGCCCCCACAAGAGAGCAATAGGGGAATAGAGTGGAAGAGGGGCTGCAATCCAGTGAGGGAGGAGGGGAGAGGCCACTTACTGTTGGGTGCATTTAACCCCTTCTGAACCAGACACCCTCCAGCCACTCATTTCAAGTCCCAGTTTCAGGATGAGAAACCTCACCTACAGTCCACCCAGCCACACTCTTAGTTGTACCTGATGCATCTCCTCCGTCCGATCCATTTGTCCAGGCAGGCACTGGCTCCAGAGTCGTCACTTGTGTGTTATGTCTGGGGCACTTCATGTTTTTCCATCTTGATGACATGTTTCCTACAGCAAGGTGATCAAAACTGAACACAATAGTCCAATGCTTTGTGCAAGGCTCATGCCCCAATTGCCCATCGGTCTCAATCCTTACTCCAAACCCCCTCCACACAATCTTCCTGACATTTATCCCTTTCCCTCACCCTTCACATTCTCTGGGGCAGCGTAGTGACGGTATCATCTTCTAGTAGAAATGACTGACCTCGTTCCTGTAACTCTCTCCTCTCCATTGAAATGATGACAGCCCTACAGTAATCATTACACCACAGGGTTGTCCATTAAGTATCCAATAACCTGCCATACCCCTCAGCTGGAAGATGAACTAATCTTCCAGACTTCCGGATGTTATTCCAGTTTAAACTCTCAACTCTTATTTAGCTTGATTGTTACGAAGTACTAGAAAACATTTTCCAGTAAAACAATTTACAGAAATGCAGTCGGAATCTTTTTCCCAGAGACTTTACAATGAGGTTTTAAAAAGCTTACGGACTTAAAAGCTTTTTTAAGCATATAAAGAGTAAAAGAGTCAAGGGTCGATATAGCACCATTACAAAATGACTCTGGAGATATTGTGATGAGAGACACAGAGATGGCAGAGGAACTGAATGCATATTTTGCATCAGTCTTCACATTGGAAGAGGTCTACAGTATACCAGACATATTGGAAGTTTGTGCAGTGAAAATTACAACTGAGAAGGTGCTCAGGAAGCTTAATGGTCTGAGGGTGGATAAATCTCCTGGACCTGATGGAATGCACCCTCGGGTTCAGAAGGAAGTAGCTGCAGAAATTGCGGAAGCTCTCTTGCAGTGATCTTTCCAGAATCGATAGATTCTGGCATTGTACCGGGTGACCGGAAAATTGCAAATGTTACTCGGCTATTTAAGAAGGGTGGGAGGCAGCAGAAAGGAAACTATAGATCTGTTAGCTTGACATCAGTGGTTGGGAAGTTGTTCCAATTGATTGTTAGGGATGAGATTATGGAATACCTGGAGCCACATGACAAGATAAGCCAAAGCCAGCATGGTTTCCTGAAAGGAAAATCCTGCCTGACAAACCTACGGCAATTCTTTGAGGAAATTACAAGCAGGGTAGACAAAGGAGATGCAGTAGACGTGGTGTACTTGCACTTTCAGAAGGCCTTTGACAAGGTGCCGCACGTGAGGCTGCTTAGCAAGATAAGAGCCCATGGAATTACAGGGAAGTTACTAGCAGGGGTGGAGCATTGGTTGGTCGGCCAAAAACAGAGAGTGGAAATAAAGGGATCCTATTCTGGCTGGCTGCTGATTACCAGTGGAGTTCTACAGGGGTCAGTGTTGGGACCACTGCTTTTTACAATGTACGTCAAAGATTTAGACTATGGTATTAATGGATTTGTGGCTAAATTTGCCGATGATAGAAAGATAGGTGGAGGAGCAGGTAGTGTTGAAGAAACAGTGAGCCTACAGAAAGACTTAGATAGTTTAGGGGAATGGGCAAAGAAGCGGTAAATGAAAGACAATGTTGGAAAGTGTATGGTCCTGCACTTTGGTGGAAGAAATAAATGAGCAGACTATTATTTAGATGGGGAAAGAATTCAAAATGCAGAGATGCAAAGAGACCTGGGAGTCCTTGTACAGGATACCCTAAAGGTTAACCTCCAGGTTGAGTCGGCGGTGAAGAAGGCAATTGCAATGTTGGCATTCATTTCTAGAGGTATAGAATATAGGAGTAGGGATGTGATGTTGAGGCTCTATAAGTCACTCGTGAGACCACACTTGGAGTATTGTGTGCAGATTTGGGCTCCTTATTTTAGAAAGGATAAACTGACATTGGACGTGGTTCAGAGAAGATTCACGAGAATGATTCCAGGAATGAAAGGGTTACCGTGTGAGGAACGTCTGGCAGCTCTTGGGCTGAATTCCCTGGAGTTCAGGAGAATTTGGGGGGGGGGGGGGGGGGAATTTCATAGAAACATTCTGAATGTTAAAAGGCCTGAATAGATTAGGATTGAAGGACGTCCTTTTAGAACAGAGATGTGGAGAAATTACTTTAGTCAGAGGGTGGTAAATCTGTGGAATTTGTTGCCACGGGAGGCTGTGGAGGCCAAGTCATTATGTGTATCTAAGGCAGAGATAGATAGGTTCTTGATTAGCCAGGGCATCAAAGGGTATGGGGAGAAAGCAGGGGAGTGGGGATGACTGAAAGAATTGGATCAGACCATGATTGAATGGCGGAGCAGGCTCGACGGGCTGAATGGCCTATTTCTGCTCCAATATCTTATGATCTTATGGAGATTTGGTTCTACAAGAAGTTTAATTCATAGAGACTTGTAATGAAATTACAAATGCTAGCATCTTTTTGTTCCTGGGGTTGAAATGTAGAAAGGGTGTGCATTTAAGTTGAGAGAGGTCAAGTTCAAAGGACGTGTGCTGAGCCAGTTCTCTTTACAGGAACGCACCGGAGCAAATTTCCAATACATGGAACAGGACACGGCAAATGAATTAGATTATTGACCCATGAGTGGCTGGACTGACTTGCCAGGGTGCTGGTGGAGACAGGTGCAACAGTCATTTGACAGGCTCTTAGACAGAAACATGACTGTTCAGACAATGGAGGGATGTTCATGTGACGTAGGGAGAAGGGGCTTTACACATATGAACATATTTAATAAGTTTAGTACTGCATATTGGGCCGAAAAGCCTGTTCTTGTGCTGTACTGGTTCATGTTATATTTAGATCAGAACACAGGAAACCATGTGCCCCTAACAAAGGGTGTGTAGGGGAAGGGGGAGGTGTGAGGGGGAATATTGCCCAGACAGCAAACCATGGGATAAAGTGGGATTCTGGAATATCAAACCCTCATGGTACATGCCTCTCCCCAGAACTTACGTGGGACCATCTCACAGATCAGAGTGCCAGGTATATGTGAGAAATTCTTCAGGAAGCTGTGGCCATCAACCATCCAGGCCTGGCTGTTGTTTACACAGCAAACTTCATCTCCCTCGCCCCTGATGCACCAATCCTTGAAGGACCCTCGGGAGTTCTCAAGGTTGTGAAAGCGCACGAACTGGTTAGCAGTCAGGGAGCAGGGGCACCTGTAGGAGCTGTTTTTGAAAAGGCAGGAGTAATGCTGACCTGTAGGGAGAACCGTGTTCCTGGTTAATGGGATCGGGGGGGGGGGGGGTCATCACCCTCACTTCCCCACCTTCCCAAGACACGTTCCCAGCATCAGACACAGAGTGAAGCTCCCTCCACACCGTCCCATCACACACTCCCGGGGTCAGACACAGAGTGAAGCTCCCTCCACACCGTCCCATCACACACTCCCGGGGTCAGACACAGAATGAAGCTCCCTCCACACCATCCCATCACACACTCCCGGGGTCAGACACAGAGTGAATCTCCCTCCACACCGTCCCATCACACACTCCCGGGGTCAGACACAGAGTGAAGCTCCCTCCACACTGTCCCATCACACACTCCCGGGGTCAGACACAGAGTGAAGCTCCCTCCACACCGTCCCATCACACACTCCCGGGGTCAGACACAGAGTGAAGCTCCCTCCACACCGTCCCAACTCACACTCCTGGGGTCAGACACAGAGTGAAGCTCCCTCCACACCGACCCATCACACACTCCCGGGGTCAGACACAGATTGAAGCTCCCTCCACTCCATTCTATCATCAACTCCTGGGGACAGACATGAGTCAGGTTCCCTCCACATCTCAATACATACTTCCAGGGTCAGAGACAGAGTCAATCATTTTCCACACTGTGCCATCACACACACACAGGATCAGACATTGTGTGAAGCTCCCTCTATACCCCGGATGTACTTACCAGGAGCAGATCTGACCATGGACATACAGACTGTGATGCACCTGAGGAGGAAGAAAGGTTAATTTGAAGAGTTAACTCGACAGAATCTGACAGCTGGAACTGTGCAACTAGCTGTACATTCTCCCCCAATGTTTCTGTATGTTCTCTCCCAATGTTCCACCTGCTTTTCAATATTTCTATGGGATATGATTTATGGGCACTTTGAAAACAATGACCTCAGTAGAAACAGTCAATCTGGCGTTGTGTCGAGCAAACTGTGACCTCTGTTCACCATCATGTACAAGATCATAAGATATAGAAGAAGGCCATTTGGCCCATCAAGTCTGATTCACCATTTCACCATGGCTGGTCCAATTCTCCTCTCAGCTGCAAAATCCTGCCTTCTCCCCGTATCCCTTCATGCCCTGACCAGTCAAGAACTGATCGACCTCTGCCTTAAATATACATAAAGACTTGGCCTCCACAGCTGCCTGTGGCAAGGAATTCCACAGATTCACCACCCACTGGCTAAAGAATATGTAAATACTCTGGATGAAAACAAGGATGGGTGATTACATTCACCAAAGGCACAAGGATTGGTGGCATCGTGGATAGTGTAGATTACAACAGATACAGTGAGATACAGATCAGTTACAGAGATGGGCAGAGAAATGGCAGCTGAGGGTTAATTGGGACAAGGGTGAGGTGTTGCTCTTTTTAGGAGGTCAGGCTTAAAGGGACAGGCCGCATTTAAAGACAGGACCATTAACAGTGTTGTGCAGGTGAATCTTTGGGTCCTTGTCTAGATCTCCATGAAAGTGGCTGCACAAATTGATAAGATGGTAAAGGTGGTGTAGGGCATGCATGTGCTTATTACCAATGATGGATTAGTCCATTTGCATTGTTTAATTGTGTATAACCTACACTCATTTTTGTCTTGCACTGTACTGCTGTTGCAAAACTCTTTTTGCAACATACTGACCTAAACATAAACACCGAGTTCAAGGGTCAGCGAGTTACGTTGCAGATTGATCAAGCCAGTCTGGGGGCTCTGCAGTACTCTGTGTTGCACTTAGTTCTGCTCGCCACGAGGTGGAGCCCGTGTTAAGTTTAGCTGAGAGTGCTGGGTGCCTGCGATGTGCTGCCAGGGATCGTGATGGAGGCAGATACGGTAGAGGTGTGCAAGCGTTAGGCAGACGTCCTCATTGGAGGATGAGGAAGCTTTAGAGTGGGCGCAGAGGTGGTTTACCAGGCTGCTACCTGGAATGCGGAGCGCGTCTTATGAGCGAACTCCGGATTTTCGCTTTGGGGGATGAGATGAGAATTGACAGGTGACTTGATAGAGGAGTACGAGATGATATACCATAGATAGAGACTTTTTCCCTGGGTGGAAACGGGCACAATTTTAAGATAATTGGAGGAATGTTCGGGTGGGGAATATATCAGAGTGCGGTGGGTGCGAGTTATTCGTTGCCAAGGAATAATGGGAGCCGCAGTCACAATTTTTTAAACGCTCTTCTTGCTCAGGAGTAGCGCCGCCTGGGAATGTGCCTACTTAGCCCTAGCCTGATCACAGAACTGATTACAATGAGAAATTAATCTATTAACCGGTAGGTCTTTGGACTGTGGGAGGACACCGGAGCCTCCGGAAGAAACTAAGCCGCACACACTACTTACAGCCGGCGCCGGGATCGACTCGAACTGTAATGGCGTCGCGCTAACCGCCACGCTACCTGGTCCGTGACCAAGGCACGCGAATGTTAGAAATTGAAGGAAGGGGTTAGATTGATTTTGGAGTGGGTTAAAATCATCATTGATGGCCGAAACGTCTGTAATGTTCCGCGTTGTATATTCTATCAATGCGCGGCGAGCGGAGGGATATGGACGCAGAAGGATTGAAATTTAATTTGACACTTAATTCGTTCGGTACAACATTCGCGCTAAACTTCTTCTTGTACCGGGCTGTTCTGTGTTTTACCTACTACCGTTCCGCAACGCAACACCTCCCGGTTTTCGATGGCCCGACCTGTCGTCTCCTTAGTGTTCCACCCCCACCCCCACGTTTCGCTGCGTTCAGCGGTGACCATCTCCCTCTGGGTTATAACCCCCGACCAACGCTCCGCTCCTGCAGACTCGACACCCCAAACCTGGCTCCCGCTTCGGGAGCGCTTTCGGGGCACAATCGCATCCATGAGTCGATGGACATAGGAGCAGAATCGGGCCATTTGCCCAATCGAGTCTGGTCCGCCATTCCATGATGGCTGCTTTACTGTCCACCTCAACTCCCATTACCCGCTTTCTCCCCGTAACCATTAACGCGATTACTAATTAAATACCCAAGAACCCCCGCTTTAAATGTGTCCCCAAAATGTTCCAAAGTTAGCGGTAGCAATGAATTCCACAGATTCCCTACCCTGTCTACAGAAATACCTCGTTTCTGTTCTATTCGGTGGCTGTGTTCTCTAGCCGTAAACTCCCCCACTGCCGCCTCTTCTTTCTACCCCTCCACCCTCGTCAACACGATTCATAGCACCGACCTCGTCTACAACTCCAAATCCCGCTAACTTCACCGAACCGTTCGGTTATCGGTTCCCCTCCCTCTCAGCGGCGGGGCTTCGTAAGTCCCGGGACCCGCACCCGAGTACATACCAGGCTAGAACAACTCGGTTCCTCATCTTGAATCGAACAGACAATGGGCTTGGAGCGCAACGGACGGTGTTTTACTTCACCCTGCCTCCGCGCACACCGCTGCTTATGGGTATGATTTCCTGTATCCTTGGACAGGGTGTGATGTTTTCCTTCGCCCTGCCTCCGCGCACACACTATGGGCGTGATTTCGTGTATCCTTGGGCTCCGATTGGACAGAAGCAACGGGAGTGTGCAGCCTGTTACCGTTCACGGGCGGGCGGCAAAAGTCGGGACACGCGCACTTGAGATTATTCGGGATTTCACGAATTGCTTTTGCCCGCGTTTTCTTTTCTGAACAAAGTCAAAGGCAGGCACGCGCACAGCCAGTCAATGTTTAAATATTTACAAATTATACATGTTGCGCTCACAAAATGTACCGTTCACAAATTCTAAATTATACACATGTCGCTTGTAAAAATAGTGGGGTTCGCAAATTAAACATGCGATATACTCACATTGTACATCGGTCAAATGATATCTGTACCTTTCACAAGTTGTGGCGTTCAGAAATAATACGTATTATCTGTACGTGTATATACGTGTATTACAATTAATAGCATATAAAGGAAGATTTTACAAATTAGCATCCGTGTACCTTTCACAATTAAACCTTTCAGCGCTTGTGGCCTTCACAAAGAATTCATGTAACTTTCATAAACAGCAACTTTCGCGAAGTATACCTTTAGCTTTCAAAGATCGTTGCGCTCCGAATTTGTAGTATTGTTAAGTTGTACACGTAGCTTTCAAAATTTATATATGTAACTTTATAAACCATAGCATTCACAAATTATACACGTGGCTTTCAAAAACTACGAAATCAGAAGTAAAAACGTTATATTTCACAAATTTTAGCATTCATGAAGTATAAAGATACGTTTCACAAACGGCGGTCATCGCACATTTTAACATTTAAAATTAAGTAATTTACATGAATGCAACTTTCACAAATGTTAACCTTCAGAATTTATGTGTACATGTTAAGAAAGTAGTATTCACAAATTACACATGCAGCCTCCACATACTGTTGCGTTCAAAACTATATATTAGATTTCACAAAATATACCCGTCACAAAGAAAACCTGCAGTTTTCACATATTGCATTATGCATAATTTTTAGAATTTTAAAGCTATCCATGTAATTTACATAAATTGAAACTTTCATTAATTGTGATGATAAGAAATCGCAGCGTTCACAAATTCTACAGTTCATGTAGAAATTATAATGAAACTTTCACAAATTCAATCTTCAATATGTTTACAATTAAACCATTCAGAAATTGTACGATTGAGTACTTACACACGTAATTTTCGTAAACTGCAACTTCACAAATGATACCAGTAGTACCACTTGTGATTAGAAATCGCAGCGTTTCACATTTACATTTCAGAAAATACAACTGTAACTTATTCAAACTGTAGCCATCCCAAATGAATAGGTCACTTTCGAAAACCGAAGCCTTCAAAAGATACAGAAGAAACTTCCGCAAAATGTTGTTTTCACAAATTGTAGAGTTCAAAATTCTACATGTATCTTTTCCAAATTGTAAAGTTCACGAAATATATGTGTGGCTTTCACAAACTGTCGGTTTCACAAATTAAGCATGAGGCTTTCACAAACTGTTACCTTCACAATTTATATGGATACATTTAAAATTTGTACTATTCACAAAATATATACATAGACTTTACAAATTGTAGCCATCACAAATTGTACACGTAGTTTCGCATATTTTAGCATTCACCAGGTGCACATCTCATTTTCATTTTCAATCTTTTTTTGTTGATTTCCCAGTGAAGAAAAAATTACAAATCAGAGAAGTTTTAACAAACAGATAATACAAAAGACGTAGAAACAGCAAAAAAAACGTATATATTGTTCTCTTGACAAATCGTAAAAAAAAAGATTGGAAATTTTATTGTATAAGAAGAAAAAAAAAAAGCTAAACTAAACTAAAACAAAAAAAAAGAAAGATTTTAGGATAAAATTAGAAGAAAACATCCTTCCATTCACCTCCGAATCTTCGCGGATATGGAATTTTTTTTCCTTATAATAAACAAACAAACAAATAAATAAATAAATAGATAAATCATATGAAAATATTGAATAAAGGGTCGTCAGACTTGCTCAAAATTAAAAGATGTATCAAACGTCCGGCTTGTAATTTTCTCCAAACTTAAACATGACATAATAGAGGAGAGCCAGTTAAAAACAGCAGGTGGATTAGAATCTTTCCAGTGTAAGGAGATAGCTCTCCTAGCCAGTAAAGTTGAAAAGGCTATCACATGATGACCGGAAGCAGGAACTCTACCTGTTTCCTCTGGAATAATCCCAAAGATTGTCGTAAGTGAATTGGGTTGTAAATCCAAACCTAAAACTTTTGATAATATTCTAAACACATTCCTCCAAAAATTATTTAAGTTTATACCGGACCAAAACATATGAGTTAGAGTAGCCACGTCAGCGTTGCATCTGTCACAAATAGGGCTTATATTAGAAAAAATATGCGCCAATTTATCTTTTGACATATGGGCCCTGTATACTATCTTAATCTGAATTAAAGAATGACGTGCACCAATAGATGAATTATTAATGTTACGGATTCAGGCAACAATAAATATATGTGAGTTAGGCAAGGGTTTTCATAACAAATAATACATTTATTAAACACTGAAAACAAACCTCCCAAAAGTAAACAAACACTAACGTAACCGGAACTCGGCTGCTGTGCGGCAGCTTGAACAGTTCTTAAAGCGATGTTGCAAAAAACAGTTCTTTAAAGTGGTATTGCCAAAAGTTCAAAATGCTCACAGTCCATTTAAAAGGAGAGACTTTTTAAGACGATTTAAATTCTCTTTCACGTTGTTTTTCTTCAGTTTCCAAAGTCGAACTCTTCCCACGAAGAATTTTATGAAACGTAAGGGCTTAAAGGCACTGACCTTTCCTTTATCACCATTCTAAATCCTTTCTGGTCATCCCAGGGGTTAACACGAGAATAGTCAACGAAACCCTTCCAAATAAGGATCAAACAAGGTCGAACCCGTTTCACCGTCGAAAACGATTCTCCTCGATCTTTAACTCTCGAACTCCGATCTTCACTCTCCACTGATTCTCAACTAGCAGTATTGTAAAGAAACTGCTGGCAATGACCTTTTAAACTTTAGGCATTAGATAAAACTTCATCTTTCAACTAAACTGTGTCATCACATTAAATCACGCAGTGGCATGGTCAACATGGCAAATCCAGCCACGAACTGCCCCTCCTCACAGGGAGGAGTCCTCCTTTTATACCCTGTAAAAACAACTGTCACATGATCTCTACTGGCGGGAAAATGACGTCACTCCACCATCACAAGACCATTACCTCAAGTCTAGTATAGCTTCAACCCCAGTCACGGGACAAGGGTACCACTGTCACGTGTCACGGGTACGTAACATTAACTAGATAATAAATTTTACTCCATTGATCATCTGAAAGTGAATGTTGAAGTTCTATTTCCCAGGTGCGTTTAACCTTATCATTAAGCGACATGCGAGCATTCAATAACGGTTTATAAATGATAGCAATTAATCGTTTTTGAAATGGGTTTGAGCTGAAAAATAGCATAAACCAAATTTAATGGCTAAGCCAAGGGGTAATATGATTTTAAAAAATCACGTTAAAAATTCCTAATTTGTAAATATCTTAAAAATGTGTATCATATTTATCCATTAACTGCGAAAAAGACATTAAACAATCCTGTACAAAAAAATCTAAAAAAGTTTTTATTCCCTTAGTTTTCCATGTTAAAAAAGCCTTATCCAGAGTTGATGGTTTAAAAAAATTAGAATAGATATTACTAGAGAATAAATTATTAGAGTAGAAAATTATTTGATTCAAAAAATCTACGAAACTGAAACCAGACTTTTAAAGTACGTTGTAACGATAGGATTGAAACCTTGTCTACCTATAATGGAGAATGAAAAAGGAAGGGGAGCTCCTAATAAAGAAGCTAAAGAAAACCCCGTTACTGAATTTTCCTCCAAATGTAACCATGGAGGGCGATCCTGGTTATCTATATCATAAATCCAAAAAATAATATAACGAATATTAATTGCCCAATAATAAAATCTAAAGTTTAGTAAGACCAGTCCGCCATCTTTTTTCGATTTTTACAATAAAAGTTCATTCACTCGAAAGCTTTTATTATTCCAAATGTAAGACAAAATCATAGAATCTATTTTATCAAAAATTATTTTCGGAACAAAGGAAGAAATTGCTTGAAATGTATATAAAAATTTCGGTAAAATAACCATTTTTATAGCATTTATTCGACCAATCAATGACATCGACATAGGCGACCATTTAGAAAGCGCTTGCTGAATATATTCAATTAGAGGGGGAAAATTATACTTATATAGGTCTTTAAAATTTTTAGTGATTTTAATACCAAGATAAGTGAAATAGTTTTTAGCATTAAAAGGTATTTGATCATAATAATCAGAATAGTTATTAATAGGAAGTAGTTCACATTTATGTAACTTAAGTTTATATCCAGAGAAAATACTAAATTCCGTAAACATAGACAACATAGAAGGAATAGATTTCCTAGGGTCTGAAATGTAAACTAATAAATCATCCACAAATAACGAAACCTTATGTAATTTATCCCCTCTTTTAATACCCTGCACAGAATTAGAATCCTTAAGAGCGAAAGCAAGTGGTTCCAAAACCAAATTAAATAATACAGGACTAAAAGAACAACCCTGACGGGTTCCTCTCTATAATCTAAAATAAGGAGATTTTCGATTATTAGTTATAACCGCAGCCACCGGGGCATGATAAATCAATTTAATCCAGGAAATAAATCCCAATTCTAGAATCAATTCTAGAATACTTATAAAAAGAAAAAAATCTTTGTCGTTAGGGTGTTTATATCTCCAGATATCGACCAGGCCATATTCTAGTAAAAAAGAATAAATACACGCCGCCTCTTTATTAGGAAGCGACGGATTGGTTAATGACCTGTCAATCGCCGGGTTCAAACAACAATTAAAGTCACCGCCCATGATCAATTTATATTCATTCAACGTCGGCAGCTCAGAAAAAAAGCATCTTAAAAAAATCGGAATTATCTACCTTAGGTGCGTATACACACACCAGAACTACCATCATAAACCAGTAACAATTAAATATCTTCCGATCGAATCAGTAGTAGTATTAAAGTGTACAAAAGGGATTTTGGAGTTAGCAAAGATAGATACACCTCTACTTTTATTAGTCGACAACGAATGAAATAAAGGTTTTTCCCAAAATTTGAAAAACCTGTCCTCATCCTGTTTCCGTATATGATTTTCCTGCGCAAAATTAGTATCTACGTTAAGTGTTTTTAATTTCTTAAAAATATTTTTACGCTTAATAGGATGGTTCACTCCGTTCAGATTTATAAAAGAAACTACTACACAAGCACAGATTGATCCAAAAAGCACGGGTAAAACTAGAAAGAGGGAGTCAGCGGGAGACGCTCATGGAGTGAGTACTGTTTCAGATCCGCTCCATAACCTTTACTTTTTCTAACCTTTGATCAACTTATTGTTACCTACAACAAAAGATTTTTGCTATTTCTCGGGCTTATCGTTAAGATTTTATTGTGAATTTTGGAAGATATGCAAACAGAAATGGCTCTTAGATCCAAAGGACGAGAACCGGGGCGAAACCCGAACGGTAATGGAAAGAAGCAAGCTCAACCGCAACGCACTGAGTTAACTTATGAACTGCTTATGGAGGTTTTGGATAAAAAATTTGAGGAACAACATCAGGCTTTTCAACGAGATATAAAGGCTTTTCAAGATTATATGGTTAAGACGGATTCAGTAATTAACCAGCAGCAAGCGCTTATCGCGTCTCTGCAACATGAAGCGCGGAAACGAGATCTGACAATTGAAAAATTGCAACAGGATTTAATTTCGACCATTAAACTGGTGGAGACACTTAAAGCCAAGAGTGTCGATTTGGAGAATCGGTCCAGAAGACAGAACCTACGCATACTTGGTCTCCCAGACGGCATAGAAAAAGGCGATCCTTCGAAGTACTTTGCTCAATTTCTAAAAGATGCGTTTCCGTCGGTTTTTCCAGTAAACCCTCCGCTACTTGACCGAGCACATAGAATTTGGAGTCGATCACCGACGGTTTCAGATAAGTCCCCGGTGGTAATCGTCCGATTTCATTACGTACACGACAAAGAACAACTCATTCGTGAAGCTCGAAGGGCTGGGATGATTAAATTTCATGATTATTGTTTTCGTTTGGTGGAAGATTTTAGCCCAGAAGTTATGAAGAAAAGGCTGCTTTTTAAACCTCTGATGTCTGAATGTTATGAGAAAAATCTAAAACCTGCGCTCTTATACCCGGCGAAGCTCAGGATCTCCCCCCCGAATGCTCCGCGTAAAGTATTTATGTCTACCTTCGAAGCGAAAAGGTATTTGGAGGAGAACTTCCCTACTGATACAGTTACTACTCTCCATTAAATGAGTGATTCTGATCGTGAAAGATGGTTTTCGATTCCTTAAACCAGGGTTAGTCTCTGGTTATTGGTGTAGGTTTATCCTATACTTCATATTTAAGTTAAAGTGTGTTTTCGTTATACTAATCGCTTTGTCTTATACACTTTAACTACTATACTATATTTTTGTCTATTATTTCTGTTCCCTTGAAGGTATATTTTTAACCTTTCAAAGTGAAATTTTTGTTTAATATCAAGATAATGGTTTTTTGCAAAGTATTGGTTTTGTTTAAGATGGCGTTATTGTTTCTTTTTTTCGTCTTCTTCCTATAATGCATCGCTTATCATAGTTTAAATACTTCTTGATTTGTTTGGGTTATAACCCGATTTATAAACTTTTAGTGATTATACTCCCTTTTTCTTTACAACTCAGCATATTAAGAAGCGTAGTTTTTAGTACTGCGATCATAATTCTTAAAGTTCGGGTGGTTTTTTTTATATATCCTTTAAACACGGAGTGGTCTGCCGCTGATATGGGGGTAGAGTTAGTCTCATTTTTTCTTTTTACTAGCCATATTTTGGCTTTTTTTCTTTTTCATGTGGGGGTGGGGGTTGGTCTGTTTTCCTTTTTAATTTTTCTCTTATCAATTTGTTTTAGTTTTTTTACTTGGGCTGTTCTTGAACTACAAATATGTCTACGATGTCGTCACTTCCGGGTCCGCTCTTTATTTTTGTTCCTCTTCCGGGTGCATGAGTTTATAACATGGTTAACCCTTTATATACCAAAGGGATGACTTTAGAAACATGGCTCAAACCATTAACTTTGTGTCTTGGAATACTAATGGATTAAACCATCCGATTAAACGAAAGAAGATTTTCAAAGTATTCCAAAGACTTAATGCTCATATTATTTTTGTACAAGAAACTCATGTGAGGAAGGAGGACAAATATCGCTTTTTTAGGTCTTGGCGGGGTCAACAGTATCATTCAAATTCGAATGCCAAAGTTAAGGGAGTTTCAATTTTTATTGACTCCTCTATTGCATTTGTTCAACATGATATCCTTTCGGATCCGAATGGTAGATTTTTGTTAATTACGGGTTTACTCGGTAATAAAAAGGTTGCTATGGTTAATGTTTATGCCCCGAATGTGGATTGTCCTGATTTCTTTAAGTCCTTATTTACTTCTTTACCTAATTTAAATGAATATAAGTTAATAATGGGTGGTGACTTTAATTGTTGTCTAATTCCTTTGATGGACAAATCTACACCTATTCAGACTCTACCCAATAAGTCGGCCACTTGTATTAACTCCTTTTTGACTGATAATGGAGTTTTTGATATTTGGAGATTTCGTCATCCTAATGACAAAGAGTTTTCTTTTTTCTCACATGTTTATCACTCCTATTCGAGAATTGATTATTTTTTTATTGACTCTTGTTTTATTCCATCGGTAATTGGTTGTAATTATGATATTATAGCTATTTCCGACCATGTTCCATTAAAACTTTCTATTAATTTTACGGATACAGCTTTAAGTGCTAGACAATGGCGATTTGACTCTACCTTATTGCAAGAGCCGGACTTTATTAAATTTATGAAGGAACAGATCGATTTCTTCTTTTCAACTAATTCCACGGAGGATATCTCTTGCGGAATACTTTGGGACACTTTTAAAGCGTATATACGTGGACAGATTATCTCTTATTCTGCTGGTCTGAGAAAACACATTAAGAAGGAAACTCTTTTATTGGTTGATAAAATTAAAGAGATTGACAAGAAATATTCGACTACTCCTAGCAAGGAGCTTTACAAACAAAGGGTTGAACTTCAAATGGAACATAGTTTATTACTCACATCTCTGATTGAAAATCAATTAATGAAAACCAGATCTGATTTTTATATACATAGTGATAAATCGGGAAAACTGTTAGCTAGTCAGCTGAAGAATGTTTCAGTTAAACGTCAAATCACTATGGTTCGTCAGCAGAATGGGGATTTGACAGTTAACCATGATGAGATAAATAAGTCTTTTCAAGACTTTTATACCTCCCTGTATCAATCTGAATTCCCTCAGGATCATAATACCATGTGTGATTTTCTTGGGAAATTGAATTTTCCAAAACTATCATCTGATGATCTTTCAGTAATAGATACTCCGTTTACGGATGCGGAAATTAAAGGGGTCATTTCCTCAATGAATTCTGGGAAAGCACCAGGTCCAGATGGGTACACAGTAGAATTTTTTAAATGTTTTTCTGCTACTCTATCTCCTTGGCTATGCAAGGTTTTTGAAGAAGCAATTAGATTGGGGAATTTGCCTCAATCTTTTTATAGAGCTTCCATTTCCTTAATACTGAAGAAAGATAAAGACCCTACTGATTGTGCATCTTATAGACCAATATCTTTATTGAATGTGGATTCTAAGATTTTTTCCAAGTTACTGGCTTCCAGGCTGGAGAAGGTACTACCCCAAATTATTTCGGAAGACCAAACCGGTTTTATTAAAAATCGCTATTCTTTTTTCAATGTTAGGAGTTTATTGAATATTGTTTATACTCCTTCACACAATACTTCAGAATGTGTTATTTCATTAGATGCGGAGAAAGCATTTGATAGAGTTGAATGGCCTTACTTATTTTATGTGCTGGAGAAGTTTAATTTCAGTCCGACCTTTATTTCTTGGATTAAACTGATATATCAAACTCCAGTACCCTCAGTGTTTACTAATAATCAAAGATCTCCATTTTTTCGTTTATTTCGGGGCACTAGACAAGGTTGTCCTCTTAGTCCATTACTATTTAACATCACTTTAGAACCTTTGGCAATTGCCATCAGAGAATCACAGGATATTTTGGGTATTAATCGTGGAACAGATATTCATAAGGTATCTTTATACGCAGATGATTTATTATTATTCATCTCTAACCCTGAGAAATCTATTCCAGCAGTCTTATCATTGTTGGCTCAATTTAGTGAGTTTTCTGGGTATAAGTTAAATATTAATAAGAGTGAATTGTTTCCTTTGAATAGACAGGTCCCAAACTATGGTATTTTACCGTTTAAATTAGTTAAAGACTCTTTTACTTACTTAGGGATTAAAATTACAAAAAACCATAAAGAATTATTTAGGTTTAATTTTCTACCCTTAATTGATCAGATTAAAGGCTTGTTTACTAAGTGGTCACCATTATCTTTGTCTCTAATAGGTAGGATTAATGCTATTAAGATGGTTATTTTACCTAAATTTTTATATATTTTTCAAGCGGTACCAATTTTTATTCCGAAATCCTTTTTTACTAATGTTGATTCAAAAATTTCCTCATATATATGGCAGAATAAAAATCCCAGGTTAGGTAAAATATACTTACAGAAGACAAGGAAGGATGGTGGGTTGGCATTACCCAATTTCAGATTTTACTATTGGGCAGTTAATATTAGATGTTTGATATGTTGGTTGAAAGAATGGGATGGTCCTTTTGGCCCTCATTGGGTGAGTTTGGAAACTAAATCGGTATCTGCTTATGCTCTGGGTTCTATTTTAGGGACATCTCTCCCTTTTGCTCTTTCTAAATTGCCGAATCGAATCGACAACCCGATAGTTAAATATACCTTATGTATATGGTTTCAATTTTGGAAATTTTTCGGGTTGACTCAATTCGTGTTAAATAGTCCTATTGTATCTAATTGTTTTTTCCACCCCTCAATTATAGATCAAGCTTTTTTGGCTTGGAAAACTAAGGGATTATTAAGATTTTCTGACTTATTTTTGGACAACTGTCCCATATGTCCAAGGATAAATTAGCTCATTTTTATTCTCATATAAACCCTATTTGTGACAGATGTCAATCAGAAATCGCGTCTTTAACTCATATGTTTTGGTCATGTCCGATTTTGGAAAAATATTGGAAAGATATTTTTGATATTATTTCAGCGGTACTGAACATTGATTTACAACCCCATCCTATTACCGCAATTTTTGGTTTACCGATGATGGGCTCACTTCACTTATCTCCTTCCACCTGTCGAATGATTGCTTTTCTCACTTTGATGGCTAGACGATCTATTTTGTTGAATTGGAAGGAAATTAATCCTCCCACGGTATTTCATTGGCTTTCTCAAACTATGTTATGTCTAAATTTAGAAAAAATTAGAAGTGCTGTATTTGATACTTCTATTAAATTTGAAAAGATATGGAGACCATTTATTCAATATTTTCATATGATGTAATGGCCCTGTGCCAGGCTTATTGGTTTTTTCAGCTTTAATCGTATGTATGTTGAGAGGATCAGAGTTGACGACATTGATGTTTATGTATGCTTGTGAGATACTATCAACAGCCCTTTTTATTCTTCTCTTTTTTTTAGTTATTTTTAGTTTTTTCTTCCTTTTTTTTCTTAGATATTAGATTAGTAGATTAGTTAACTTTCATATATAGATTTACTATTTTTTCCTCTTTTTTATATTATATATTATGGAATATCTAGACTTACCTTGTTCATATATACACTATATGGTTTATGTTTTGGGAAAGCTTACTTATACTGTATTCATTCCTTATGTATTCCTTCATGTGTAATGGGAGTTTATATGTTTGTAATCCATTATTAATATTTTAATTGTATTTTGTTCATAATATTTTTAATACTAATAAAAAGATTAAAAGAGAGAGAAAACTAGAAAGAGTGACGTATTTGCGGAAAAGAATCCATCAAAAGAACCGCCCAATCGAGAAAAAAACCTGTTCTAATAGCCCCCGCAAAGTAAGAAAGACAGCAACCAATAGACTGGCCACATGTTAAACTAATAACCCTTGACCCTATCCTCCATTTTGCAGCTACGTATATTAAATTTAAAATATTAATCCCACCCAAAATAGCCATAATAAAAGGAACAGATTTCAAATATTACAATGTTATGTCCAACAATAGTAAAAACATAATTAGCGACTGTCACCGTAAATTCGTCTAAAGTATATTAATCACATATTCAAAGAAAAATAAATCCAAGCAAATAGAGTACTTTCTCTCAAGAAAAGAAAGAAAAAAAAATGAGTATATATAAAAAACAAACCTAAAACTATATTAGTATTGCGACAAACAAAAGAAATAAAAAGATTAATACACAGCAGGTCCTGTGCGGACCATTAGAGTATAATACTATAAGGGTTCCGTTATGTATCTACTAATTATTAATAGGCAAAAAAAAGTTTAATCAGCCACGTCCCATACCAAAGACTTAAAAAGCATAGAATTAACTTAACTCAGGATATCTATAAAGATCTCATACATCAGAATTACCTATTCAGTAATCGGCTTAACTTTAAGATTTTTTATTGTGAGAGGTAATTACGTTATTAAGATGTGCAGTGACCCGAAGGAGTTAAATATTGAGCTTCTGCTAAACTGCTAACGCAAGGATGACTAAGAGGGGAGGGGGGTAGTCGCTAAAGCTGCAAATGTGTAACCATGGAGACTGTGAAATAAGCTACTGATAATAACATGGAGGATGTATAGGTGGACTGTAGGTTGTAAAAGAAAGACAACTCCAAATATGGAATGGAAAAGTACTAAGCTCAAGAATGTGCACTTCCTGGCTCTTCTGAGCTGGTAGGGGAGGAGTTGAGAGAGACATATAAAAGTTGGAACTGTGTAAGGCTCGGGGTCCTTTTTTAAAGGCACCCAGCTCTGCAGACCTGTTCTAATAAACTTTGTTTCCTTGAATTTGTCCTTTGCCATTATTCAGGGGCAGGACGTTTCTGACATTTATGTACTCCCATCCCTCCTGGTGAGAGTAGATTCTCAGTGACTGAGACCCTGCAGGAAAAACTATCAGCCGTGCTGGGTACCGAAGAGAGGGGTGTAAATTTAATTTATACATTTCACTCATGACTTCTCGGTATTTCCTTCTTTCAGCAAAGATCTCAGGGGGATAATCTTTGACTATACGAATTTCTGTCAATTTAAAGATTATCTTTCACTTTTTTCTGGCTTCTCAAAGTATGGCTTTTTTGGTTGTATAATAATGCAGACTAAGTACAATTGTTCGAGGATGTAAACACCGAGAAAATAGAATTCTATGGACTCTGTTAATTAAAGGGCTAGCTTCCAGGGTCTCACTAAAAAGTGTGTTCAACATATCTGAGAAGAATTTTAACAAATCACCAGCTTCAGTATTTTCAGGCAGTCCCAGAATACGCAGATTCCTCCGACGCCCTCTACTATCTAAATCAACCATTCTTTTCGTCGTTTTAGATAGTTCCGAGGTAATTTCATTGATTTTCTTTTCCATCGAAGACATCTTCACTCCTTGTTCTTTAATAGTTTGCCTGAATTGATCATGTTCGTTCTAGATTCGATTTGTAGTCTGCTTAAGCGTCTGAAGTTGAAAGTCCAAATTCTTCAGAGAATCTGGCACACTAAAGATAGATTTTTCAAGCTTCCCGTTGGTGTCCGTCAGCTTATCAATCAGTGTTAAGCGATCCGAATTCTGACATCATGTCTTGTATTGAAGAAAATATTCCTGCTAAAGTAACAGGTTCCTCCGCTTTCTTTATTTATTCAGTTTGCTCCGTTTCAGGAAAAGTCTTGCCGCTTCCCAGTTCAATACCAGATCGACTTCTTTCGGCCACCGTAATTAAATCGTAAACCCTTCAGTAGAAGTAATAAATCATCAAACGTAAAAGGAATCTGTCAGTGGGATATAAAGTAAAAAGAAAAGTGGAGCCGCTGTAAATTGAGACTTACTCCATGAACTGCAAAATGGCAGATCACCAAGTGCACATCTACATTTCACAAACTGTAGAGAACATAAATACGAATATTCGAAAATTCGTAAATTATACTGTAGTTTTCAAAACCTGTTACGTTCAGAAATTGTAACATACATAATTTATTCATGCTGCTTTCAAAAATTATGCAGTTTACAAATTATATATGTAATTTACTGTTTAATTTTTACAAACTTCAGAAATTATATGTGTAGGTTTCAAAAATTGTAGCATTTAGAAGTTAAACATGAAGCTTTCAAAAAAATATAGCACTGACAAATTGCATATTAGATTTCACCAATAAAAGCATTCACAAAGTATACATGTACTTTTCGCATATTGCAGTATGCACACTTTAGAATTTAGAAGTTATATATGTAATTCTATAAATTGTAGCTTTCACAAATTGTGACGATGAGAAGTTGTAGTATTCACTAATCATACGTGAACTTTTCACAGATTCTACAGTTCACAAATTCTACCTGTAGCTTTCACAAACTATAATGTTTAGAAAGGATAACGAAGCTTTTGCAAATTCTAACATTCAAAATTTATATATATATATACAAACGATTGAAAAATTGTAATATTCACTACATATATATGATGTTTTTCATAAACTGTTAACGTTCACAAATACACCTGTCAAAAATTGCGATAAGTAGTTGTAGTGTTCATGATTTTAACACATGGAATATATATGTAATTTTCATAAATTGTAGCCTTCTCTAATTGTAGCGTTCACAAATTGTACACGTAGGTTCGATAAATGGTAACTTTTACAATCTTATACGTACTTTTCACAAATTGTAACCTTCACAATTTATATGTGTACATTTAAAAACGTAGCCATCACAAATTGTACATGTAGTTTCCCACATTTCAGCATTCACCAAGTACACATCTACATTTCACAACGAGTAGAGAACAGAAAATGTGTCATTCACGGATTAAACATGTAACTTTCATAATTATACTGTAGCTTTCAAAATCTGATCGTTCAGTTATACATCATGTTTCACAAATTGTAGAATTAACAAAGTATACATGTACCTTTCACAAACTGCACTGCGCCTAAATGTTAGCATTTAAAATTTATATGTTATTTACATAGATTGTAACCTTCACAATTTATAATGTTACACTTAAAAATAGCAGTATTTGTAAATCATATAACGAGCCGTCACATATTACAGCGTTCACAAATTATATAGTTTAGTTTCATCAATTCTAACAGGCTCGAACATAAATGCATACAGGCTTGAGCATACCTTTAGTTTTCAAATCTGTTGTGTTCCCATATTGTATCATTCACAAGTTATACCCATAGCTTTGAAAAACCGTACAGGTCAATTATATATGTAATTTTTACCAACTATATCCTTCAAAAATTGTAGCTTTCAAAGTTTTACATGAACCTTTCAAAAATGTAACACTCACAAATTATATATTAGCTTTTACCAATTTTAGTTTCTGCAACGTATGCATGTACTGATCACGTATTGCAGTCTCCACACATTTTAAATTACATGTGTAATTTGCATAAATTGTAACCTTCATAAAATCTGATAATGAGATATTGTAGCATTCACAAATTATGCGTGAAGTTTTCACAAATTCTACAGTTCACAAATTATACCAGTAGTTTTCACAAACTTAACACGTAAAAATTCTATCATTCAAAATTTATATACATATATAAACCATTCAGAAATTGTAATATTTAGTACCTATACATTTAATTTTCATAAATTAACTTCACAAATGATACCAGTAGTTTTCAAAAATTATGATCAGAAATTGTAGCATTTATAAATTGTACATGTAAACCACAAATTATTGTCACTGATAAATTATACATCTAAATTTAACAAATTATAATGTTCGTGAATTGTACATGTAGCATTCAAAAATGGTAATATTTAGAAACGATACGTGTAGCTTTAACAAATCTTAAACTTCAATATTAACATATTATTATCTTACACAAATTGTAATATTCACTAATTGTACATGCAACTTTCATTAACGGAAACTTTCACAAATGATACCAGTAGCTTAGAAAAATGGTGATCAAAATTAAACGTTTCATAAATTATAGATATAGCTTCAAAAACTATAGTCTTTAGAAATTATTTAAGTAGCGTTCAGAAATTATACACACAGATTTCACAAATGGTAACTTCTAAATTTTATACATCTACCTTTCACAAATTGTCGTATTAACAAATTATGCACGCAGGCTTCAGAAAGTGTAGCACTCGCAAATAATACCTGTATCTTCCACAATGTGAACTATTGGTGTGAATTTCATAAATAGTAACATTCAGAAATTGCAGCGCTCACAAATGCTCCATGCAGTTTTCACAAAGGGTAACCTTCACAATTTCTATATGAGGCTTTCACAGAGGGTAGCGTTAACAAATTAAGCAGGTAAATTTCATCAGTTCTAACTCTTACAAATTATCCCTGTTGCGTTCAGAAATTGTAGCGTTCAACTAATATTTCCTTCACAAACTGTAGCCCTCACAAATTCACCGGCGTTCATAAATTGTCGTATTGAGGAGTTTATAGATGAAGTTTGCTCACATTTTACTTTTATAAATTGAGGCTCTCGCAAAATCTACATCTGGATTTCAAAACCTATCGCATTGGCAACTTATACAGACAGCTTTCAGTGATCCTAATGTTCACGAATTATACGTGTAGAATCCTTACATTCTGACATCCACAAATCATTCCTGTAGTTTTCAAAAATGCTACATTTCACAAAATAGTTTCGTAATTTTTACAGATTCCTCGAACTATACACGCAGCTTTCAAAAACTGTAGCCTTCAAACGATATACCTGAGACTTCCACAAAACGTTGTTTTCACAAATTGCTCACAAAATATATACGTCGCTTCTACAAACTGTACAAACAGATGTTTGGGCGGGGAATTTAACAGAGGTACGAATCTTACGCAGAGTGTGATGGGTGCGAGTTATTCGTTGCCAAGGATTTGTGGAGACGCAGACACAATTTTTTAAACGCCCTTCTTGCTCAGGAGTAGCGCCGCCTGGGAATGTGCCTACTTAGCCCTGGCCTAGTCACAGAACCGATTACAATCTCAAATTAATCTACTATGTTTGCCACCCTCTGACTAAAGCAATTTCTCTGCACCTCTGTTGTAAATGAACCGCCTTCAATCCTGAAGTCGTGCCCTCTTGTCCTATAATTCCCCCACCATAAGAAGTAACTTTGCCATATCTAATCTTTTCAGCCCTTTTAACATTCGGACTGCTTCTATGAGATTCCCCCCTCCAGCGAATACAGCTCAAGATCTGCCAGACGTTGTGAAAGAAATTAATCCCACAGATTCCTCATCTCTGTTCTATTCTGTGGCTGTGCCCTCTGGTCCCTCCCACTGCCCCCTCCTCATCGTGCACCTCCTCTCTCGCCAACACGCCTCATAGCACCGGCCTCGACAACCTCCAAATCCCGCCAACCACTGAACCGTTCGGTTATCGGTTCCCCTCCCTCTCAGCGGCGGGGCATCGTAAGTCCCGGGACCCGTACCTGAGTTCACACCATGCTGGGACGATTTAGTGCTCGGCCTCACATCATGAGTCCAACGGAGACAACGGGAAACGTGGTTCGGAGCGGGACCTGCTGTGTTTGCGCCCCGTCAACACACATAAATCCTTCGGCTACAATTGGACTGAAGCAACGGAAGAGCCTTCGTCCGTTAGCCCTGCCTTCACGGGCAGGCGGCCAGACCTGGGACGCGCACACAGCTAGATTATTCGGAATTTCATGAATTCCTATTGCCCGCATTGTCTGCCTTCAGCACGCTCACAGCCAGTCAATGTTTAAATATTTACAAATTATACCGATTGCGCACACAAAATTGTACCGGCCACAAATTCTACAGGTATCTTGTACCAGTTGTGGCATTCACGTTATACACATGTCGCTTGTGAAAATAGTGGGGTTCGCAAATTAAACTTGCAACGTGCTCATCGGTCAAATGATACTTGTGCCTTTCACAATTTGTAGCGTTCAGAAATGACACGTGTATTATCTACAAATTGTACAATGAATGGCTTAGAAAGGAAGATTTCACCAATTGTGGCACACGTGTGCCCTTCAGCGTTCGTAGCCTTCACAAAGAGTACAGGTAACTTTCATAAACAGTAACGTTCGCAAATTATACCTGTAGCTTTCAAAATGTACCGTTCAAAAATATTACACGTCGATTTCAGAGATTGTAAAGTTCGCGAATTATACACACAGGGTTCACAATTTCTAATTTCTACAAATTATACAAATAAATTTTACAAATTACGGTGTTTATAAGTTAAACATTGCTTTTCACAAATTATATATGTAGTTTTTGCAAACTGTAGTGTTCAGACATTATACATTAGCTTTCAAAAGCTGTAAGCATCACAAATTATTCTTCGAATGTTTACAAATTCTAGATTTCACGATGTATAAAAGAGATTCCAAAGTTAATGAAAGGATTAGATGAAGGAAAGAAGATTGGTCTTTCATTACGAATGGAAGTGGAAGGAATTAAGAGAGCTACCGTACTGAAGAAGTACAACCCGGATCATACAGAGTCCAAACAGAAGAAGGAGCGGCGTTGAAAAGAAATCACAAAGACCTCAAGAAAGAGCCAACTTCAGAGTTTCAGTTAACTGATGCAGACCGGATGAAACATGGAAATAACAACGAAACACAAGAACTGTGTGAACCACTTAGGTCTACTCGTGTTCGTAAACCCCCAGAGAGACTGATAGAGACATGTTAAATTATGCATTTGTTCTGATTAATGTTGCTAATTGTTGTTCTTTTTAAGGAAAGGAAGATATGGTGATACACGTGTCAGAACATGATTGGACAGAGCTCTGACCATCAGCAGAAATGAGAGAAAGATCCAGAATGATCGAGAAGTTCTAGTTACATTCTTCCAGAATATGTTTCTTTATGAGTAACCTACGGTACGCATTAATACAAAGAACATTTTTTTGGATACACCTGTACACCTTGTTAATGGAAATATCTAATGAGCCAATCATGCGACAGCAAATTAATGCATAAAAGCGTGTAAGAATGGTCAAGAGGTTCAGTTGGTATATTCGGGCTTCTACGAGATAGAGAATGGGACCCCACAACACAGTATTTGCTGCCCTTTATTGTTTAATATTATGAGTTTCTCTGAGATGGGCAGCAGGGTGAGGAAATCACTTTTTGCAGGTGATGGAGCTTTATGGATCAGAGGGGAAAAGTCAATTTAACTGTATATAGGTTGAAATTAGCAAATAATAAGGTTGAACAGTGGGCAAACAGATGGGCTTTGAAGCTTTCAGTAGCTAAAACACAAGTTATATGTTTTACAAAGAGCATCAAAGACCTGCACTCAGTTTGATAATAGAGTAGGTGCTCCTGCAGTACGTGCAGGAGCAGGCCATTCGGCCCTTCTAGCCAGCAGCGCCATTCACTGTGATCATGGCTGATCATACACAATCAGTACCCTGTTCCTGCCCTCTCCCCATACCCTTTGACCCCGCTATCTATAACAGCTCTATCTAACTCTCTCTTGAATGCATCCAGAGACTTGGCCTCCACTGCCTTCTGGGGCAGAGCATTCCACATATCCACCACTCTCTGGGTGAAAAAGTTTTTCCGCATCTCCTGTTCTAAATGGCCTACCCCTTATTCTTAAACTGTGGTCTCTAGTTCTGGACTCACCCATCAGCGGGAACATGCTTCCTGCCTCCAGCGTGTTCAATCCCTTAATAATCTTATATGTTTCAATCAGATCCCCTCTCATCCTTCTAAATTCCAGTGTATACAATGTATACAGTGTATATGTTGCCAGCGTTGGACGAGCTGAGTTATAGGGAAAGGCTGAACAGTTTAGGGCTTCGTTCTCTGCTGCAGAGGACAATGAGGGGAGATTGGGGAAGCCTTTTGGTTCGCCAGGAGGCTCCCATAGAGCGGGGGTTACTGTCATGGTCCGGTCCGTGAAATCCGCATTCAGGTTCACGGTCCGGTCCAGGTTCCTTATTCCAGGTTTTCCGGGTTTCCTCAGTTTCCGTTCTGGCTGCTGATTCTCTTTCAGTTGCTAGGTTTCAGAAAACCTGTTACAGTATCACCCACTCTTGCGGGAGGGAGGGAGGGAGGGAGGGAGGGAGGGAGGGAGGGAGGGAGAGAGAGAGAGAGAGAGAGAGAGAGAGAGAGAGAGAGAGAGAGAGAGAGAGAGAGAGAGAGAGAGAGAGGAGAGAGAGAGAGAGAGAGAGAGAGAGAGAGAGAGAGAGAGAGAGAGAGAGAGAGAGAGAGAGAGAGAGAGAGGGGGGGAGGGAGGGAGGGAGAGGGAGAGGGAGAGGGAGAGGGAGAGAGAGAGAGAGAAGATAGGGTTTTAAGCTTTCTGTAGATAAACCACAAATTGTATGTTTTACTAAGAAGATGAATAGACCAGCACGCAATTTAAAATGTTTGGTGTGCTACAAGCTCAGGCTTTAAGACTGTGTTGTGGTGCAGTGAGGTCATCTCCTGTTTCAGCTTCACTGGTTGAAATGGGACAATTACCCTTACAGTTGCGGAGTTTGAAGTTATTGTTATCACACTGGGTTAAATTGAGAGGGCAGAGAAATAATAATCTTGTTAAAATTGTGTTGGAAGACTGTTGGGAACATGAAGAGTATTTTTAGTTTTGAGCGTCTGGATTCTCATCATGCTGGTATATGTAATTAGTTTTGCTAAAACAAGTGTATGGGACATTGGAAAAAATGTTGAATTTCCCCATGGGGATGAATAAAGTATCTATCTATCTATCTATCTATCTATCTATCTATGCAGTAACTTTTTGGTAACCCCACCATGTTTTTTCCCAATGGCCTATAGTTGATTTTCGGTTGCAAGATTTAATGGTCCAAGGATCCTGATATGCCCAAAAGACATTTGGTTCATCAAAATGTTAAGGAAAATTATTGTGATATGTTAACCATTTGTACTGATGGGTCCAAAAATAGATTAACTGGAATGTCTGGATTACAGGAACAATACACAAACATCTCACTGATCATTTATCAGTGTATACAGCAGAATTAGTTGCCATCATTTTGGGTTTACAGTTAGAACCATAGAACCATAGAACATTACAGTACAGAAACAGGCCTTTTGGCCCTTCTTGGCTGTGCTGAACCTTTTTATTTGCCTAGCCCCACTGACCTGCACCTGGACCATATCCCTCCAAATCCCTTTCATCCATGTACCTGTCCAAGTCTTTCTTAAATGTTAAAAGTGAGCCTGCATTTACCACTTAATCTGGCAGCTCATTCCACACTCCCACCACTCTCTGTGTGAAGAAGCCCCCCCAATGTTCCCTTTAACTTAACCCCCTTCACCCTTAACCCATGTCCTCTGGTTTTTTTTTCTCCCCTAGTCTCAATGGAAAAATCTGCTTGCATTCACTCTATCTATGCCATCATAATTTTATATACCTCTATCAAATCTCCCCTCATTCTTCTACACTCCAGGGAATAAAGTCCTAACCTATTCAACCTTTCTCTGTAACTCAGTTCCTCAAGTCCTGGCAACATCCTTGTAAACCTTCTCTGCACTCTTTCAACCTTATTAATATCCTTCCTGTAATTCGGTGACCAAAACTGCACACAATACTACAAATTCGGCCTCACCAATGCCTTATACAACCTCACCATAACATTCCAACTCTTATACTCAATACCTTGATTTATAAAGGCCAATGTACCAAAAGCTCTCTTTCCGACCCTATCCACCTGTGACGCCACTGTTAGGGAATTTTGTATCTGTATTCCCAGATCCCTCTGTTCTACTGCACTCCTCAGTGCCCTACCATTTACCTTGTATGTTCTACCTTGGTTTGACCTTCCGAAGTGCAATACCTCACACTTGTCCACATTAAACTCCATCTGCCATTTTTCAGCCCATTCCTTCAACTGGTCCAGATCCCTCTGCAAGCTTTGAAAACCTTCCTCACTGTCCACTACACCTCCAATCTTTGTATCATCAGCAAATTTACTGATCCAATTTGCCACATTGTCATCCAGATCATTGATATAGATGACAAATAACAATGGACCCAGCACTGATCCCTTTTGCACACCACTAGTCACAGGCCTCCACTCAGAGAATCAATCCTCCACTATAACCCTCTGGCTTCTCCCATTCAGCCAAGTCTAATTGGTGAAAGAAATTTGTCCTTGTAAAGTTGTAATTTGTTCAGATTATTTTTCGGCTTTGACTAGTCTTAAAAAAGGTCATTCTAGCAGTAGGTCAGATTTATTGCAGGAAGCTCCTCAAACTTCACTTCATATTCAAAGTATTGCTCTATAATGTCTACTTCTTATGGGTCCCTGCACACAGAGGTGTTGAGGGGAATGCCCGGGTTGCTTGTCTGGCCAAAATAGCTGCTAAAAGTTCATCTTTGAGTACAGACCCTCCTCTTTGCAAATCAGAAGCTGAAGGGGTGGTGGGATGTAGGATTATGGTAAGACTTGAGGGATAGTGACCGTAAGGGAGACTGCTTCACAGAAGACATAAAACTGTTGGATTGATGGGGGAAGGGGGGAAGATGTGAAGGAATTATATTGACTCAGAATGGGCATACTATGCTTAATTATTCCTTATACCTTCTTAAAAACATCACTCTGTTGTCATCATGATGAAACATTTGAACGCATTCTTTTACAACGTAAGCCATGTAAGGTTGAAAGAAAGCAAATGCAGGCTGCACTACTAGCTTTGGGAGGTGATGGTTTTCATTTAAAAACTTTACCAAATTATGGAAGTGGCTTTAATTTCATTCACAATGTTGTCTTACATTTCTTACCATCTACAGGGCTTTTGGGGGTAATTTAGTCTTCATCTGATAAAATGAGCAGGTATTTATTTCCCAACTCTCTACAACACACTCCAGTCCAGTTGGTGGTGGTAATGCACCTTTAGGTTGGGCTGCCAACCGCCATTAAAATCGGAAGAAGAGGAAGAGGTTCAGTTGGGGGTTCGAGGCTTGGCTGGGAGGTGTGGCGGCTGGTTGGCTGGGAGGTGTGGCGGCTGGTGGTGCTGGGAGATAGTGTGGGTTCAGGTCGAGGCGAGGATCTGGACAGGAACTGCAAATGAGGATTCAAGTGAACGTGGGTTGGTTGAAGGAGGTTGGAATGAAGTTGAATCTAATCTGGAAAATGAAAAAAGAAACATAATATTTGAATAAATTTGAAGCGATTGAGAGCAAAGGCAGGGTATTTTGAAAAAATACGGGAAGAAAGCTTCAAAATATTGTTTAAAACTTGACCCGGAATGGCCTTCTTCAATCAACTACCGAGTTAAAATCGCCCATAGAGAATATAGATTATGCTTGTGCTTTAGGAGGAAGTGATGTGTTAATCATTTGTAGTGAGAAGGCATTCCGTTTGAAGACATTACTTGCAAAAGGTTGCATAATGAAAATAGAGACATTAGGAGTGTTATCCAGGAGTTCTGGTGGAGATTTCGACAGAAGAGGTTAAATCTCATTTCTCGGGAGGCAAAGAGATTGCAAGTTGTCCGAAATGGGGAAAGGATGGGTAGTTTATCTGTACTGATTTATTTTGATGAGGTGAAGCTCCCTGATAAAGTTAGTTTGGGGTATGTTAGTTATAATGTACGAGCGTGTCCCACCTCCTCTTAAATGTTGCAAATGTCACAGGCTTGGGAATGTTGCGGCAGTACGTCATGGGAAACTAAGATGTAGTAAGTGTGGCGGGGAAGATAAATATGAAGATTGTGAACGTGTAATGTTAATTGTTATAATTGCAGAGGGGAACATAGTGCAGCTATATCCTCTCTAGTGTGGCCCTTTACTGTTTCATAACATGATGAATGATATTTTCTCTGAGATGGGTACAGGGGTGGCTAAATCACTTTTTGCAGATGATGGAGCTATGTGGATTAGAGGTAGAAGTTTAAATGTAACAGTATATGGAATGCAGTTAGTGATTAATAAGGTCGAACAGTGTGCAAATAGATGGGCTGTGAAGGTTTTGGTAGCTAAAACACAAGTTATGTGTTTTACAGAGGATCAATATTGGGACCTGCACTTGGTTTGAAATTTGTCAAACTCTGGATGTGTCAGTGATCAGATTATTTGGAATGTGGCTGGAGAATAGCCTAACATGGAAGCACCATATCAGTAAAATAACTGATAACTGTAAAGGGGCATTAAATATCCTTGGGTCTATGTGGTAACTCTTGGGGTGCTACACAAAAATCTCTGTGGATCATTTATATCTGTTTAAATTGGTACTTGATTATGGCTGTGTGACTTATGGCTCAGCTTCATCTTCAAATTAAAAATGATTGGATGTGATACCAGCTCGGGCTTTAAAACTGTGTTAGACCATAAGACCATAGATATAGGAGCAGAAGTAGGCTATTCAGCCCATCGAGTCTGCTCCACCATTTAATCATGGGCTGATCCACTTCATCCTGTCATCTCCACTCCCCTGCTTTCAGCCCTTCTCCATTGATGCCCTGGCTAATCGAGAACCTATCCAGCTCTGCCTTGAATACACCCAATGACATGGCCTCCACAGCCGCTCGTGGCAAACAAATTCGACAGATTTACCACCCTCTGACTAAAGTAATCTCTCCACATCTCAGTTCTAAAAGGACGTCCTTCAATCCTGAAGTCGTGCCCTCTTGGCCTAGAATACCCTACCAAGGGAAATAACTTCCCGATATCTAATTTGTTCAGGCCTTTTAACATTTGGAATATTTCTATAAGATCCCCCCTCATCCTCATGAACTCCAGGGAATACAGCCCAAGACCTGCCAGACGTTCCTCATGCAGTAACCCTTTCATTCCTGAAATCATTCTCGTGAATCTTCTCTGAACACTCTCCAATGTCAGTATATCTTTTCTAAAATAAGGAGCCCAAAACTGCACACAATACTCCGTGTGGTCTCACGAGTGCCTTATAGAACCTCAACATCACATCCCAGCTCTTATATTCCATACCTCTAGAAATGAATGGCATTCGCCTTCTTCACAACCAACTCAACTTGCAGGTTAATCTTTAGGGTATCTTGCACAGGGACTTCCAAATCTCTTTTCATCTCTGCATTTTGAATTCTCTCCTCATCTAATTAATAGTCTGCCCGTTTATTTCTTCCATCAAAGTGCATGACCGTACACTTTCCAACATTGTATTTCATTTGCCACGTCTTTGCCCATTCCCCTCAACTATCCAAGTCTCTCTGCAAGCTTTCTGTTTCCTCAACATTATCACTCCTCCACCTATCTTTCTATCATCGGCAAATTTAGCCACAAATCCATTAATACCATAGTCTAAATCTTTGACGTACATTGTAAAAAGCAGTGGTCCCAACACTGACCCCTGTAGCACTGGTAACCGGCAGCCGGCCAGAATAGGATCCCTTTATTCCCACTCTCTGTTTTTGGCCGACCAACCAATGCTCCACCCCTGCTAGTAACTTCCCTGTAATTCCATGGGCTCTTATCTTGTTAAGCAGCTGCATGTGTGGCACCTTGACAAAGGCCTTCTGAAGATCCAAGCACACCACGTCTACTGCATCTCCTTTGTCTATCCTGCTTGTAATTTCAGTAGGTTTATCAAGCAGGATCTTTCTTCCAAAAAAAACCATGCTGGCTTTGGCCTATCTTGTCATGTGCCATCATCTCAAGCCTAACAATCGTTTCCAATAATTTCCCAACCACTGATGACAGGCTAAAGGGTCTATAGTTTCCTTTCTGCTGCTTCCCACCCTTCTTAAAAAGCAGAGTAACATCTGGAATTTTCCAGTCATCCGGCACAAGGCCAGAATCTATCAATTCTTGAAAGATCATTGTTAACACCTCCACAGTCTCCAGCTAATTCCTTCATGACCAGAGGGTGCACTCCATCAGGTCTAGGAGATTTACCCACCCTCAGACCATTAAGCTTCCTGATTATGGAAATGAATAATCATGGCCAGCTTCTTCTCATAATTCATATTTTCCTTCCAAATGACCTTCTTAGTTTCTTTCTGCAAGTTTTTAAAAGCTCTCCAGTCCTCTATCTTCCCACTAGCTCTGGCTTCCTTGAATGCCCTCTCTTTTGCTTCTACTTTGGCTCTGACTTCACTTGTCAGCAACGGTAGTGTCCTTCTTCCATTCAAAAATTTCTTCTTATTTGGACTATACCTGTCTTGCACTTCCCTCATTTCCCTCAGAGAGAGAGAGAGAGAGAGAGAGAGAGAGAGAGAGAGAAAGAGGGAGAGAGAGAGAGAGAGAGGAGAGAGAGAGAGAGAGAGAGAGAGAGAGAGAGAGAGAGAGAGAGAGAGAGAGAGAGAGAGAGAGATAGAGAGAGAGAGAGAGAGAGGGAGAGGGAGAGAGAGAAGATAGGGTTTTAAGCTTTCTGTAGATAAACCACAAATTGTATGTTTTACTAAGAGGATGAATAGACCAGCACGCAATTTAAAATGTTTGGTGTGCTACAAGCTCAGGCTTTAAGACTGTGTTGTGGTGCAGTGAGGTCATCTCCTGTTTCAGCTTCACTGGTTGAAATGGGACCATAACCCTTACAGTTGTGGAGGTTGCAGTTAGTGTTATCATACTGGGTTAACTTGGGGGGGCAGAGGAATGATCACCCAGTTAAAAGTGTGTTGGAAGACTGTTGGGAACATCACAAGAAGAGTGTTTTCACTTTTGGGTGGCTGGGATCTCATCTCACTAGGAATATGGGTTTGCTGGATTTTGCAATATGTCCCACTGTCGCTTCTTTGGTTTTGGTTTTCTTTGTCTGGTTTTTTCCCCAATCACTTCAGTTGATATTAGGTTGCTTGTTTTAATGAAGTCCAAGGATCCTTGTATGTCTGAGAGTCTGTTGGTTAATCAGTATATTAAGGGAAATTATTGTGATATGTTAATTACTTTTACTGATGGATAAAAATCTAATTAAGCTGGGACTGTTTGCGTGGTTATTTTTTGTGCTTGAATTACAGGTAGCCATAAAGAAATGTCTTACTAACCATTTATCAGTATGTACAGCAGAACTGGTTGCCATCATTTTGGACTTACAATGGATGGAAGAAATTTTTCCTTGCAAAGTTGTAACTCTCTACACCACACTTCAGTTCTGTCGGTGGTGTTAATGCACCTTTGACTTTGCAGTTAAAAGTCAGAAGAAGAAAGACGTTCAGTTGTTCAGACCAAACGTCAGAATAGGGAGGGAATGTGATCTAACTGAATCTAGTCTATTGTTGGTGCCAGACAGGGTGGTTTGAGTATCTCAAACTGCTGGTATCCTGGATTTTCATGCAGAAGTCTCTGGAGTTTAGAGAGAAATGTGTGAAAAGCAAAACTACACCTAGTGAGTGACAGTTATATCAAGAGGTTATAACAGGCAGCCTTCATAAATTGTCACAGTCTGTGATTATACGTGTACCTTCCCCAATGTGTAGACTCCAGAAATCATACATCAATCTTTCATTAATTGTAACTTTCAGAAATGGTGCCAGTAGTTTTCAAATTGTGGCAATCAGAAATCGTAGCGTTCTCCAGCAATCCTCCTTCTCCACCACCCACCCCCCGGCATCTTTTAAGTCTGTCATCTTCCCCTTCCTTCTCAGTCCTGAACAAGGGTCTCGGCCCGAAATGTTGACTGTTCGTTCACTTCCAGATGTTGCCTGACCTGCAGAGTTCCTTCAGAATTGTGTGTGTGTTGCTTTGGATTTCCAGCATCTGCAGAATTTCTTGTGTTCAGATTGCACCGGTAGGTTTCACAAATTGCAGTCTCCATGAGTGATACATGCAGCTTTCCAAAATTATAACGTTCACGTTATATATGTAACTTCTCTAAACTGTAGCATTCACAAATTGCTGATGTAGCTGTCAGAAATTCTAATATTCATGAAGAATATATATACTGTTTGGAAAATCGTAAACACAAGGGATTTGTAGAAATGTTAGTGGGATAGGTAGCAGGAGCAACGGCAAAGTCTCAGGAATGCAGGTCACTGGAGGAAAAACTGAAATTAACCGGTTCTGTTGCGAAGCGGGAAACAGAACACAGAACTGAACAACACTGGGACTGGTTTTGGCAAACTTATTAACCTGTGCCCACCAGATAGACACGATCAAAATTTTCAAAACTTTAAAATTGTTTAACATCATTTCCAGTACACAATTGTAAAGGAGAACAAAATAATTGTTACTCTGGATCCGATGCAGCACAGAAAAACAAACAAAAAATGAACACAATAATACTAAAAAAGCACACACAATACATATAAATGCATAAACAGCTTATAGACTTAGACTGAATGTGACATTAGGCTGTACATAATGTGACTGAAGGCAATAATAAAATAGTGGTGGCATTAGTGGACGTGCTGAAATAATTATCATTGCCCATCACAAAATGATATAACTACAGTAACTGGGCCCAGAACACTCGGACACTTCTGACTCAAGCATTTTATTAATTTTACTTGTAGACAAGGAGTACAACCTAGCCCCTGTCAGTGTTCTGAACTCTGAATATTCAAATTGACTTATTAGTTCTGGATATTGATCATTATAAGTTGTATATGTGTGAATTCCTTATTCACAAGATCATTCGCCATTCACAATAGACGTGTTAAACCCAACCGAAACTTCAAATGGACAGCCGATGATATTTAAAAAGTCAGTGAGGACAACAGAGCCTTTGTTGTTGGAGATGCTTAACATCTTTCTGTTATATTGTCGCTAGTTTGGATTGAGCAGGGGAGACTCTGGAAGTGACACTTGTCTACAGCTGCCCCGGGCTATCATTCTCTTTATCCCTTTGTTTACTGCAACTTCCACGGGTGAAGATATTGATCAGCCTTACTTCTTGGGGAAAGTAACTGTTTTTGAGTCTGGTGGTCCTGGCATGGATTTGTGTAGCCTCCTCCCTGATGGGAGTGGGACAAGCAGTCCGTGAGCATGGTGGGTCAGACCCTTCATGATGTTATTGGCCCTTTTCCAGCATCTTGAAGGTGGGTAGGCCGGATGCAGTGATTCAGCATTTAGGATGCCCTCTGTGCATCTGTAGAAACAGAACCAGGTTTCATATCAACGGCATGTGGCATGCAATTTGTTAACTTTACAGTACAATGCAAAACAACTTATAGAAAAGAACTCAATTACACTAAGTGTATATATAGGCATTAAACAGTTAAGTTAAATAAATAGTAAAAGAACAAATAAAAAAGGTAGTTATGTAGTGTTTCTGGGTTCAATGTAAATTCACAAATCGGATGGCAGAGGGGAAGAAGCTGTTCCTGAATCACTGAGTGTGTGACTTCAGTCTTCTGGACCTCCTTCCTGACGGTAACAGTGAGAAGAGGGCATGTCCGGGTGGTGGGGGTCCTCGGTGGACACAAACCTTTTTCAGTCACCGCTGCTTGAAGATGTATTGGATATTACAAAGGCTGGTGTCCATGACCAACTTTACAACTCTCTGCAGCTCACTTCCATCCTGTGCAATGGCACTCCAGCCCACCCCCCTCCAGACCAGATGGTGATGCGACCAGTCTGAATGCTCTCCACGGAACGTCCGTAGACATTTGCGAGTGCTTTAGGTGACAGACCAAATCTCCTTAAACTCCGAATGAAATACAGACACTGTCTTGCCTTCTGTACAGTTCCATCGATATGTTGGCACCCGGTTATCCCTCAGATAATATCACTCAGGAACCTGAAATTGCTCACTCTCTCCACTTCTGATCTCACTGAGAATCCCTCGACCGTGTTCCCTCGTCTTATCCTTTCAAATCCGCTCTTTCATCTTGCTGACGTGGATTGCAAGATTGTTACTCCGGCACCACTCAACTAACTCCTATATCTCACTCCTGTACGCCCTCTCGTCACCACCTGAGATTTTGTCAACAATGGTTGGATCATCAGCAAATTTATAGATGGTATCTGAGCTGTGCCTAGCCTCACATCATGGGTGTAGAGAGAGTAGAGCAGTGGGCTAAGCACACATCCCTGTGGTGCATCAGCATTGGAAATAGTATCTCCACCTCACTGATAATCAATCTGAACAGACTGTAGTCTTCCCGTTCGGAAGACGAGGATCCAGTTGCAGAGGGAGGTACGGAGGCCCAGGTTCTGTAGCTTTTCAGTCAGGACTGTAGAGATGATGGTGTTAGACACTGAGCTATAGTCAATAAACAACACCCTGGCTTAGATACTGTATTGTCCAGGTGATCCACAGCCGTGTGGAGAGCCAATAAGGCCATGTCTGCCGTAGACCTATTGTGGCAAGAGGCATATTGCAGTGGGTCCAGATCCTGGCTGAT
Organism: Hemitrygon akajei; assembly: GCF_048418815.1. Lineage (NCBI taxonomy): Eukaryota > Metazoa > Chordata > Chondrichthyes > Myliobatiformes > Dasyatidae > Hemitrygon > Hemitrygon akajei. The sequence goes on from NC_133124.1 coordinate 163,251,646, forward strand.
GCAGGAGTTGATTCCAGTCATAACCAACCTGTCCAAGCACATCGTCACCGTAGATGTAAATGCTACTGAATGATAGTCACTGAGGCATCTCACACTGCTCTTCTTGGGCACTGGTAGAATGGTTGCCCTTTTGAAGCAGACATGAGTGTAAATGAGCAAGGCGGGGGCACACCAGAAGCCAGTTTCCGTACCATGCATTGATACAACTTTTAGGATGCCCTGTACTGCACATCTCTGGAATAAAGTACGTGTAAATATGCAAGACTATTCTTCAAGGAGAGTTTGAGATTTGGTAAAGTCACTAAATGCTCTAGCAATGAAGAACAATCTGACTGGTTACATCAGCACCTGGTATGGAAGCTCCAATGCATGGGATCGCAAGAGGCTGCAGAGGGTCGTAGACTCAGTCAGATCCATCACGGACACAACCCTCCCCACTGTCACGGACACAACACTCCCCCCACCGTGACGGACACAACCCTCCCCTCCGTCACCGACACAACCCCCCCCTACCATCACAGACACAACCCTCCCCACCGTCACCGACACAACCCTCCCCCACCGTCACAGACACAACCCTCCCCCCCCGTGACGGACACAACCCTCCCCACCGTCACGGACACAACCCTTCCCACTGTCACGGACATAACCCTCCCCACTGTCACCGACACAACCCTCCCCACTGTCACGGACACAACCCTCCCCCCCCGTGACGGACACAACCCTCCCCCACCATCACCGACACAACCCTCCCCACCGTCACGGACACAACCCCCCCCACTGTCACGGACACAACCCTCCCCCCCCGTGACGGACACAACCCCCCCCATCATCACCGACACAACCCCCCCCACCATCACCAACACAACCCTTCCCTCCATCACGGACACAACCCTCCCCATCATCACCGACACAACCCTTCCCTCCATCACCAACACAACCCTCCCCATCATCACCGACACAACCCTCCCCAACATCACCGACACAACCCTCCCCACCGTCACCGACACAACCCTCCCCATCATCACCGACACAACCCTCCCCACCATCACCAACACAACACTCCCTCCATTACCGACACAACCCTCCCCACCATCACCGACACAACCCTCCCCACTATCACGGACACAACCCTCCCCACCGTCACCGACACAACCCTCCCTCCATCACCGACACAACCCTCCCCACCATCACCGATACAACCCTCCCCACTATCACGGACACAACCCTCCCCACCGTCACCGACACAACCCTCCCTCCATCACCGACACAACCCTCCCTCCATCACCGACACAACCCTCCCCACTATCATTGATACAACCCTCCCCACTATCATGGACACAACCCTCCCCACCATCACCGACACAACCCTCCCTCCATCACCGACACAACCCTCCCTCCATCACCGACACAAATCTCCCCACCATCACCGACACAACCCTCCCTCCATCACCGACACAACCCTCCCCACCATCACCGACACAACCCTCCCTCCATCACCGACACAACCCTCCCCACCGTCACCGACACAACCCTCCCTCCATCACCGACACAACCCTCCCCACCATCACCGATACAACCCTCCCCACTATCATGGACACAACCCTCCCCACCGTCACCAACACAACCCTCCCTCCATCACCGACACAACCCTCCTTCCATCACCGACACAACCCTCCCCACTATCATTGATACAACCCTCCCCACTATCATGGACACAACCCTCCCCACCATCACCGACACAACCCTCCCTCCATCACCGACACAACCCTCCCTCCATCACCGACACAAATCTCCCCACCATCACCGACACAACCCTCCCTCCATCACCGACACAACCCTCCCCACCATCACCGACACAACCCTCCCTCCATCACTGACACAACCCTCCCCACCGTCACCGACACAACCCTCCCTCCATCACCGACACAAATCTCCCCACCATCACCGACACAACCCTCCCTCCATCACCGACACAAATCTCCCCACCATCACCGACACAACCCTCCCTCCATCACCGACACAACCCTCCCCACCGTCACCGACACAACCCTCCCTCCATCACTGACACAACCCTCCCTCCATCACTGACACAACCCTCCCTCCATCACAGACACAACCCTCCCCACCGTCACGGAGACAACCCTCCCTCCATCATGGACACAACCCTCCCCACCATCACCAACACAACCCTCCCCACCATCACTGACACAACCCCCCCTCCATCACGGACACAACCCTCCCCACCGACATGGACACAACCCTCCCCTCCATCATGGACACAATACTCCCCACCATACAGACACAACCCTCCCTCCATCACCGACACAACCCTCCCCACCGTCACCGACACAACCCTCCCTCCATCACGGACACAACCCTCCCTCCATCACAGACACAACCCTCCCCACCGTCACGGAGACAACCCTCCCTCCATCATGGACACAACCCTCCCCACCATCACCAACACAACCCTCCCCACCATCACCGACACAACCCCCCCTCCATCACGGACACAACCCTCCCCACCGACATGGACACAACCCTCCCCTCCATCATGGACACAATACTCCCCACCATACAGACACAACCCTCCCTCCATCACCGACACAACCCTCCCCACCATCACCGACACAACCCTCCCTCCATCACTGACACAATACTCCCCACCATACAGACACAACCCTCCCCTCCATCATTGACATAACCTTCCCACCATTCAAGAAGGCAGCTTCCATTCTCACTCACCATTCAGGACATTCCGTCTTCTCATTACTGGCATCTGGAAGCTCATATACAACTTCTGAGGACAGCCTCTGCCCCTCTGACATCAGATTTCTGAACGGTCCATGAACACGGCCTTCATCAACTGTGGGATTAAGTTTAAGAGCACAAGGTAATGTTGAAGCTATACAGGACCCTGGACAGACCCCACTTGGAGTACTGTGCTCAGTTCTGGTCAGCTCACTACAGGAAGGATGTGGAAAGTATAGAAAGGGTGCAGAGGAGATTTACAAGGATGTTGCCTGGATTAGGGAGCATGCCTTATAAGAATAGGTTGAGTGAACTTGGCCTTTTCTCCTTGGAGTGATGGAGGATGAGAGGTGACCTGATAGAAGTGTATAAGATGATGAGAGGCAATAATCAAGTGGATCGTCAGATTCTTTTTCCCAAGGCTGAAATAACTATCATGAGAGGCCACAGTTTCAAGGGGCTTGAAAGTAGGTACAGAGGAGATGTCAGTTTTTTTACACAGACAGTGGTGAGTTCGTGGAATGGGCTGCTGGCAATGGTGGTGGAGACGGATACGATAGGGTCTTTTAAGAGACTTTTGGTAGGTACTTGGAGCTCAGAAAAATAGAGGGCTATGGGTAACCCTAGTAATTACTAAGGTAGGGACATGTTCGACACAACTTTGTGGGCCAAAGTGCCTGTATTGTGTTGTAGGTTGTCTATGTTTTTATCTAAAAGATAGTATCAAATTAAAAGTTAATGTGTACAAAGTCACAAAGCGTAGTGGGAGACTGGAGAATTGGGAAAACCTTAAAAAGAAACAGAGAACAACTGAACAAGAAAGAAGGAAAGGGAAGATAGAGTATGAAAGTAAATTAGCACAAAATATAAAAACAGATAGCAAAAGCTTTTATAAAGATAGAAAGCGGAAGAGGGTGGCTAAAGTCAACATAGTTCCTTGGAGGTCAAGAAGGGAAATTGATATTGGGTGATAAGGAAATGACTGAGGCATTGAACGACTATCTTTTGTCGGTCTTCACGGTGGAGGACACGTTTAATATGCCAAAGAAAGATGTTATGGATGAAATGGGAGGTGAGGACCTCGATAAAATCACTGTCACTAAAGAGATAGTGATGAGCAGGGTAGAGGGCCTGAAGGTAGATAATTCCCTGGTCCTGATGGGATGTATCCCAGTGTGCCGAAGGAATTGGCGGAGGTTATAGTAGACGCGTGGGTAATCATTTATCAAAATTCTCTGGACTCTGGGCAGGTCCCAGCAGATCGGAAGACAGCAAACGTCAGACCACTTATTAAAAAAGGATATAGGCTAAAGATGGGCAACTATAGGCCAGTTATCTTAACATCTGTAGTTGGGAAAATGCTTGAAGCTGTCATTAAAAAAGAAATAGCGGAACATTTAGAAAGGGGTGGTTGCAATAGAGAGACGCAGCATGGATTCAGAAAGGGCAGGTCCTGTTTGACAAACTTACTGGAGTTCTTTGAGGACATAATGAGCGCAGTGGATAGAGGGGAACAGGTGGAGGTCGTATACTTGAATTTCCAGAAGGTGTTCGATAAGCTGTCACACAAGAGACTTGTATATAAGATACGGATGCATGGAGTCAGAGGAAGTGTATTGGCATGGATAGTGGATTGGTTAACCAATGGAAGGCAGTCAGTTGGTATAAATGGGTGTTTCTCTGGTTGGCAGTCTGTGGTGAGTGGGGTGCCGTAGTGGTTGGTGCTGTTTACCATTTACATCGATGATTTGGAAGAGGGGACTGAGTGTAGCGAAGCAAAATTTGCTGATGACACTAAACTGAGTGGAAAAGCAAATTGTACAGAGGATGTAGAGAGTCTACAGAGGGATATAGATAGGTTAAGTGAGTGGGCCAAGGTCTGGCACCTGGAGTACAACGTTGGTAAATGCGAGATCATGCACTTTGGAAGGAATAAAAGAAGAGCAGGTTATTACTTAAATGGTGGAAGATTGCAGCATGCTGTTGTGCAGAGGGACTTGGGAGTGCTTGTGCATGAATCACAAAGGGTTGTCTTGCAGGTACAACAGGTTATTAAGAAGGCAAATGGAATGTTGGCCTTTATTGCTAGAGGGATTGAATTTAAGAGCAGGGAGGTTATGCTGCAACTATACACGGTACTGGTGAGGCTGCACCTGGGGTACTGTGTGCAGTTCTGGTCTCCATACTAGAGGAAGGATATACTGGCTTTTGAGGCAGTGCAGAGGAGGTTCACCAGGTTGATTCCGGGGATGAAGGGGTTAACCTATGAGGAGCGAGTGAGTCACCTGGGACTATACTCTCTGGAGTTCAGAAGAATGAGGGGGGGATCTTATAGAAACATATAAAATTTTGAAAGGGATAGATAAGATAGAAGTAGGAAAGTTGTTTCCATTGGTAGGTGAGACTAGAACTAGGGGACATTGCCTCAAGATTCAGGGGAGAAGATTTAGGACGGAGATGAGGAGAAACTGTTTTTCTCAGAGAGTGGTGAATCTGTGGGATTCTCTGCCCAGGGAAGCAGTTAAGGTTTCTTCACTAAATATATTTAAGCAACAGTAAAATAGGTTTTTCTTTAGTAAAGGAATTAAGGGTTATTGGAGGAAACGCAGGTAGATGGAGCTGTTTAGGGACAGATCAGTCATGATCTGATTGAATGGCGAAGCAGGCTCGATGGGCCAGATGGACTACTCCTGCTCCTATTTCTTATGTTCTTTATGTTTATGTTCTTTATTGTCACCTTTCTGTCAATGTAAACCAGTTGGCATTCGACACCGATCTCCCTCATTAACAAGGCATTTTCACCCAAAGAACTGCAGCTCACTGCAAGCAGTTTGTTGGTTATTTTTCTGCATCATCCTCCATAAGAGACTGTTGTACCTGAAAATCCCAGGAGATCAACATATTCTGAGATACTCAAACCACCCCATCTGGCACCAACAATCACTCCACAGTCAAAGTCACTTTGATCACATTTCCTCCCCTTTCTAATGATTGGTCTGAACAGCAACTGAACCTCTTGACCGTGCCTGCATGCTTTGCTGTATTGAGTTGCTGCCACATGATTGGCTGATTAAATATTTGCATAAATGAGCAGACTTACAGGTGTACCGAACACAAGGTCCCTGAGTGTATTTGAGGCAGAGGTTGATAGGTTCAAGATAAGTAAGGGGTTAAGAGTTACCTCAAAGACAGTGTGACACAGGAGCAGAATTAGGACATTCAGACGATCAAGTCTACTCTGTCATTCCATCATGGTGGATTTACTATCCTTCTCAACTCCGTTCTTCTGCCTTCTCCCACAACTTCTGATGCCCATACTAATTGACAGACAGACAGACGGACATACTTTATTGATCCCGAGGGAAATTGTGTTTCATTACAGCCGCACCAAGAATAGTGAAGAAATATAGCAATATAAAACCATAAATAATTAAATTATAATAAGTTAATCATGCCAAGTGGAAATAAGTCCAGGACCAGCCTATTGGCTCAGGGTGTCTGACACTCCGAGGGAGGAGTTGTAAAGTTTGATGGCCACAGGTAGGAATGACTTCCTATGACGCTCAGTGTTACATCTTGGTGGAATGAGTCTCTGGCTGAATGTACTCCTGTGCCTAACCAGTACATTATAGAGTGGATGGGAGTCATTGTCCAAGATGGCATGCAACTTGGACAGCATCCTCTTTTCAGACACCACCATCAGAGAGTCCAGTTCCACCCCCACAACATCACTGGCCTTACGAATGAATTTGTTGATTCTGTTGGTGTCTGCTACCCTCAGCCTGCTGGCCCAGCACACAACAGCAAACATGATAGCACTGGCCACCACAGACTCATAGAACATCCTCAGCATTGTCCGGCAGATGTTAAAGGATCTCAGTCTCCTCAGGAAATAGAGACGGCTCTGACCCTTCTTGTAGACAGCCTCAGTGTTCTTTGACCAGTCCAGTTTATTGTTGATTCGTATCCCCAGGTACTTGTAATCCTCCACCATGTCCACACTGACCCCTTGGATGGAAACAGGGGTCACCGGTGCCTTAGCCCTCCTCAGGTCCACCACCAGCTCCTTTCACATTAAGCTGCAGATGATTCTGCTCGCACCATGTGACAAAGTTTCCCACCGTAGCCCTGTACTCAGCCTCATCTCCCTTGCTGATGCATCCAACTATGGCAGAGTCATCAGAAAACTTCTGAAGATGGCAAGACTCTGGGCAGTAGTTGAAGTCCAAGGTGTAGATGGTGAAGATAAAGGGAGACAGGACAGTCCCCTGTGGAGCCCCAGTGCTGCTGACCACTCTGTCTGACACACAGTGTTGCAAGCGCATGTACTGTGGTCTGCCAGTCAGGTAATCAATAATCCATGACACCAGGGAAGCATCCACCTGCATCACCGTCAGCTTCTCACCCAGCAGAGCAGGGCGGATGGTGTTAAACACACTGGAGAAGTAAAAAAAAATGACCCTCACAGTGCTCGCCGGCTTGTCCAGGTGGGCGTAGACACGGTTCAGCAGGTAGACGATGGCATCCTCAACTCCTAGTCGGGGCTGATAGACGAACTGGAGGGGGTCTAAGTGTGGCCTAACCATAGGCCGGAGCTGCTCTAGAACAAGTCTCTCCAGGGTCTTCATGATGTGGGAGGTCAATGCCACCGGTCTGTAGTCATTGCAGCCACTGGGGTGCGGCGTCTTCGGTACAGGAACGAGAATCAACAACCTATCAGACTCCCTTTAAGTATACCCAATGACTTTGCCTCCACAGCCATCTCAGCAATTCATCGCCTTCTTGCTAAAGATTCTGAGGTTGTGCCTTCTGGTCCTAGACGTCCACACCATCGGTAACATCCTCTCCACATCCACTCTATCTCAGCTATTCAATATTCAATAGGTTTCAATGGGATCTCCCCTCATTCTTCTAAACTCCAGCGAGTACAGGCCCAGAGCCATCAAACGCTCCTCATACATTAATCCTTTCATTCACAGAACCTCCTCTGGGCCCTGTCAGATGCCAGCACAACTTTTCTTAGATAAGAGGCCCAAAACTGCCCATAGTACTCTGTGCAGTCTGACCAATGCCTTTTAAAGGCTCACCATTGCTGTATTCTTGTCCTCTCAAAATGAGTGCTAACATTATATTTGCCTTCCTTACCACTGACTCAAATTCCAAGCTAACCTTTAGGGCAGGGTGTCCCAACCTGGGGTCCACAGACACCTCGGTTAATCGTAGGGGTGGGGATCCCCTGCTTTTGAGAATCCTGCACAAGGACTCCCAAGTCCCTTTGCACGTCTTTCTCCATTTAGAAAACAGACCGTACCTTTGTTCCTTCTACCAAAGTGCATGTCCATACGCTTCCCAAGATTGTATTCTCTCTGCCACTTCTTTGAGGAAAGAGAAGCAGAATAAAGGGTGTAAAGGTAGTAAGGTAGAAGGGCTAAAGTGTGTGTACTTCAATGCAAGAAGCATCAGGAACAAAGGTGATGAACTGAGAGCTTGGATATATACATGGAATTATGATGTAGTGGCCATTACGGAGACTCGGCTGGCACCAGGGCAGGAATGGATTCTCAATATTCCTGGATTTCAGTGCTTTAAAAGGGATAGAAAGGGGGGGGGGAAGGGGAGGAAGGGTGGCATTACTGGTCAGGGATACTATTACAGCTGCAGAAAGGGTGGGTAATGTAGCAGGATCCTTTTTTGAGTCAGTATGGGTGGAAGTCAGGAACAGGAAGGGAGCAGTTACTCTACTGGGAGTATTTTGTAGGCCCCCTGGTGGCAGCAGAGATACCGAGGAGCAGATTGGGAGGCAGAATTTGGAAAGGTGCAAAAATAACAGGGTTGTTATCATGGGTGACTTTAACTTCCCTAGTATTGATTGGCACTTGATTAGTTCCAAGGGTTTAGATGGGGCAGAATTTGTTAAGTGTGGCCAGGATGGATTCCTGTCACAGTATGTTGACAGACCGACTAGGGGGAATGCCATACTAGATCTAGTATTAGGTAACGAACCGGGTCAGGTCACAGATCTGTCAGTGGGTGAGCATCTGGGGGACAGTGATCACCGCTCCCTGGCATTTAGCATTATCATGGAAAGGGATAGAATCAGAGAGGACAGGAAAATTTTTAATTGGGGAATGTCAAATTATGAGACTATGAGGCTAGAACTTGCGGGTGTGAATTGGGATGATGTTTTTGCAGGGAAATGTACTATGGACATGTGGACGATGTTGAAGGATCTCTTGCAGGATGTCAGGGATAAATTTGTCCCGGTGAGGAAGATACAGAATGGTAGGGTGAAGGAACCATGGGTGACAAGGGAGATGGAAAATCTAGTCAGGTGGAAGAAGGCAGCATACATGAGGTTTAGGAAGCAAGGATCAGATGAGTCTATTGAGGAATATAGGGTAGCAAGAAAGGAGCTTAAGAAGGGGCTGAGAAGAGCAAGAAAGGGGGCATGAGAAGGCCTTGGTGAGGAGGGTAAAGGAAAACCCCAAGGCATTCTTCAATTATGTGAAGAACAAAAGGATGACAGGAGTGAAGGTAGGATCGATTAGAGATAAAGGTGGGAAGATGTGCCTGGAGGATGTGGAAGTGAGTGATGTCCTCAATGAATTCTTCTCGTCGGTATTCACCAACGAGAGGGAACTTGATGACGGTGAGGACAATATGAGTGAGGTTGATGTTCCGGAGCATGTTGATATTAAGGGAGAGGAGGTGTTGGAGTTGTTAAAATACATTAGGACGGATAAGTCCCCGGGGCCTGACGGAATATTCCCCAGGCTGCTCCACGAGGCGAGGGAGGAGATTGCTGAACCTCTGGCTAAGAACGTTATGTTCTCATTGTCCACGGGAATGGTACCGGAGGATTGGAGGGAGGTGAATGTTGACCCCTTGTTCAAAAAAGGTAGTAGGGATAGTCCGGGTAATTATAGACCAGTGAGCCTTACGCCTCTGGTGGGAAAGGTGTTGGAAGAGATTCTTAGAGATAGGATCTATGGGCATTTAGAGAATCATGGTCTGATTAGGGACAGTCAGCATGGCTTTGTGAAGGGCAGATCGTGCCTAACAAGCCTGATAAGAGTTCTTTGAGGAGGTGACCAGGCATATAGATGAGGGTATTGTAGTGTATGTGATCTACATGGATTTTAGTAAGGCATTTGACAAGGTTCCACACGGTAGGCTTATTCAGAAAGTCAGAAGGCATGGGATCCAGAGAAGTTTGGCTGGGTGGATTCAGAATTAGCTTGCCTGCAGAAGGCAGAGGGCCGTGGTGGAGGGAGTACTTTCAGATTGGAGGGTTGTGACTAGTGGTGTCCCACAAGGATCTGTTCTGGGACCTCTACTTTTTGTGATTTTTATTAACGATCTGGATGTGGGGGTAGAAGAGTGGGTTGGCAAGTTTGCAGATGACACAAAGGTTGGTGGTGTTGTAGATAGTGTAGAGGATTGTCAAAGATTGCAGAGTGACATTGATAGGATGCAGAAGTGGGCTGAGAAGTGGCAGATGGAGTTCAAACCAGAGAAGTGTGAGATGGTACACTTTGGAAGGACAAACTCCAAGGCAGAGTACAAAAGTCAATGGCAGGATACTTGGTAGTGTGGATGAGCAGAGGGATCTGGGGGTACATGTCCACAGATCCCTGAAAGTTGCCTCACAGGTAGATAGGGTAGTTAAGAAAGCTTATGGGGTGTTAGCTGTCATAAGTCGAGAGATAGAGTTTAAGAGATGCGATATAATGATGCAGCTCTATAAAACTCTAGTTAGGCAACATTTGGAGTACTGTGTCCAGTTCTGGTCGCCTCACTATAGGAAGGATGTGGAAGCATTGGAAGGGTACATAGGAGATTTACCAGGATTCTGCCTGGTTTAGAGAGTATGGATTATGATCAGAGATTAAGGGAGCTAGGGCTTTACTCTTTGGAGAGAAGGAGGATGAGAGGAGACATGATAGAGGTGTACAAGATATTAAGAGGAATAGACAGAGTGGACAGCCAGTGCCTCTTCCCCAGGGCACCACTGCTCAGTACGTGGACATGGCTTTAAGGTAAGGGGAGGGAAGTTCAAGGGGGATATTAGAGGAAGGTTTTCCACTCAGAGAGTGGTTGGTGCATGAAATGCACTGCCTGAGTCAGTGGTGGAGGCAAATACACAAGTGAAGTTTAAGAGACTGAGAGACAGGTATATGGAGGAATTTAAGGTGGGGTGTTATATGGGAGGCAGGGTTTGAGGGTTGGCACAACATTGTGGGCCAAAGGGCCTGTACTATGTTGTACTATTCTTTGTTTCTATGTTCTTTGCCCATTCTCCTAATTTGTTATTCTGCAGACTCCCAGCTTCCTCAACACTACTCGCCCCTCAACCTATCTTTGTATCGTCCTTAAACTTGGCCAGAAAACTATCAATTCTGCCACGCAAATCATTGGCCTATACTGTGAAAAGAAGTGGTCCCAACGCCGGCCCCTGTGGAACACCACTAGTCCCTGGCAGCCAACCAGACAATGCTCCCCTTCAATCCCACTCTTCGCCTCCTGCCAGTCAACCAATCTTCTGTCCATGTTAGTACCATTCCTGTAATAAACTCCATCTGCCTCTCTCTGAACAACTTCTCATGCGATCTGTATCCATGACAACCTTCCTTTCTCCACAACACCGCCAACTTGTGTTAGTCACAAACCTACCAATCATACCTCCAACATTCACAACTCAGGTTTTAACACTTTACACATGAGGTACCCTGTAGTAAACCACAGGCCAATGTTCAAATTAAACTTTAATATCAAAGTGCATATATTTATTTGGAGTATTGTGTACAGTTCTGGTCACTGAATTATAGGAAAGATGTCAACAAAATAGAGAGAGTACAGAGAAGATTTACTGGAATGTTACCTGGGTTTCAGCACCTAAGTTACAGGGAAAGGTTGAACAAGTTAGGTCTTTATTCTTTGGAGTGTAGAAGGTTGAGGGGGAACTTGATTGAGGTATTTAAAATTATGAGGGGGATAGATAGAGTTGACATGGATAGGCTTTTTCCATTGAGAGTAGGGGAGATTCAAACAAGAGGACATGAGTTGAGAGTTAAGGGGCAAAAGTTTAGGGGTAACACGAGGTGGAATTTCATTACTCACAGAGTGGTAGCTGTGTGGAACGAGCTTCCAATAGAAGTGGTAGAGGCAGGTTCGGTTTTGTCATTAAAAAAAAATTGGATAGGTATATGGACTGGAAAGGAATGGAGGGTGTGGGGCTGAGTGCAGGTCGGTGGGACTAGGTGAGAGTAAGCGTTCAGCACGGACTAGAGGGGCTGAGATGGCCTGTTTCCGTGCTGTAATTGTTACATGGTTATATATGTCACTATATACAACCTTGAGATTCACTTTCTTGTGGTCACACGCTCTAAATAACCATAACAGAATGAATGAAAATCCACCCACTGGGGCTGTCAGCCTGAGTGCAGAAGACAACAAATTGTGCAAATACAAAATGAAGAATTTATAATAATAAATAAATAAGCAATAAATATCAAGAACATGAAATGAAGGGTCCTTGAAAATGACTCCATAGGTTGTAGGAACATTTCACTGATGGGGCAAGTAAAATTATCACATTTCTTTCAACAACCTGATGGCTGAGGGGTAATAACTGTTCCTGAACCTTGGGTGTGAGTCTTAAGGCTTATGTACCTACTTCCTGATGGCAGCACCAAGAGGAGAGCATGTCCTGGGTGGTGGGGGGTCCCTGATGATGGATGCTGCTTTCCTGCCACAGCATTTCATTTAGGAGTGCACAGTAGTTGGGGCTGCTCACCAGTGATAGACCGGGCCATATCCACTACTTTTTGTAGCATTTTCCATTTTCCATTCGAGGGCATTGGTGTTTCCATACCAGGCTGTGATGCAGCCGGTCAATATACTCTCCACCACACATCTATAGAAGTCTGTCACGCTGAATCTCTGCAAACTCATAAGGAAGTAGTGGTGCTGCCATGCTTTCTTCATAATTGCATTTATTTGTTAACCCAGGACAGGTCGTTTGAAATAATAAAACCTCGGAATTTAAAGTTGCTGACCCTCTCCACCTCTGACCTTCCGATGAGGACTGGCTCATGACCCTCTGGTTTCCTTCCTACAAGGTCAATAACACCGGACAACAAAGAATTTGCTTCCTGAATACTTCTGGTGTACTTTATGGATTTTGGGCTGCTGATCAAGCAAAATCACCATGAGATTTCCCTACCACTCACCATTTTTAAAAAATCACTTATATTTGCTATTTCAATTCATTATTCAAATCAATTAAAATGTTGCCCACAATGTAAAGTGAAAAGTTCTCCATCGTGTCCAGGTATGTTGGAATGCTAGAGTAGACTTGATGGGCCAAATGGCCTAATTCTGGTCATATATTTTATGGTCAATGTCAGGAAAGCCAAGAGCTGATTACAGACTATAGGAGGAAACCGGAGGTACATGAGCCAGTCCTCACTTGGCCATCAGAGGCAGAGGGAGTCAGTTCGGTAAAAATTCCTTGGCATTATCATATCAGGGGATCTGTTCTGGGACCGGCATGTAAGCGTCATCACAAAGGCTCAACTTCACCTCTACTTTCTTACTTGTGTAGATTCACTTGTCACCAAAAACTGACAAACTTCTTTCCAATATTTTTATTAATATTATATAAATTGCATGAATACAAATACAAAATTCATAAGGATACAAGTAATACGAATTACATTACATTTAAATCACAGTAATATGACCACTGTATCCCATATTCCAGATCAATCATGTAGAAAAAAAGATTGAATTATGAAATGAAATAAAATAATATAATAATTTTAAAAAATCTACCCCCACTACCAAAATGAGCCAGTTGGTGAAAAAAAAGAGAAAAAAAATTACCATCTAATAATATATTAATAATGGCTCAGACCCATACTTTAATAACAGTTCAATGATTATGAAAATAACTCAGTAAGGGTCCCCAGAACATTAGAAAATCATGTTTAGAATCAGAAATCGAACAACGAATCTTCTCTAGATCAAGGCACAACATAGTTTCAGATATCCGTTGAATATGAGTGGGAGGGGCAGCCTCCTTCCACTTGAGCAGGGTCGCCCTCCTGGCCATAAGAGACATAAAGGACAATACCCACAAATTAGGTGGCTTCAGGTTTGTAATACTATCCTCAACAATATCAAACATGGCAGTCAAGGGATTGGGCTTAAAATTAACATTGAAAAGTACGGAAAAAGTTTGAAATACACCTTTCCAAAATTTTTCAAGGCTTGGATGTCACCAAAAACTGAGAAAGTTCTAACGATGTGGAGTGGAGAACATTCCAGCTGGTTGCATCGCAGTCTGGTGTGGAAACACCAATGCCCAAGGACGGAAAATGCTGAAGAAAGTGGTGGATACAGTCCAGTCCATCACAGGCATTCCCAGGAATGGGCACATTTACAAGGAACACTGCCACAAGGAAACAGCGTCCATCATCAAAGACCCTCACGTTCCTGCCAACACCCTCATCTCACTGATACAATCAGGCAGAAGGGTCAGAAGCCTTTGGTCCCACACCACCAGCTTCAGGAACAGGTATTACCTTTCAACTATCAGACTCCTGTACCGGCGTGGATAACTTCAGCCTGAACTGATTCTACCACCTACAGGCTCACGTTCAAGGACTCTTTGCAACTCAAGATCTGAGTATTACTGTTTACCTTATTCATTTTCCTTTGAAAACTTTCATTTAACACTTACATAGCTCCTCGGGTTAATAAACCCTTTCAGCGTTTGAGGGGCTTCCACACCTGACTCAGCCACTCCGTGTGCAGGAGCAGAAGGAGCCCAGACCGTGATCCTCTGGGATGGGGAGAGTGTGTTTGCTGGTGAGAGCAGCACTGGACGGAGGAAGGATCATCCGTTTGGTGGGGGGAGCACATCTGAGCTGGAGGGAGTGACCGGCTTTAAGGGAGCTGGAAGGAAGTACCTCAGGGCAAATGAGGGAGCATCGGGGGAGGGAGCACCTCTGAGCCAAAGAGGGAGTGGCTGTGGGCTGGGTACAGCAACAGGTAGGCAGCAGGGCCACGAATGGTGGAGACCTCATTTAGATCCCTCCAGACCATTACTTCACATAAGCCATTGGGTGGGAGTGATACACGGTGGGGACAAGGTGTGGCCAAGAGGATTGACATGGCAAGGCAGATGTTGTCTATGGGGGACTTTGAAAAGATGTCACCTTGTAGCTAGTCTGGAAGGTGAGAACACGTGGGATCGAGGGTGAGATAAGGAAATGGACACAATATTGGCCTTGGTAGTTAAGAGTTGCAATGGGAATGTGACCAACGGTTTACTGAAGGGATTGTGCAGTGTCCCTCTTCAAATAAGTTTACCCGATCAACGAAGTTGGTGAGGTAGTGCACAGTGAAGAGGGTTATCTCAGAATACACGGAATTCCAGATGACCTGGGGAACAGGGCCAAGGAATGGCAGCTGGAGTTAAACTCGAAAACTTTGCATCTAGTGATCATTATGCCATCAGCTTGGACTGACACCTTGCACTATTGTCCAGTTTATTATTTATTGTAATGCCTGCACTGTTTTTGTGTACTTTACGCAGTCATGTGTACATCTGTAGACTAGTATAGCTTTCTCTGTGTTTTTCTTTTATTACGTAGTTCAGTCTAGTTTTTTGTACTGTGTCATGTAAACCATGGTCCTGACAAACGTTGTCTCATTTTTACTGTGTACTGTACCAGCAGTTATGGTCGAAATGACAATAAAAGTTGACTTGACTTGACTTGAATTTCAAGGCAATGCAAGAGAACACTTAAGAAAGAAACAAGGAAGGCTAAAAGAAGGCATTAACTTGCTCCAACAGACCAAGTCGCAGAAGAATCCTAAGGGCTTCTACAGACACAGTATGTTAAGAGCAAAAGGATTGCAAAGGACAGAATTGGTCCACTGAAAGATCACAATGGTAATCTAGGCTTGAAGCCAAAAGAAACGGGGAGATCTGAAATTGATTTTACACATCTGTATCAACTTGGGAGATGGACACAGAGTTGAAAGAAGTGAGGCTAAGCAGCAGTGAGGTCCTGGACCCTGTACAGATTACAGAGGAGGTGCTCACTCCTCACAAGGTATTCCCTCGGATCCTGTCGAATGCAAGTGCTGAAACTGCAGGGGTCCCAGTTAAATCATCCTTAATGACAGGTGAGGTACCAGATGAGTGAAGAATAGCTGATGCTGTTCTGCTGCTTACGAAAGGCTGTAAGAATGAACCAGGAAATTATAGGCCGCTGAGTCTGACATCAGTAGTGGGAAAGTTATCGGACGGTATTCTTAGGGACCAGGTATATGAGTATTTAATAGACGGGATTGATTAGGGATAGTCAGGATGGCTTTGTGTGTGGTAGGTCGTGTCTAACCAATCTTACAGAGTTTTTTGAGGAAGTTACCAGGAAAGTTGATGAAGGCAAGGGAGTGGATGTTACCTACATGGACTTCAGCAAGGCCTTTGACAAAGTCCCACATGGGACATTGGTCAAGACGGTTCCATTACTTGACATTGAAGATGAGATAGTAAATTGGATTATGGAAGAAGCCAGAGATTGGTAACAGATAGTTTTTTCTGTGACTAATGGACTGCTGTAGGGATTGGTGATGTGTCTGTTGTTGTTTGTCATCTGTATCAACATTCTGGATGATAATGTGGTAAACTGGATCAGCAAATTTGCAGATGACACCAAGATTTGTGTTGTAGTGGACAGTGAGGAAGACGATCATAGCCTGCAGGGGGATCTCTACCAGCTGGAAAAATGGGATGAAAAATGGCAGATGGAATTTCATGCAGACAAGTACGAGGTGTTGAATTTCAGTAGGACCAACCAGGGTACGTCTTACATTGAATGGTCCGGCACTGAGGAGTGTGGTGGAACAAAGGGGCCTGGGAATGCACAACCATAATTCATTGAAAGTGTGTGTTGCAGGCAGATTGGGTCCTAAAGTATTTGGCATATTGGCCTTCATCGATCATAATAGTGAGCCCAGGAGATGGGTTGCTATGTTCAAGTTGTATGATGTTGGTGAGGCCTAATTTGGAGAACTGTGTGCAGTTTTGGTCACCTACCTACAGGAAAGATGCAAATAAGATTGAAAGTTTACAGAGAAAATTTACAGGATGTTGCCGGGACTGGAGACATGAGGTACAAGAAAAGATTGAGTCGGATATAACTTTATTCCTTGGAACATAGAAGACTCAGGAGAGATTTGATAGATGTATACAACATTATGAGTATACAACATTATGGGTATAGATAGGGTAAATGCAAGCAGGCTTTTTCCACTGAGATTGGCTGACACAACAACTGGAGATCATGGGTTAAGGGTGAAAAGTAAAATGTGGAAGGGGAACATGAGGGGAAACCACTTCACCGAGGGAGGTGAGAGTGTGGAACAAGCTGCTAGCAAAAGTGGTGGATGCGATTTTGATTTCAATGTTTACGGGCCTGTTTCTGTGCTTTAGCTTTCTATGACTCCATGATGCTAAGTGTGAGGTGTTGATTTTGGGAAGATATCCCAGGGCAGGGTGCAGACAAAAATGTCAGGGAAATGGAGTTTGTAGATCAGACAGACTTATACATAACACACAACAAAATAAACATTGACATTTGTACAAGTTCAGAATCAGATCAGGTTCATTATCACTGAGATACATATGACATTTTTTTCTGTTGAAGCCCCAACGCAGTGGAATACATAAAAAAGTACAATAAGAATTGTGTAAAAAGTAGATAGTGCAAAAAGGGAGATGATAGTGAGCTGGTGTTCATGGGTTCACGGACCATTCGGACATCTGATGAACACTAGGAAGTTGTTCTAAAACTGTTCTTTAATTTGTAGAGAAATAAACCACAGTAACAGGCTCTTCCAACCCGATGAACCTGCTCTGCTAAATCACACCCGTCTGACCAATTAACCCATTCATCTGGGTGTCTTTGGAAGGTGGGAGGAAACCAGAAACCTGAGCACCCGTCGGATCCCGTGCGGAGACGGGGAGATCATATATCTCCTTACAGACGGTGGTGGGAATCGAACCGTTGCCCCTGGCTCTGTAATAGTGACCTGCTACCCATTATGCTACTGTTCTGTCCATGATGAGTGTCCATCCTCCGGCTCTGCTACCTCCTCCCTCACAGCAGTAATGAGGAGAGGGCGTGGTGAGCAAGGTGACTTAGACCATAAGATAGAGGAACAAATTAGGCCATTCGGTTCTTCAAATCCGCTCCACCGTTTGATCATGACTGATCCATTTCCCTCTCGACTCCATTCGCTTGCCTTCCTCCCGTAATCTTTTACGCCCTGACTTATCAAGAACCTATGAACCTCTGTCTTAAATACACCCAGTGACCTGGCCTCCACAGCCCCCTGTGGCAATAAATTCCACAGATTCACCACCTTCTGGCTGAAGAAATTCCTCCCGATTTCTGTTCTAATTGGACAACCCTGAGGTTGTGCCCTCTGGTCCTAAGCTCCCTCACTATAGGAAACATCCTCTCCACACCCACTCCATCTTGGCCTTTCAACATTCAATAGGATTCAGTGAGATCCTCCCCCACCTTCTATTTCCCTAAATTCCAGCAAGTGCAGGCTCACAGCCAAACTTTCCTCATTTGAGAAGCCTTACATTGCTGGGATCAATTTCCTGAACCCCCTTTGAACCCTCCCAACATCAGCACATCCTTTCTTAGATAAGGGGCACAAAAGTGCTCACAATAATCCGAATGAGGCCTCACCAGAGCCTTATAAAGCCTCAGCATTACATCCCTGCTTTAATAGTCTGGTCCTCTCGAAATGAATGCTAAAATTGCATTTGCCTTCCTTCCCACCGATTCCATCTGCAAGTTAACCTTGGGAATCCTGCACAAGGACTAGCATGTCCTTTTGCACCTCATTTTTTCCCATTTTCTCTCCATTTGGAAAATTGTCATTTCTTTGCCTATTCTCAGAATCAGTCCAAGTCCTTCTGCACCCCCTCTCCTTCCACAATTCTACCTGTCCCTCCACATGTCTTTGTATCATCCACAAACTTGGCCACAAAGCCAGCAATTCTGTCAGCCAAATCACTGATATACAATGTACAGAGAAGTAGTCCCAAAACTGACCCCTGAGGAACGGCAGCCAATCAGAAAAGGACCTGTTAATTCCCACTCTTTGCCCCCTTCCAATAGCCAAAGCTCTATCCATGCTCGTATTTGTTCTGAAATGCCATGCACTCTTGCTAAGCTCGCTTACCTTCATACTTCAACTTTTCCTTCCTTGTGGCTGTTGTAGTTGCCCTCTGTTGGTTTTTTCAAACGTTTCCCAGTCCCACTTGGTGGTAAGTTTCACCTCACTAGGACCTTAAAGGAGACACATTTGCAAATTGATAGTCAACAGTGATTGGGTAATCAGGTAATGAACAGCAGCTAATAGAAAGAAGTTGGGGTCAAGCAGGCTGGAGTCTTTGGAGTTGGGAGCTGAGCGGCTCTGGTGTGAAGAGGCTGAGTAAGTGACCCAGGTGTGGGGAGGGGGAGCAGTGAGAAGTCGCAGGTAAGACCTTCCTTAAGATGTTTTATTTTGCTGTTGACCTTTGACATTGTTTCAGTGCAGACAGGAAGGTAGTGTTGGATTAGAGTAACATTGTTCTTTTTCTTCCAGTTTGCTTATAATGTTTATATAATTACCTGTATGAGTAATTGTTCATTGAGTTTTCAGTATCAGTAGTACAGGTGATTCTGTACTTTTCCAGAAGCTCCTTTGCAGTGTGTGTCATACAATTGAACCCGACCAGTTGATAGGTTATTCTGTATCACTGGAAACTCTCCAGTCTGAGCTACTTCTTGTAAAAATGATAATTTCTTTGTTCATTGTCTTTCTTTGCCTCTACCTTCCTTACAGTAGACCAAGCTGATAACCATTATTTTGTTTTGTTATCAACACTGAATAAACAGAAGAGAGGGTCCAGAGAAAGTTCATGAGAATGAGAAATGAAAGTGTTAATATATCAGGAGCATTTGATGATTCTGGGCCTGTTCTTGCTGGAGCTTAAAAGAAAGGAGTTTTGAAAAGTATCAAAGGTTGAGATAGAGTGGACATACAGAGAACGTTTTCTACAGTGGAGTCTTCGATCAGAGGGCACAGCCTCAGAATACAAGGATGTCCTATTAGAAAAGAGATGATGAGGAATTTATTTAGGCAGAAGTTGGTGAATCTGTAGAAATTTATGGCCATGTCATTGTGTAAACTTTAGCTGAATTTAACAGACCCTTGATTAGGAAATTACCGAAGATTACGGGGGCAGGCAGGCGAATGCAGTAGAGAGATAAACTAAATCTGCCATCTTGGAATAGCAGAGCAGAGAGGCCTAATCAGCTCCTCTGTTTGTGTGTTGATATATTTATTCATTTATATCTGCTGCTTTATCTATTTATGTACTGACTGAGATACAGAGCAGAATAGGCTCTTCGAGGCATTCGGCCCAGCAAGAATCCTAGCCCAATCACGGGACAGTTTACAATGACTAATCAACCTACCAACCGGTTCCCTTTTGGACTCTGGGTGGAAACCAGAGCACCCGGAGGAAACCCACAGGGTCACAAGGACAACATACAAGCTCCTTCCTGACAGTGGTGGGAATTGATCCTGGGTCACCTGTACTGTAAAGTGTTGTGGTAACTACCACACTATGGTGCTGTCCTCATGTCTTATGGTCTTGTCTCACGGTCTCCCCGATGATGATATCTGCAGTTGGTGCACCCAGTAGCTACTTGGGACAGTAGTTTGACAGGGGCTGGAGAACTGGAATAGGTGCTGAATGTTCCACCGTTTCAATGTTTGAGAATCGATAGAAGGAGATTAAAGGTGATTGGATCCATTGAGTGTGTATGGGTAAAACTCAAAACAATAAAGATGCAATCATTCTGATTGTATCAGGGCTTTTGTCGTGGTTGATTTCAGTTACTCCAATATACACTGCTCCGTAGTGTGAGAGATCAGACAGGACAGAATTTGGTAGATGCATCCAGGAGTGTCTCTTAAAACATAGGTGAGGTGAGGTGGACCTGCTGTTGAGTAATAAGCCTGGCCAGACTGACACATTCCCATGGGAGAATTGTCAGGCGAACACTAACCACAAGTTTTAAGATATCTAACGATAAGGGCAAGTACAAATCGTGCCAGAGTACTAGATTAGAGCACGGCAAATTACAAGACTATTCAGCAGGAACTAAGCATAATTAACTGGGAACAGTAGTTTTTAGACAAGTCCACATCTGACCTGTGGAGGGTGTTAAAAAACCAACTTCACAGAGTACAGGACAGGTATTCTCCATGTCAGGAGGTCAGGGATGGCAAGGTCAGGGAACCTTGGATGTTGAGAGAGGTGGTGAATTTAGTCAAAAAGAAAAGGAAGTGTAGGTAAGGTTTAGGAAGCCAGATTCAACCAGAGAAACTGAGAATTTTAAGGAAACCAGAAATGAACTCACAAAGGGAATTAGGAAAACCAGGAGTGGCTGTGAAATGCCCTTGGCAAGTTGGACTAAAGAGAATCCAGGGCACTCTACTCATACGGTCGATCAAGAGCAGAGTGTAAATGGGAGAGGGTAGGACCATTCATGGATTAAGGACGGAACATGTATTTGGAGGTGGAGGATGTGGGCAAGGTCATAAATGAGTAATTTACATCAGTATTACCAGTGAGGATGGTGAGATCAGTGTGGACTGAGATAATTTACTAGGGCATCTCTATATCTGCAGTAGGAGGTAGTGTTGGGTCTTTTGAAGAACATGAAGGTGGATAAGTCCCCAGGGCCTGACATGATATACCACAAGTTAGTGAGAGAGGCAAGAGAGAAGATTGCTGTGGCTTTGATCAACATCTTCATGACCTCTCCTGCCACGGGAGTATCGAGAAGCTGTTGTTGTTCCATTTATTAAAGGGAAATTGGGACAATCCTGGAAACTATAAACCAGAGAGTCTTCAGTCGGAGGTGGGGGGATGACTGGGATTTACAAGCATTTGGCCTAATTTGGGGCAGTTAGCACGGTTTTGTGGGAGACAAATCGTGTCTTACTAACTTGAGGTGACAAGGGTGATTGAAGGTAGAGCTGTGGATATTGTCTACGTGGCTTTTCGTAATGCATTTGGCAAGATTCTTCATGGGACGTACATTCAGATGGTTGAGATGCATGGGATCCAGTCTATAGGCCATTTGGCTTCACAGCTGGCTGCTCACAGAAGAGAGAGTAGTGGTGGGAGGCCCGTGGCTCATGGTAATCTGCAGGGACCCGTCTGGGACCTACACTGATTGTGATATATAGAAGTGACTCGGATGAGAATATGGATGGGTGGCTTGGTAAGTATGTAGACAACATGAAGATCGCTGGTGTTGTGGATCGTGTCGAAGTCTGCCAAAGGACACAGCCGGATGTCAGTTACTGATATGGGCAGAGAAATGGCGTATGGAGTTTAATTTGGTCAACTGTGAGGTAGTGCTCTTTGGGAGATGAAATGTAAATTGACGGTGCACCTTTAATGGTGAGACCCTCAGAGATGGGAAGAGGAATCTCCTAGTCCAGGTCCGTTGCTCTCTCCACTTTCCACATGGATTGATAGGGTGGTAAAGAAGGCAAAGTAAAACAAGCTCAGTAAAATGTGTCAGTGATTGAAAACTAACGAGGAGAGTAAAGTCAGAATCAGTTTCAATATCACCGGCATGTTGTGAAATTTGTTAAGTCAGCAGCAGCAGTACAATGCATTACATGTGTAATGCCCTGGGAAAGGTTTCAATGGGTTTTTCTGTAGCAACAGTGTTTGGGTTATAGAAACATAGAAAATAGGTGCAGGAGTAGGCCATTCGGCCCTTCGAGCCTGCACCACCATTCAGTATGATCATGGCTGATCATCCAACTCAGAACCCTGTACCTGCTTTCTCTCCATACCCCTGATCCCTTTAGCCACAAGGGCCATATCTAACTTCGTCTTAAATATAGCCAATGAACTGGCCTCAACTGTTTCCTGTGGCAGAGAATTCCACACATTCACCACTCTCTGTGTGAAGAAGTTTTTCCTCATCTCGGTCCTAAAAAGCTTCCCCTTTATCCTTAAACTGTGACTCCTCGTTCTGGACTTCCCCAACATCAGAAACAATCTTCCTGCATCTAGCCTGTCTGATCCCTTTAGAATTTTATACGTTTCAATAAGATCCCCCCTCCATCTTCTAAATTCTAGTGAGTATAAGCCTAGTCGATCCAGTCTTTCTTCATATGAAAGTCCTGACATCCCAGAAATCAAGCTGGTGAAGCTTCTTTGTACTCCCTCTATGGCAAGAATGTCTTTCCTCAGATTAGGGGACCAAAACTGCACACAATACTCTAGGTGCAGTCTCACCAAGGCCTTGTACAACTGCAGTAGAACCTCCCTGCTCCTGTACTCAAATCCTTTTGCTATGAATGCCAACATACCATTTGCCTTTTTCACCATCTGCTGTACCTGCATGCCCACCTTCAATGACTGGTGTACAATGACACCCAGGTCTCGTTGCACCTTCCCTTTTCCTAATCAGCCACCATTCAGATAATAATCTGTTTTCCTGTTCTTGCAACCAAAGTGGATAACCTCACATTTATCCACATTGAATTGCATCTGCCATGAATTTGCTCACTCACCTAACCTATCCAAGTCACCCTGTATCCTCTTACCATCCTCCTCACAGCTAACACCGCCACCCAGCTTCGTGTCATCCGCAAACTTGGAGATGGTGCATTTAATTCCCTCGTCTAAATCATTAATATATATTGTAAACAACTGAGGTCCCAGCACTGAGCCTTGCGGTACCCCACTAGTCACTGCCTGCCATTCTGAAAAAGTCTGGTTTACTCCCACTCTTTGCTTCCAGTCAGCCAACCAATTCTCTATCCACATCAATACCATACCCCCAATA
The DNA here is from genome assembly GCF_048418815.1 of Hemitrygon akajei. Taxonomy (NCBI): domain Eukaryota; kingdom Metazoa; phylum Chordata; class Chondrichthyes; order Myliobatiformes; family Dasyatidae; genus Hemitrygon; species Hemitrygon akajei. Next base: position 163,275,369 of record NC_133124.1, read on the forward strand.
CCATGTGCTTTAAGTTTGCACACTAATCTCCTGAGTGGGACCTTGTCAAAAGCCTTTTGAAAATCTAAATATACCACATCCATTGGCTCTCCCCTATCCACTCTACTAGTTACATCTTCAAAAAATTCTATAAGATTCGTCAGAGATGATTTTCCTTTCACAAATCCGTGCTGATTTTCTCCGATGATTTCACCTCTTTCCAAATGTGCTGTTACCACATCTTTGATAACCGACTCTAGCATTTTCCCCACCACCGATGTCAGACTCACCGGTCTATAATTCTCCGGTTTTTCTCTCCCTCCTTTTTTAAAAAGTGGGGTTACATTAGCCACCCTCCAACCCTCAGGAACCAATCCAGAATCTAAGGAGTTTTGAAAAATTATCACTAATGCATCCACTATTTCATGGGCTGCTTCCTTAAGCACTCTGGGATGCAGACCATCTGGCCCTGGGGATTTATCTGCCTTTAATCCCTTCAATTTATCTAACACCACTTCCCTACTAACATGTATTTCCCTCAGTTCCTCCATCTCACTAGACCCTCGGTCCCCTACTATTTCCATAAGATTGTTTAATCCTCCTTGGTGAAGACAGAACCAAAGTAGTTATTCAATTGGTCTGCCATATCTTTGTTCCCTATGATCAATTCACCTGTTTCTGACTGTAAGGGACCTACATTTGTCTTGAGCAATCTTTTTCTTTTCACATATCTATAAAAGCTTTTACAGTTAGTTTTTGTGTTCCCTGTCAGCTTTCTCTCATAATCTTTTATCCCTTTCCTAATTAAGCCCTTTGTCCTCCTCTGCTGGTCTCTGAATTTCTCCCAGTCCTCAGGTGTGCTGCTTTTTCTGGTTAATTTATATGTTTCTTCTTTGGACTTGATACTATCCCTAATTTCCCTTGTTAGCCACGGGTGCACTACCTTCCCTGATTTATTCTTTTGCCAAACTGGGATGAACAATTGTTGTAGTTCATCCATGCGATCTTTAAATGCTTGCCATTGCATATCCACCGTCAACCCTTTAAGTATCATTTGCCAGTCTATCTCAGCTAATTCACGTCTCATACCTTCAAAGTTTCCCTTCTTTAAGTTCAGAACCTTTGTTTCTGAATTAACTATGTCACCCTCCGTCTTAATGAAGAATTCCACTATATTATGGTCACTCTTGCCCAAGGGGCCTCGCACAACAAGATTGCTAACTAACCCTTCCTCATTGCTCAATACCCAATCTAGAATGGCCTGCTCTCCAGTTGGTTCCTCGACACGTTGGTTCAGAAAACCATCCCGCATACATTCCAAGAAATCCTCTTCCTCAGCACACTTACCAATTTGGTTCACCCAATCTATATGTAGATTGAAGTCACCCATTATAACTACTGTTCCTTTATTGCACTCATTTCTAACTTCCTGTTTAATGCCATCCCCAACCTTACTACTACTGTTAGGTGGCCTGTACACAACTCCCACCAGCGTTTTCTGCCCCTTAGTGTTATGCAGCTCTACCCATATCGATTCCACATCCTCCAGTCCTTCCTTTCTATTGTGTTAATCTCCTCTCTAACCACCAATGCTACCCCACCTCCTTTTCTTTCCTGACTATCCCTCCTGAATATTGAATATCCCTGGATGTTGAGCTCCCATCCTTGGTTACCCTGGAGCCATGTCTCTGTGATCCCAACTCTATCATATTCATTAATAACTATCTGCACATTCAATTCATCCACCTTGTTACGAATACTCCTCGCATTGACACACAAAGCCTTCAGGCTCGTTTTTACAACACTCTTAGCCCTTATACAACTATGTTGAAAAGTGGCCCTTTTTGCCTTTTGCCCTAGATTTGCCTGCCTGCCACTTTTACTTTTCACCTTCTTACTTTTTGCTTCTACCCTCATTTTACACCCCACTGTCTCTCTGTACTTGTTCCCATCCCCCTGCCACATTAGTTTAAAGCCTCCTGAACAGCAGTAGCAAACACTCCTCCTAGGACATTGGTTCCAGTCCAGCCCAGGTTCAGACCGTCCTGTTTATACCGGTCCCACCTCCCCCAGAATTGGTTCCAATCCCCAGAAATTTGAATCCCTCCCCTTTGCACCATTTTTCAAGCCATGTATTCATCTGAAATATACTCCTATTTCTACTCTGACTAGCACGTGGCACTGGTAGTAATCCAGAGATTATTACCTTTGTAGTCCTACTTTTTAGTTTATCTCCTAACTCCCTAAATTCACCTTGTAGGACCTCATCCCATTTTTTACCTATATCGTTGGTACCTATGTGCACCACGACCACTGGCTGTTCACCCTCCCATTCCAGAATGTCCTGCAACTACTCAGAGACATCCTTGACCCTTGCACCAGGGAGGCAACATACCATCCTGGAGTCTCGTTTGCGGCCGCAGAAACGCCTATCTATTCCCCTTACAATCGAATCCCCTATCACTATAGCTCTCCCACTCCTTTTCCTTCCCTCCTGTGCCGCAGAGCCACCCATGGTGCCATGAACTCGGCTGCTGCTGCCTTCCCCTGATGAGACATCTGCCCCAACAGTATCCAAAACGGTATCTCTGTTTAGGAGATAGAGATAACGGGATATAATGGAGATAGAGATTGGAATGTGTACCGTCCAATGAAGGGAGAGTTTTTTCTTGTTCTGTGCCTGAGAACGAGGTGTCTGGGTCTTTTGTTTGACGAGAGATGAAGACAGAAGACGCCAGAAAGGAAAGGTCATAGACAGCAGGACGGAGTGGACTTGGAGTGGAGCCAGGAGTCAACGGAGCCCGGGGAAATCGATGGAGGACCAGCAGGAGGAAACTGTGAGCTCCAACGTGCACATTAGACTGTTTCATTAAAATGGGCCCTTTTCTTTTTGTTTTACTTTACTAACCCTTTAGTCAAATGAAGAATTAAAAAGCAAAATTGATTAACTGCACATGGTGTACTCTCTGTTATTTCGTGGTACTGATTTGTAACGGGGGAACAGATCACACAGATCCACACAAACAAGAGGTTTTACACCTCAGGTTTCACACATCTGGTGGAGCTGGAGACTGTCTTCCCTAGACTAACACCGCCAGCCCAACCTGAGGGTTACACATGATAAATATCGAGAAAAATAAATACACTGATGGTTCGTCAGTGATTGAGAGGAGATTCAAATGTTCCTTTTCTGGAACTGAGGGTATTGACCAGGTTACGTATCACTGCAACTTGAAGGTCGCTATCTGGGAGCAGTAAAGGTGTATATATGGAACTAACAAACTTCAGTCCTGCCCGTCTGCTGAAGAGTACTCATTGGCTATGTGGTGACTGGACCTACCCCCGTCTGTCGGGCATCTTCCCTGAGAATGAGGGGTAGTGGAAAGAGCATTGGCCCTGGAAGGGCTGCTGTTGCCTTGCCTACTCAATACTCCACGTGCGATACTTGCAATATTTAAACTTGGCGTTTAAGTTCCTTGCCATACACATCAGCGATGATCTCACGTGGTCTGTACATATCGGCCGTGTGGTGAAAAATGCACAACAGCGCCGCTTTCACCTCAGACAGTTGAAGAAGTTCGGTATGGGCCCCCAAATCCTAAGAACATGCAACAGGGACACAATTGAAAGCATCCTGACTGGCTGCATCACTGCCTGGTATGGGAACTGTACCTCCCTCAATCGCAGGACTCTGCAGAGAGTGGTGCGGGCAGCCCAGTACATCTGTAAATGTGAACTTCCCACTGTTTCAGTGACAGATGTGTAATAAGGGCCCAAAGAATCATTGCAGACCCAAGTCACCACAACTACAAACTGTTCCAGCTGCTACCATCTGGGAAGTGGTACCGCAGCATAAAAGCCAGGACCAACAGGCTCCGGGACAGCTTCTTCCACCAGGCCATCAGACTGATTAATTCACACTGACACCATTGTATTTCTGTCCTGTTATACAGACTATTTATTACAAATGACTATACATTGCACATTTAGACAGAAATGTAAAGATTTTTACTCCTCACGTATGTGAAGGGTGTAAGAAATAAAGTCAATTCAATTCAATTCACCACCTCACCACCCTCTGGTCTGGTGGCACCAGAGATCCAAAACAGAGGTTGAGTGATTCTGGACGATTGCCTTGCCGGGATATGGGACCGTGAGGCTGTCACGGGGACTGATTAATATGGCATCGAATTTGTAGAAAATAATGAATGAAACTACACTTGCCTTTGATCAAACCCAATAAGTATTAACCAAGTTGTCTCAGAACTGATGGCTGCTCGTACAGTAGCATTACAGAGCAGAGTGGCTTGGGATTCAGTTCTTTCAGAGAAAGGGGTCTCCTGTGTTCCTGTACTTTCAGGACACTGGAAGGATGGGGAGCAACAATTCTGTGTTCTGGTATAACTATTGGAATTATAGAAATGGCTGGTATTCTTTTATAATTATCGTGTGAAATAACAGGATGAAGGAGAGGATGTTAAAGGAATGGGCAATTATTGAGGTAGATGGATGAAAAGGAAATTTTGGATAGGGTTTGAAACTGCATCTTTGGTTTAAGTACAAATATTTACATATTTCAATTATAGTATTTGGTGAAATGCAGTGTTGACATGAAATTACAAAAGGGAGGCGATGTGGGAATGTACTTAAACACAAAGTACACTGCAGATGCTGTGGTCAAAGCAACATGTACAACACGCTGGAGGAATTTAGCAGGTCGGGCAGCATCCGTGGAAATCCGTGTTGTACGTGGAAATGTACTTCACTTGTTGCAACAAAATGGAACCTATATTATACCAGAGTGCTTTGTAACGTTGTGCATATGGATCCTGAGTCCCAAAGATGAGGAAGTTTTCTACAGGGAGGACGAAGGAACAATGGCTGAGAAGGGAAATCAAAGACAGAATAACAGCTGAAAGGACGACATTTAATACAGCAAAAATTAGTGGGAAATTAGATGATTGGGAAGCTTTTAAAACCAACTGAAGGCAGCAAGAAAATGGGGGTGTGGGGAAGATGAAATATGAAGGTAAGCTGCCCGATAATATGCAAATTATACCAAATGTTTTTTCTCCCGGTATACATTGAATAATGGAGGCTGGTAACCAGAACACTAGAACAGATATTTGAGTGGTTGTGGGGAGAGATGTTAAGCCGAAATACAAAGACAGGAATTGAAAGGTTGAGTATCTTGGGACTAATACTGAGTTTCATCTATTTCACTGTAAGGAATATCATATCATAGGAAAGGCGGATGAACATAGAGCATGGATCAACACGTGGAATTATGTCATTGTAGCCATTAGCCGTTGGTATAAGGGGGGCAGGACTGGCAGCTCAATGCTCCAGTGTTTTGTTGTTTACAGAGGGACTAAAGTGGGAGGGGTAGCATTATTAGTGAGGGAAAATGTCATGGCAGTGCTCAGACAGGACAGACTGGGGGACTTGTCTACTGATGCTGTATGTGTGGATCCGCGGAACAAGAAAGGGATGTCTAGGTTAATGGGATCATGGAGCAAATTTGTAGAGAGACAACTGCAAGAAAAATAAGGTTGTGATAGCAGGTGATTATTAACTTTCCAAAGATTGGCTGGGACTCTTATACTGTAGAAAGGCTGGATAGGATGGAGATTGGATGTTAGAGTCCGAGAGATAGAACAGAGTTTAGATGTGCCTGTCTGAACACAAGATAAAGATAGCAGCTTTAGGGAACCTTCATTTTTACAAGAGATATTGAGGCCCTGAGTAAGAAAGATAGGAGGTTGATTACAGGTAGGAACTAATGAGGTAGTTATGGAGTACAAGAAATGCAGAACATCAGGAGGGCTAAAAGAAGGCGTGAGGTTGCTCGAGCAGACAAGGTGAAGGAGAATCCTATGGGATTTTACAGATACGTTAAGAGCAAAAGGATTGCAAGGGACAAACACAATATGTTGACAGAACGACTAGGGGGAATGCCATACTAGATCCAGTATTAGGTAACGAGCCGGGTCAGGTCACAGATCTCTCAGTGGGTGAGCATCTGGGGGACAGTGATCACCACTCCCTGGCCTTTAGCATTATCATGGAAAAGGATAGAATCAGAGAGGACAGGAAAATGTTTAATTGGGGAAGGGCAAATTATGAGGCTATAAGGCTAGAACTTGCGGGTGTGAATTGGGATGATGTTTTTGCAGGGAAATGTACTATGGACATGTGGTCGATGTTTAAGGATCTCTTGCAGGACGTTAGGGATAAATTTGTCCCAGTGAGGAAGATAAAGAATGGTAGGGTGAAGGAACCATGGGTGACAAGGGACGTGGACAATCTAGTTAGGTGGAAGAAGGCAGCATACATGAGGTTTAGGAAACAAGGATCAGATGGGTCTATTGAGGAATATAAGGTAGCAAGAAATGAGCTTAAGAAGGGGCTGAGAAGAGCAAGAAGGGGGCATGAGAAGGCCGTGGCGAGTAGGGTAAAGGAAAACCCCAAGGCATTCTTCAATTATGTGAAGAACAAAAGGATGACAGGAGTGAAGGTAGGACCAATTACAGATAAAGGTGGGAAGATGTGCTTGGAGGCTGTGGAAGTGAGCGAGGTCCTCAATGAATACTTCTCTTCGGTATTCACCACTGAGAGGGAACTTGATGACGGTGAGGACAATATGAGTGAGGTTGATGTTCCGGAGCATGTTCATTAAGGGAGAGGAGATGCTGGAGTTGTTAAAATACATTAGGACGGATAAGTCCCCGGGGACTGATGGAATATTCCCCATGCTGCTCCACGACTTGAGGGAAGAGATTGCTGAGCCTCTGGCTAGAATCTTTATGTCCTCGTTGTCCACAGGAATGGTACTGGAGGATTGGAGGGAGGCGAATGGTGTCCCCTTGTTCAAAAAAGGTAGTAGGGATAGTCCAGGTAATTATAGACCAGTGAGCCTTACGTCTGTGGTGGGAAAGCTGTTGGAAAAGATTCTTCGAGATAGGATCTATGGGCATTTAGAGAATCATGGTCTGATCAAGGACAGTCAGCATGGCTTTGTGAAGGGCAGATCGTGCCTAACAAGCCTGATAGAGTTCTTTGAGGAGGTGACCAGGCATATAGATGAGGGTAGTGCAGTGGATGTGATCTACATGGATTTTAGTAAGGCATTTGACAAGGTTCCACACGGTAGGCTTGTTCAGGAAGTCAGAAGACATGGGATCCAGGGAAGTTTGGCCGGGTGGATTCAGAATTGGCTTGCCTGCAGAAGGCAGAGGGTCGTGGTGGAGGGATTACTTTCAGATTGGAGGGTTGTGACTAGTGGTGTCCCACAAGGATCTGTTCTGGGACCTCTACTTTTCGTGAGTTTTATTAACGACCTGGAAGTGGGGGTAGAAGGGTGAGTTGGCAAGTTTGCAGACGACACAAAGGTTGGTGGTGGTGTAGATAGTGTAGAGGATTGTCGAAAATTGCAGAGTGACATTGATAGGATGCAGAAGTGGGCTGAGAAGTGGCAGATGGAGTTCAAACTGGAGAAGTGTGAGGTGGTACACTTTGGAAGGACAAACTCCAAGGCAGAGTACAAAGTAAATGGCAGGATACTTGGTACTGTGGAGGAGCAGAGGGATCTGGGGGTACATGTCCACAGATCCCTGAAAGTTGCCTTACAGGTAGATAGGGTAGTTAAGAAAGCTTATGGGGTGTTAGCTTTCATAAGTCGAGGGATAGAGTTTAAGAGACACGATGTAATGATGCAGCTCTATAAAACTCTGGTTAGGCCACACTTGGAGTACTGTGTAAAGTTCTGGTCACCTCACTATAGGAAGGATGTGGAAGCATTGGAAAGGGTACAGAGGAGATTTACCAGGATGCTGCCTGGTTTAGAGAGTATGGATTATGATCAGAGATTAAGGGAGCTAGGGCTTGACTCCTTGGAGAGAAGGAGGCTGAGTGGAGACATGATAGAGGTGTACAAGATATTAAGAGGAATAGACAGAGTGGACAGCCAGTGCCTCTTCCCCAGGGCACCACTGCTCAGTACAAGAGGACATGGCTTTAAGGTAAGGGGAGGGAAGTTCAAGGGGGATATTAGAGGAATGTTTTTCACTCAGTATTTTCAGGAGTATTTGTGATTGCAGAATGTCCTGCCAATGTTGCAACAACTGCGATTCTTTGTCACATTTGTGACGAGTATACACTAAAATCTCAAGGACGGAAATTGACTCCTCTTATTAAGAAAGCCTTTACTGTTCTTTGGGTGGAAAATTGGTGATTCAGACAAAGCCCGGGCTCCTCACGTTGTTGCACAACATGCGCTGTCCATCGTAAAGCTTGGCAAGGAGGTGCTCGGAACTCAATTCTGTGCTGTCCTGATGATATGGCGGGAGCAGAAGGATCATGTGACAGACTGCTACGTCCGTCTGAGCAGCGTGTCTGGTGTCTCGGCTAAAAACAAAAAATCCACTGAGTGCCCCAATCTCCCTGCAGACACCCTCACACAAACACACAACCAAAACACACCCTCACACACAACCTATAACTTGTTGCCACAGATGGCTGTGGAGGCCAAGTCACTGGGTATATTTAAGGCAGAGATTGATGGATTGGTCAGGGATGAAGGGATATGGGGAGAAGGCAGGAGATTGGGGCTGAGAGGGAAAAATGGTTCAGCTATGTTGGAATGCTAGAGCAGACTTGATGGGCCAAATGGCCTAATTCTGGTTTTATATTTTATGGTCAATGTCAGGAAAGCCAAGAGCTGATTACAGACTATAGGAGGAAACCGGAGGTACATGAGCCAGTCCTCACTTGGGCATCAGAGGCAGAGGGAGTCAGTTAGGTAAAAATTCCTCGGCGTTAACATATCAGGGGATCTGTTCTGGGACCGGCATGTAAGCGTCATCACAAAGGCTCAACTTCACCTCTACTTTCTTACTTGTGTAGATTCGCAAGTAATGGGATGGGGAGACTGTGTTTGCTGGTGAGAGCAGCACTGGACGGGGGAAGGATCATCCGTTTGGTGGGGGGGAGCACCTCTGAGCCAAAGAGGGAGTGGCTGTGGGCTGGGTACAGCAACAGGTAGGCAGCAGGGCCACGAATGGTGGAGACCTCATTTAGATTCCTCCTGACCATTACTTCACATAAGCCATTGGGTGGGAGTGATACACGGTGGGGACAAGGTGTGGCCAAGAGGATTGACATGGCAAGGCAGATGTTGTCTATGGGGGAGTTTGAAAAGATGTCACCTTGTAGCTAGTCTGGCATGTGAGAACACGTGGGATTGAGGGTGAGATAAGGAAATGGACACAATATTGGCCTTGGTGGTTAAGAGTTGCGATGGGAATGGAGTTCCTCTAAAGTGGGGGCCTGTGACCAATGGTGTACTGAAGGGATTGTGCAGTGTCCCTCTTCAAATTAGTTTACCCGATCAACGAAGTTGGTGAGGTAGTGCACAGTGAAGAGGGTTATCTCAGAATACACGGAATTCCAGATGACCTGGGGAACAGGGCCAAGGGATGGCAGCTGGAGTTAAACTGGAAAACTTTGCATCTAGTGATCATTATGCCATTAATTTCAAGGCAATGCAAGAGAACACTTAAGAAAGAAACAAGGAAGGCTAAAAGAAGGCATTAACTTGCTCCAACAGACCAAGACACAGGAGAATCCTAAGGGCTTCTACAGACACAGTATGTTAAGAGCAAAAGGATTGCAAAGGACAAAATTGGTCCACTGCGAGATCACAATGGTAATCTAGGCTTGAAGCCAAAAGAAACGGGGAGATCTGAAATTGATTTTACACATCTGTATCAACTTGGGAGATGGACACAGAGTTGAAAGAAGTGAGGCTAAGCAGCAGTGAGGTCCTGGACCCTGTACAGATTACAGAGGAGGTGCTCACTCCTCACAAGGTATTCCCTCGGATCCTGTGGAATGCAAGTGCTGAAACTGCAGGGGTCCCAGTTAAATCATCCTTAATGACAGGTGAGGTACCAGATGAGTGAAGAATAGCTGATGCTGTTCTGCTGTATAAGAAAGGCTGTAAGAATGAACCAGGAAATTATAGGCCGCTGAGTCTGACATCAGTAGTGGGAAAGTTATCGGACGTTATTCTTAGGGACCAGGTATATGAGTATTTAATAGACAGGATTGATTAGGGATAGTCAGGATGGCTTTGTGTGTGGTAGGTCGTGTCTAACCAATCTTACAGAGTTTTTTGAGGAAGTTACCAGGAAAGTTGATGAAGATAAGGCAGTGGATGTTATCTACGTGGACTTCAGCAAGGCCTTTGACAAAGTCCCGCATGGGACATTGGTCAAGATGATTCCATTACTTGAGAATGAAGATGAGGTAGTAAATTGGATTATGGAAGAAGCCAGAGATTGGTAACAGATAGTTTCGTCTGTGACTAGTGGACTGCTGTAGGGATCGGTGATGTGTCTGTTGTTGTTTGTCATCTGTATCAACATTCTGAATGATAATGTGGTAAACTGGATCAGCAAATTTGCAGATGACACCAAGATTTGTGTTGTAGTGGACAGTGAGGAAGACGATCATAGCCTGCAGTGGGATCCGTACCAACTGGAAAAATGGGATGAAAAATGGCAGATGGAATTTCATGCAGACAAGTACGAGGTGTTGAATTTCGGTAGGACCAACCAGGGTACGTGTTACATTGAATGGTCGGGCACTGAGGAGTGTGGTGGAACAAAGGGGACTGGGAATGCACAACCATAATTCACTGAAAGTGTGTGTAGCAGGCAGATAGGGTCCTAAAGAAAGTATTTGGCATATTGGGCTTCATCGATCAAAATAGTGAGCACAGGAGATGGGTTGTTATGTTCAAGTTGTATGATGTTGGTGAGGCCTAATTTGGAGAACTGTGTGCAGTTTTGGTCACCTACCTACAGGAAAGATGCAAATAAGATTGAAAGTTTACAGAGAAAATTTACAGGATGTTGCCAGGACTGGAGACGTGAGTTACAAGAAAAGATTGAGTCGGTTATAACTTTATTCCTTGGAACATAAAGACTGAGGGGAGATTTGATAGATGAACACAACGTTATGAGGGGTATAGATCGGGTAAATACAAGCAGGCTTTTTCCACTGAGATTGGGTGACACGACAACTGGAGATCATGGGTTAAGGGTGAAAAGTAAAATATTTAAGGGGAACATGAGGGGAAACCACTTCACCGAGGGAGGGGAGAGTGTGGAACAAGCTGCTAGCAAAAGTGGTGGATACGATTTTGATTTCAATGTTTACGGGCCTGTTTCTGTGCTTTAGCTTTCTATGACTCCATGATGCTAAGTGTGAGGTGTTGATTTTGGGAAGATATCCCAGGGCAGGGTGCAGACAAAAATGTCAGGGAAATGGAGTTTGTAGATCAGACAGACTTATACATAACACACAACAAAATAAACATTGACATTTGAACAAGTTCAGAATCAGATCTGGTTCATTATCACTGAGATACACATGACATTTTTTTCTGTTGAAGCAGCAACGCAGTGGAATACATAAAAAAGTACAATAAGAATTGTGTAAAAAGTAGATAGTGCAAAAAGGGAGATCATAGTGAGCTGGTGTTCATGGGTTCACGGACCATTCAGACATCTGATGAACATTAGGAAGCTGTTCTAAAACTGTTCTTTAATTTGTAGAGAAATAAACCACAGTAACAGGCTCTTCCAACCCGATGAACCTGCTCTGCTAAATCACACCCGTCGGACCAATTAACCCATTCATCTGGGTGTCTTTGGAAGGTGGGAGGAAAGCAGAAACCTGAGCACCCGTCGGATCCCGTGCGGAGACGGGGAGAACATACATCTCCTTACAGACGGTGCTGGGAATCGAACCGGTGTCCCTGGCTCTGTAATAGTGACCTGCTGCCCGTTATGCTACTGTGCTGTCCATGATGAGTGTGCGTCCTCAGGCTCTGCTACCTCCTCCCTCACAGCAGCAATGAGGAGAGGGCGTGGTGAGCAAGGCGACTTAGACCATCAGATAGAGGAACAAATTAGGCCATTCGGTTCTTCAAATCCGCTCCACCGTTTGATCATGACTGATCCATTTCCCTCTCGACTCCATTCACTTGCCTTCCTCCCGTAATCTTTTACGCCCTGACTTATCAACAACCTATGAACCTCTGCCTTAAATACACCCAGAGACCTGGCCTCCACAGCCCCCTGTGGCAATAAATTCCACAGATTCACCACCTTCTGGCTTGAAGAAATTCCTCCCGATCTCTGTTATAAATGGACAACCCTGAGGTTGTGCCCTCTGGTCCTAGGCTCCCTCACTATAGGAAACATCCTCTCCACACCCACTCCATCTTGGCCTTCCAACATTCAATAGGATTCAGTGAGATCCTCCCCCACCTTCTATTTCCCTAAATTCCAGCAAGTGCAGGCTCAGAGCCAAACTTCCCTCATTTGAGAAGCCTTACATTGCTGGGATCAATTTCCTGAACCCCCTTTGAACCCTCCCAATATCAGCACATCCTTTCTTAGATAAGGGGAACAAAACTGCTCACAATAATCCGAATGAGGCCTCACCAGAGTCTTATAAAGCCTCAGCATTACATCCCTGCTTTAATAGTCTAGTCCTCTCGAAATGAATGCTAAAATTGCATTTGCCTTCCTTCCCACCGATTACATCTGCAAGTTAACCTTGGGAATCCTGCACAAGGACTAGCATGTCCTTTTGCACCTCATTTTTTCTCATTTTCTCTCCATTTGGAAAATTGTCATTTCTTTGCCTATTCTCAGAATCAGTCCAAGTCCTTCTGCACCCTCTCTCCTTCCACAATTCTACCTGTCCCTCCACATATCTCTGTATCATCCACAAACTTGGCCACAAAGCCAGCAATTCTGTCAGCCAAATCACTGATATACAATGTACAGAGAAGTAGTCCCAAAACTGACCCCTGAGGAACGGCAGCCAATCGGAAAAGGACCTCTTAATTCCCACTCTTTGCCCCCTTCCAATAGCCAAAGCTCTATCCATGCTCGTATTTCACCTGAAACGCCATGCACTCTTGCTAAGCTCGCTTACCTTCATACTTCAACTTTTCCTTCCTTGTGGCTGTTGTAGTTGCCCTCTGTTGGTTTTTTCGAAAGCTTCCCAGTCCCACTTGGTGGTAAGTTTCACCTCACTAGGACCTTAAAGGAGACACATTTGCAAATTGATAGTCGACAGTGATTGGGTAATCAGGTAATGAACAGCAGCTAATAGAAAGAAGTTGGGGTCAAGCAGGCTGGAGTCTTTGGAGTTGGGAGCTGAGCGGCTCTGGTGTGAAGAGGCTGAGTAAGTGACCCAGGTGTGGGGAGGGGGAGCAGTGAGAAGTCGCAGGTAAGACCTTCCTTAAGATGCTTTATTTTGCTGTTGACCTTTGACATTGTTTCAGTGCAGACAGGAAGGTAGTGTTGGATTAGAGTAACATTGTTCTTTTTCTTCCAGTTTGCTTATAATGTTTATATAATCACCTGTATGAGTAATTGTTCATTGAGTTTTCAGTAACAGTGGTACAGGTGATTCTGTACTTTTCCAGAAGCTCCTTTGCAGTGTGTGTCATACAATTGAACCCGACCAGTTGATAGGTTATTCTGTATCACTCGAAACTCTCCAGTCTGAGCTACTTCTTGTAAAAATGATAATTTCTTTGTTCATTGTCTTTCTTTGCCTCTACCTTCCTTACAGTATGCTGAGAACCATTATTTTGTTTTGTTATCAACACTGAATAAACAGAAGAGAGGGTCCAGAGAAATTTCATGAGAATGAGAAATAAAAGTGTTAATATATCAGGAGCATTTGATGATTCTGGGCCTGTTCTCGCTGGAGCTTAAAAGAAAGGAGTTTTGAAAAGTATCAAAGTTTGAGATAGAGTGGACATACAGAGAACTGTTTTCTACAGTGGAGTCTTCGATCAGAGGGCACAGCCTCAGAATACAAGGATGTCTTTAAGGAAAGAGATGATGAGGAATTTATTTAGGCAGAAGTTGGTGAATCTGTAGAAATTTATGGCCAAGTCATTGGGTAAACTTTAGCTGAATTTAACAGATCCTTGATTAGGAAATTACTGAAGATTACGGGGGCAGGCAGGCGAATGCAGTAGAGAGAGAAAATAAATCTGCCATCTTGGAATAGCAGAGCAGAGAGGCCTAATTCAGCTCCTCTGTTTGTGTGTTGATATATTTATTCATTTATATCTGTTGCTTTATCTATTTATGTATTGACTGAGATACAGAGCAGAAAAGGCTCTTCGAGGCGTTCGGCCCAGCAAGAATCCTAGCCCAATCACGAGACAGTTTACAATGACCAATCAACCTACCAACCGGTTCCCCTTTGGACTCTGGGTGGAAACCAGAGCACCCGGAGGAAACCCACAGGGTCACAGGACAACGTACAAGCTCCTTCCTGACAGCGGTGGGAATTGATCCTGGGTCACCTGTACTGTAAAGTGTTGTGCTAACCACCACACTATGGTGCTGTCCTCATGTCTTATGGTCTTGTCTCACGGTCTCCCCGATGACGATATCTGCAGTTGGTGCACCCAGTAGCTACTTGGGACAGTAGTTTGACAGGGGCTGGAGAACTGGAATGGGTGCTGAATGTTCCACCGTTTCAATGTTTGAGAATTGATAGAAGGAGATTAAAGGTGATTGGATCCATTGAGTGTGTATGGGTAAAACTCAAAACAATAAAGATGCAATCATTCTGATTGTATCAGGGCTTTTGTCATGGTTGATTTCAGTTACTCCAATATACACTGCTCCTTCGTGCAAGAGATTGCTCCGTAGTGCAAGAGATCAGACAGGACAGAATTTGGTAGATGCATCCAGGAGTGTCTCTTAAAACATAGGTGAGGTGAGGTGGACCTGCTGTTGAGTAATAAACCTGGCCAGACTGACACATTCCCATGGGAGAATTGTCAGGCGAACACTAACCACAAGTTTTAAGATATCTAACGATAAGGGCAAGTACAAATCGTGCGAGAGTACTAGATTAGAGCACGGCAAATTACAAGACTATTCAGCAGGAACTAGGGATAATTAACTGGGAACAGTAGTTTTTAGACAAGTCCACATCTGACCTGTGGAGGGTGTTAAAAATCCAACTTCACGGAGTACAGGACAGGTATGCTCCATGTCAGGAGGACAGGGATGGCAAGGTCAGGGAATCTTGGATGTTGAGAGAAGTGGTGAATTTAGTCAAAAAGAAAAGGAATTGTAGGTAAGGTTTAGGAAGCCAGATTCAACCAGAGAAACTGAGAATTTTAAGGAAACCAGAAATGAACTCATGAAGGGAATTAGGACAACCAGTAGTGGCTGTGAAATGCCATTGGCAAGTAGGACTAAAGAGAATCCAGGGCACTCTACTCATACAGTCAATCAAGAGCAGAGTGTAAATGGGAGAGGGTAGGACCATTCATGGATTAAGGATGGAACATGTATTTGGAGGTGGAGGATGTGGACAAGGTCCTAAATGAGTAATTTACATCAGTATTACCAGTGAGGATGGTGAGATCAGTGTGGACTGAGATAATTTACTAGGGCATCTCTATATATGCACTAGGAGGTAGTGTTGGGTCTTTTGAAGAACATGAAGGTGGATAAGTCCCCAGGGCCTGACATGATATACCACAAGTTAGTGAGAGAGGCAAGAGAGAAGATTGCTGTGGCTTTGATCAATATCTTCATGACCTCTCCTGCCACGGGAGTATCGAGAAGCTGTTGTTGTTCTATTTATTAAAGGGAAATTGGGACAATCCTGGAAACTATAAACCAGAGAGTCTTCAGTCGGAGGTGGGGGGATGACTGGGATTTACAAGCATTTGGCCTAATTTGGGGCAGTTAGCATGGCTTTGTGGGAGACAAATCGTGTCTTACTAACTTGAGGTGACAAGGGTGATTGAAGGTAGAGCTGTGGATATTGTCTACGTGGCTTTTCGTAATGCATTTGGCAAGATTCTTCATGGGACGTACATTCAGATGGTTGAGATGCATGGGATCCAGTCTATAGGCCATTTGGCTTCACAGCTGGCTGCTCACAGAAGAGAGAGTAGTGGTGGGAGGCCCGTGGCTCATGGTAATCTGCAGGGATCCGTCTGGGACCTACACTGTTTGTGACTTATAGAAGTGACTCGGATGAGAATATGGATGGGTGGCTTGGTAAGTATGTAGACAACATGAAGATCACTGGTGTTGTGGATAGTGTCGAAGTCTGCCAAAGGACACAGCTGGATGTCAGTTACTGATATGGGCAGAGAAATGGCGTATGGAGTTTAATTTGGTCAATAGGGAGGTAGTGCTCTTTGGGAGATGAAATTTAAAGTGGTGGTACACCATTAATGGTGAGCCCCTCAGAGATGGGAAGAGGAATCTCCTAGTCCAGGTCCGTTGCTCTCTCCACTTTCCACACGGATTGATAGGCCGGTAAAGAAGGCAAAGTAAAACAAGCTCAGTAAAATGTGTCAGTGATTGAAAACTAACGAGGAGAGTAAAGTCAGAATCAGGTTCAATATCACCGGCATGTTGTGAAATTTGTTAAGTTAGCAGCAGCAGTACAATGCATTACATGTGTAATGCCCTGGGAAAAGTTTCAATGGTTTTTTCTGTAGCTACAGTGTTTGGGTTATAGAAACGTAGAAAATAGGTGCAGGAGTAGGCCATTCGGCCCTTCGAGCCTGCACCGCCATTCAGTATGATCATGGCTGATCATCCAACTCAGAACCCTGTACCTGCTTTCTCTCCGTACCCCCTGATCCCTTTAGCCACAAGGGCCATATCTAACTTCCTCTTAAATATAGCCAATGAACCGGCCTCAACTGTTTCCTGTGGCAGAGAATTCCACACATTCACCACTCTCTGTGTGAAGAAGTTTTTCCTCATCTCGGTCCTAAAAGGCTTCCCCTTTATCCTTCAACTGTGACCCCTCGTTCTGGACTTCCCCAACATCGGAAACAATCTTCCTGCATCTAGCCTGTCCAATCCCTTTAGAATTTTATACGTTTCAATAAGATCCCCCCTCAATCTTCTAAATTCTAGTGAGTATAAGCCTAGTCGATCCAGTCTTTCTTCATATGAAAGTCCTGACATCCCAGAAATCAATCTGGTGAACCTTCTTTGTACTCCCTCTATGGCAAGAATGTCTTTCCTCAGATTAAGGGACAAAACTCTAGGTGCGGTCTCACCAAGACCTTGTACAACTGCAGTAGAACCTCCCTGCTCCTGTACTCAAATCCTTTTGCTATGAATGCCAACATACCATTTGCCTTTTTCACCGCCTGCTGTACCTGCATGCCCACCTTCAATGACTGGTGTACAATGACACCCAGGTCTCGTTGCACCTCCCCTTTTACTAATCGGCCATAATTCAGATAATAATCTGTTTTCCTGTTCTTGCAACCAAAGTGGATAACCTCACATTTATCCACATTAAATTGCATCTGCCATGAATTTGCCCACTCACCTAACCTATCCAAGTCACCCTGCATCCTCTTAGCATCCTCCTCACAGCTAACGCCGCCACCCAGCTTCCTGTCATCTGCAAACTTGGAGATGCTGCATTTAATTCCCTCGTCTAAATCATTAATATATATTGTAAACAACTGGGGTCCCAGCACTGAGCCTTGCGGTACCCCACTAGTCACTGCCTGCCATTCTGAAAAGATCCCGTTTACTCCCACTCTTTGCTTCCTGTCTGCCAACCAATTCTCTATTCACATCAATACCATACCCCCAATACCAAGTGCTTTAAGTTTGCACACTAATCTCCTGAGTGGGACCTAGTCAAAAGCCTTTTGAAAATCTAAATATACCACATCCACTGGCTCTCCCCTATCCACTCTACTAGTTACATCTTCAAAAAATTCTATAAGATTCGTCAGAGATGATTTTCCTTTCACAAATCCGTGCTGACTTTGTCCGATGATTTCACCTCTTTCCAAATATGCTGTTATCACATCTTTGATAACCGACTCTAGCATTTTCCCCACCACCGATGTCACACTCACCTGTCTATAATTCTCCGGTTTTTCTCTCCCTCCTTTTTTAAAAAGTGGGGTTACATTAGCCACCCTCCAACCCTCAGGAACTAATCCAGAATCTAAGGAGTTTTGAAAAATTATCACTAATGTATCCACTATTTCTTGGGCTACTTCCTTAAGCACTCTGGGATGCAGACCATCTGGCCCTGGGGATTTATCTGCCTTTAATCCCTTCAATTTACCTAACACCACTTCCCTACTAACATGTATTTCCCTCAGTTCCTCCATCTCACTAGACCCTCAGTCCCCTACTATTTCCATAAGATTGTTTAATCCTCCTTGGTGAAGAAAGAACCAAAGTAGTTATTCAATTGGTCTGCCATATCTTTGTTCCCTATGATCAATTCACCTGTTCCTGTTTGTAAGGGACCTACATTTGTCTTGACCAATCTTTTTCTTTTCACATATCTATAAAAGCTTTTACAGTTAGATTTATGTTCCCTGTCAGCTTTCGCTCATAATCTTTCTTCCCTTTCCTAATTAAGCCCTTGTGTCTCTCAATTTCTCCCAGTCCTCAGGTGTGCCACTTTTTTTTGCTAATTTATATGTTTCTTCTTTGGACTTGATACTATCCCTAATTTCCCTTGTCAGCCACGGGTGCACTACCTTCCCTGGTTTATTCTTTTGCGATCTTTAAATGCTTGCCATTGCATATCCACCGTCAACCCTTTAAGTATCATTTGCCAGTCTATCTTAGCTAATTCACGTCTCATACCTTCAAAGTTTCCCTTCTTTAAGTTCAGGACCTTTGTTTCTGAATTTACTATGTCACTCTCCATCTTAATGAAGAATTCCACCATATTATGGTCACTCTTACCCAAGGTGCCCTGCACGACAAGATTGCTAACTAACCCTTCCTCATTGCTCAATACCCAATCTAGAATGGCCTGCTCTCTAGTTGATTCCTTGACACGTTGTTTCAGAAAACCATCCCACATACATTCCAAGAAATCCTCTTCCTCAGCACCCTTACCAATTTGGTTCACCCAATCTATGTGTAGATTGAAGTCACCCATTATAACTACTGTTCCTTTATTGCACGCATTTCTAATTTCCTGTTTAATGCCATCCCCAACCTCACTACTACTGTTAGGTGGCCTGTACACAACTCCCACCAGCGTTTTCTGCCCCTTAGTGTTATGCAGCTCTACCCATATCGATTCCACATCCTCCAGGCTAAGGTCCTTCCTTTCTATTGTGTTAATCTCCTCTCTAACCACCAATGCTACCCCACCTCCTTTTCTTTTCTGTCTATCCCTCCTGAATATTGAATATCCCTGGATGTTGAGCTCCCATCCTTGGTCACCCTGGAGCCATATCTCTGTGATCCCAACTATATCATATTCATTAATAACTATCTGCACATTCAATTCATCCACCTTGTTACGAATGCTCCTCGCATTGACACACAAAGCCTTCAGGCTCGTTTTTACAACACTCTTAGCCCTTATACAATTATGTTGAAAAGTGGCTCTTTTTGCTTTTTGCCCTAGATTTGCCTGCCTGCCAATTTTACTTTTCACCTTACTACTTTTTGCTTCTACCCTCATTTTACACCCCACTGTCTCTCTGCACTTGTTCCCATCCCCCTGCCACATTAGTTTAAATCCTCCTGAACAGCAGTAGCAAACGCTCCTCCTAGGACATTGGTTCCAGTCCAGCCCAGGTGCAGACCATCCTGTTTATACCGGTCCCACCTCCCCTAGAACTGGTTGCAATCCCCAGAAATTTGAACCCCTCCCTTTTGCACCATTTTTCAAGCCACGTATTCATCTGAAATATCCTCCTATTTCTACTCTGACTAGCACGTGCCGCTGGTAGTAATCCAGAGAATATTACCTTTATGGTCCTACTTTTTAGTTTATCTCCAAACTCCCTAAATTCACCTTGTAGGACCTCATCCCACGACCACTGGCTGTTCACCCACCCATTCCAGAATGTCCTGCAGCCGCTCAGAGACATCCTTGACCCTTGCACCAGGGAGGCAACATACCATCCCGGAGTCTCGTTTGCGGCCGCAGAAACGCCTATCTATTCCCCTTACAATCGAATCCCCTATCACTATAGCTCTCCCATTCCTTTTCCTTCCCTCCTGTGCCACAGAGCCACTCATGGTGCCATGAACTCGGCTGCTGCTGCCTTCCCCTGATGAGACATCTGCCCCAACAGTATCCAAAACAGTATATCTGTTTAGGAGACAGAGATAACGGGGGATTTGGAATGTGTACCGTCCAATGAAGGGAGAGTTTTTTCTTGTTCTGTGCCTGAGAACGAGGTGTCTGGGTCTTTTGTTTGACGAGAGATGAAGAGAGAAGACGCCAGAAAGGAAAGGTCGTAGACAGCAGGACAGAGTGGACTTGGAGTGGAGCCAGGAGTCAACGGAGCCCGGGGAAATCGATGGAGGACCAGCGGGAGGAAACTGTGAGCTCCAACGTGCACATTGGACTGTTTCATTAAAATGGGCCCTTTTCTTTTTGTTTTACTTTACTAACCCTTTAGTCAAATCAAGAATTAAAGAGCTAAATCATTTAACTGCACATGGTGAACTCTGTTATTTTGTGGTACTGATTTGTAACGGGGGAACAGATCACACAGATCCACACAAACAAGAGGTTTTACACCTCAGGTTTCACACATCTGGTGGAGCCGGAGACTGTCTTCCCTAGACTAACACCGCCAGCCCAACCTGAGGGTTACACATGATAAATATCGAGAAAAATAAATACACTGATGGTTCGTCAGTGATTGAGAGGAGATTCAAAAGTTCGGTATTGACCAGGTTACGTATCACTGCAACTTGAAGGTCGCTATCTGGGAGCAGTAAAGGTGTATATATGGAACTAACAAACTTCAGTCCTGCCGGTCTGCTGAAGAGTACTCATTGGCTATGTGGTTACTGGTCCTACCCCCGTCTGTCAGGCATCTTCCCTGAGAACGAGGGGTAGTGGAAAGAGCATTGGCCCTGGAAGGGCTGCTGTTGCCTTGCCTACACAATACTCCACATGCGATACTTGCAATATTTAAACTTGGCGTTTAAGTTCCTTGCCATACACATCAGCCATGATCTCACGTGGTCTGTACATATCGGCCGTGTGGTGAAAAATGCACAACTGCGCCTCTTTCACCTCAGACGGTTGAAGAAGTTCGGTATGGGCCTCCAAGTCCTAAGAACATGCAACAGGGACACAATTGAGAGCATCCTGACAGGCTGCATCACTGCCTGGTATGGGAACTGTACCTCCCTTAATCGCAGGACTCTGCAGAGAGTGGTGCGGGCAGCCCAGTACATCTGTAAATGTGAACTTCCCACTGTTTCAGTGACAGATGTGTAATAAGGGCCCAAAGGATCATTGCAGACCCAAGTCACCACAACTACAAACTGTTCCAGCTGCTACCATCTGGGAAGTGGTCCCGCAGCATAAAAGCCAGGACCAACAGGCTCCGGGACAGCTTCTTCCACCAGGCCATCAGACTGATTAATTCACACTGACACCATTGTATTTCTGTCCTGTTATACAGACTATTTATTACAAATGACTATAAATGCACAATGCACATTTAGACAGAAATGTAACGTAAAGATTTTTACTCCTCACGTATGTGAAGGGTGTAAGAAATAAAGTCAATTCAATTCAATTCAATTCACCACCTCACCACCCTCTGGTCTGGTGGCACCAGAGATCCAAAACTGATTCTGGATGATTGCAGAGGGACTAAAGTGGGAAGGGTAGCAAGGGTGTGGGGAAGATGAAATATGAAGGTAAGCTGGCCGATAATATGCAAATTGTACTAAATGTTTTCCCCCCGGTATACATTCAATAATGGAGGCTGGTAACCAGAACACTAGAACAGATATTGGAGTGGTTGTGGGGAGAGATGTTAAGCCGAAATACAAAGACAGGAATTGAAAGACTGAGCATCTTGGGAGTAATATTGAGTTTCATCTATTTCACTGTAAGGAATATCATATCATAGGAAAGGCGGATGAACATAGAGCATGGATCAACACGTAGAATTATGTCATTGTAGCCATTAGCCGTTGGTATAAGGGGGGCAGGACTGGCAGCTCAATGCTCCAGTGTTTTGTTGTTTACAGAGGGACTAAAGTGGGAGGGGTAGCATTATTAGTGAGGGAAAATGTCATAGCAGTGCTCAGACAGGACAGACTGGGGGACTTGTCTACTGATGCTGTGTGTATGGAACTGCGGAACAAGAAAGGGATGCCTAGGTTAATGGGATCATGGAGCAAATTTGTAGAGAGACAACTGCAAGAAAAATAAGGTTGTGATAGCAGGTGATTATTAACTTTCCAAAGATTGGCTGGGACTCTTATACTGTAGAAAGGCTGGATAGGATGGAGATTGGATGTTAGAGTCCGAGAGATAGAACAGAGTTTATATGTGCCTGTCTGAACACAAGATAAAGACAGCAGCTTTAGGGAACCTTCATTTTTACAAGAGATATTGAGGCCCTGAGTAAGAAAGATAGGAGGTTGATTACAGGTAGGAACGAATGAGGTAGCTCTGAAATGAAATGCAGGAAGAAATGCAGGAGAACATCAGGAGGTCTAAAAGAAGGCGTGAGGTTGCTCTAGCAGACAAGGTGAAGGAGAATCCTAAGGGATTTTACAGATACGTTAAGAGCAAAAGGATTGCAAGGGACAAACACAGTATGTTGACAGGCCGACTAGGAGGAATGCCATACTATATATAGTATTAGGTAACGGACCAGGTCAGGTCACAGATCTCTCAGTGGGTGAGCATCTGGGGGACAGTGATCACCGCTCCCTGGTCTTTAGCATTATCATGGAAAAGGATAGAATCAGAGAGGACAGGAAAATGTTTAAATGGGGAAGGGAAAATTATGAGGCTATAAGGCTAGAACTTGCGGGTGTGAATTGGGATGATGTTTTTGCAGGGAACTGTACTATGGACATGTAGTCGATGTTTAGGGATCTCTTGCAGGATGTTAGGGATAAATTTGTCCCAGTGAGGAAGATAGAGAATGGTAGGATGAAGGAACCATGGGTGACAAGGGAGGTGGAAACTCTAGTCAGGTGGAAGAAGGCAGCATACATGAGGTTTAGGAAGCAAGGATCAGATGAGTCTATTGAGGAATACAGGGTAGCAAGAAAGCTTAAGAAGGGGCTGAGAAGAGCAAGAAGGGGGTATGAGAAGGTCGTGGCGAGTAGGGTAAAGGAAAACCCCAAGGCATTCTTCAATTATGTGAAGAACAAAAGGATGACAGAAGTGAAGGTAGGACCAATTACAGATAAAGGTGGGAAGATGTGCCTGGAGGCACAGGAAGTGAGCGAGGTCCTCAATGAATACTTCTCTTCGGTATTCACCAACGAGAGGGAACTTGATGACGGTGAGGACAATATGATTGAGGTTGATGTTCCGGAGCATGTTGATATTAAGGGAGAGGAGCTGTTGGAGTTGTTAAAATACATTAGGACGGATAAGTCCCCGGGGCCTGACGGAATATTCCCCAGGCTGCTCCACGAGGCGAGGGAAGAGATTGCTGAGCCTCTGGCTAGGATCTTTTTGTCCTCGTTGTCCATGGGAATGGTACCGGAAGATTGGAGAGAGGCGAATGTTGTCCCCTTGTTCAAGAAAGGTAGTAGGGATAGTCCAGGTAATTATAGACCAGTGAGCCTTACGTCTGTGGTGGAAAAGCTGTTGGAAAAGATTCTTAGAGATTCTTAGAGATAGAGATCTATGGGCATTTAGAGAATCATGTTCTGATGAGGGACAGCCAGCATGGCTTTGTGAAGGGCAGATCGTGTCTAACAAGCCTGATAGAGTTCTTTCAGGATGTGACCAGGCATATAGATGAGGGTAGTGCAGTGGATGTGATCTACATGGATTTTAGTAAGGCTTTTGACAAGGTTCCACATGGTAGGCTTATTCAGAAAGTCAGAAGGCATGGGATCCAGGGATGTTTGGCCAGGTGGATTCAGAATTGGCTTGCCTGCAGAAGGCAGAGGGTCGTGGTGGAAGGAGTATTTTCAGATTGGAGGGTTGTGACTAGTGGTGTCCCAGAAGGCTCTGTTCTGGGACCTCTACTTTTCATGATTTTTATTAACGATCTGGATGTGGGGGTAGAAGGGTGAGTTGGCAAGTTTGCAGATGACACAAAGTTTGTTGGTGTTGTAGATAGTGTAGAGGATTGACGAAGATTGCAGAGAGACATTGATAGGATGCAGAAGTGGGCTCAGAAGTGGCAGATGGAGTTCAACCCGGAGAAGTGTGAGGTGGTACACTTTGGAAGGACAAACTCCAAGGCAGAGTACAAAGTAAATGGCAGGATACTTGGTAGTGTGGAGGAGCAGAGGGATCTAGGGGAACATGTCCACAGATCCCTGAAAGTTGCCTCAGAGGTAGATAGGGTAGTTAAGAAAGCTTATGGGGTGTTAGCTTTCAGAAGTCGAAGGATAGAATTTAAGAGTCGTGATGCAATGATGCAGCTGTATAAAACTCTGGTTAGGCCACACTTGATGTACTGTGTCCATTTCTGGTCACTTCACTACAGGAAATATGTGTAAACTATAGAAAGTGTGCAGAGGAGATTTACAAGGATGTTGCCTGGATTGGGGAGCATGCCTTATGAGAATAGCTTAAGTAAACCTGGCCTTTTCTCCTTGGAGCGATGGAGGATGAGAGGTGGCCTGCTGGAGGTGTATAAGATGATGAGAGGCATTGATCGTGTGGATCGTCAGAGGCTTTTTCCCAGGGCTGAAATGACTATCACGAGAAGCCACAGTTTTAGGGTGTTTGGAAGTAGGTACAGTGGAGATGTCAGGGGTAAGATTTTTACGCAGACAGTGGTGAGTGTGTGGAATGGGCTGCTGGCAATGGTGGTGGAGGCGGATACGATAGGGTCTTTTAAGAGACTCCTGGATAGGTACATGGAGCTTCGGAAAATAGAGAGCTATGGAAACCCTGGTTAATTTCTAAGGTAAGTGCATGTTTGTTACAGCATTGTGGGCCTAAAGCCTGTATTGTGCTGTCGTTTTTCTATGTTCAATATATTCTCTACAAATTGATGTGTGTCTGTCTAAGAGCACCTGAACTGCCTGTATTGTATCTGCCTCCACCAACTCCCTTGGCAGCACACTCTGGGCAGCCACTGCTCTCTACAATTTCCAATATCGTTATCCTTCTATATACCAATTTATGTGGAACGTGTGCCCTCTAGTGTTAGACTGGGGGAAGGACACTGGCTGTCTGCTCTCTCTGCCTCTCGTAATCTCATCACTGGGATGAGATGTCTGCAGGGATGGACGGAGGTAAGGTGCTGGACACCACTATGAGTGCAATGTACAGACGGAAATTCCAGGTGAGGCTTCCCATTCCCTACCTGGAGGTTGAAGAGAGCTTCTGGAGGATGTAGGAGCAGAATGAGGCCATTTGGCCCATTGACTCTACTGCTCCATTCAGTCAGGAGTTATACTTCTCAATTCCATCCTCCCACCTTCTCCTCGAGAGGAAAGAGTGGATATCTGTCTGCTGGAATATGGTACTGGACGTCTCCAGTTGATGTCATGATGGGAGAATTTAATTTATCAAATATCAATTGGCATTTCCCTAGAGCGAGGGCTTTAGATGGGGTGGAGTTTGTTAGATGTGTTCAGGAAGGTTTCTTGACACTATATGCAGTTAAGCCGGTAAGAGGAGAGGCTGTACTTGATCTGGTATTGGGAAATGAACCTGGTCAGATGTCAGATCTCTCAGTGAGAGAGCATTTTGGAGATAGTGATCATAATTCTATCTCCTTTACAACAGCACTGGAGAGGGATAGGAACAGACAAGTTAGAAAAGCATTTCATTGGATTAAGGGGAATTATGAGGCTATCAGGCAGGACACTGGAAGCTTCAATTAGAAACAGATGTTCTCAGGGAAAAGTACAGAAGAAATGCGGCAAATGTTCAGGGGATATGTTTGTGGAGTTCTGCGTAGCTACGTTCCAGTGAGACAAGGAAGTTTTGGTTGGGTACAGCAACCGTGGTGTACAAAGGCTGTATTAAATCTAGTCAAAAAGAAAAGCTTACAAAAGATTCAAAGAGCTGGGTAATGTTAGCGATCTAGAAGATTATAAGGCTAACAGGAAGGAGCTTGTGAAGGAAATTAGGAGAGTCAGAAGGGGCCATGAGAAGGCCTTGGCAGACAGGATAAAGGAAAACCCCAAGGCATTCTACAAGTATGAGAAGAGCGAGAAGATAAGACATGAAAGAATAGGACCAATCAAGTGGGAATGTGTGTATGGAACTGTTTTCTCCCAGTAGGGAGTAGTTTTTAGTTCCAAGTGCTCCTGTCACGTTTTGTCACCCTGTAACCTTATCCTTCAATCTCTCTGAATTATGGAGGATAGCACATGTATACATGTCTCTCTCCAGCAGACCTCATCACATTCATCAGGACTCCAGTATTTCTACTATTTTTTACTGTTTCTTAATTGTACATATGATTTTTTAATGTTCTATCGCTGAGCAGCGTGAACCGTCTTACTGGCCTATCAGAGTTCTCTTTGGGAACTAGTCGACTTCATCAGCATTTCTGATCTGGCTATTGTTCACGATTGCACATAACTAAAAAAATTGGAGGAAATAACAGAGGTACTTAATGAATACTTTACTTCAGTATTCATGATGGAAAAGGATCTTGGTGACTGTAGTGATGACTTGCAGCAGACTGAAAAGCTTGTGCATGTAGATATTAAGAAAGAGGATGTGCTGGAGCTTTTGGAAAACATCAAGTTGGATAAGTCGCCGGGAGTGGGTGAGATGTACCCCAGGCTACTGTGTGGGTGAGGGAGGAGATTGCTGAGCCTGTGGCGATGACCTTTGCATCATCAATGGGGACAGAAGAGGTTCCGGAGGATTGGAGGGTTGAGGATGTTGTTCCTTTGTTCAAGAAAGGAAGTAGAGATAGCCCAGGAAATTATAGACCAGTGAGTCTTACCTCAGTGGTTGGTAAGTCGATGGAGAAGATCCTGAGAGGCAGGATTTATGAACATTTGGAGTGGTATAATGATTAGGAATAGTCAGCATGGCTTTTTCAAGGGTAGGTTGTGCCTTACGAGCCTGAATGAATTTTTGGAGGATGTGACTGAACACATTGATGAAGGTAGAGCAGTAGATGTAGTGTATATGGATTTCAGCAAGACATTTGATAAAGTACCCCATGCAAGGCTTATTGAGAAAGTAACGAGGCATGGGGTACCTTATCAATCATAGAAAACCTACCAACACAATACAGGCACTTTGGTCCACAAAGTTGAGTCGAACATGTCCCCACCTTAGTAATTACTACAGTTACCCATAGCCCTCTAGTTTTCTAAGCTCCATGTACTTATCCAAAAGTCTCTTAAAAGACCCTATCGTATCCGCCTCCACCACCTTTGCCAGCAGCCCATTCCACACACTCACCACTCTCTGGTAAAAAACATTGTTTTGTGGATCCAGAACTGGCTTGCCCACAGAAGGCAAAGAGTGGTTGTATTCTGCATGTAGGTCGGTGACCAGTGGTGTGCCTCAGGGGTCTGTTCTGGGACCCTTAATCTTCATGATTTTTATAAATGACCTGGAAGAGGAAGTGGAGGGATGAGTTAGTAAGTTTGCTGATGGAGCTGTTGTGGATAGTGTGGAGGGCTGTCAGAGGTTACAGCGGGACATTGATAGGATGCAAAACTGGGCTGAGAAGTGGCAGGTGGAGTTCAACCCAGATAATTGTGAAGTGGTTCATTTTAGTAGATGGTGAATATAGTATTAACGGTAAGGCTCTTGGTAGTGTGGAGGATCAGAGGGATCTTGGGGTCCGAGTCCATAGGACACTCAAAGCAGCTGCGCAGGTTGACACTGTGGTTAAGAAGGCGTACGGTGTATTAGCCTTCATCAATCATGGAATTGAATTTAGGAGGTGCGAGGTAATGTTTCAGCTGGTCAGGACCCTGGTCAGACCCCACTTGGAGGACTGTGCTCAGTTCTGGTCGTCTCACTGCAGTAAGGATGTGGAAACCATAGAAAGGGTGCAGAGGAGATTTACATAGATGTTGCCTGGATTGGGGTGCATGCCTTATGAGAATAGGTTGAGTGAACTCGGTCTTTTCTCCTTGGAGCGATGGAGGATGAGAGGTGACCTGATAGAGGTCTATGAGATGATGAGAGGCATTGATCATGTGGATAGTCAAAGGCTTTTTCCCAGGGCTGAAATGGCTGCCACATGCGGGCACAGGTTTAAGGTGTTTCAGAGTAGGTACAGAGGAGACGTCAGGGGTAAGTTTTTTACCAGAGAGTGGTGAGTTCGTGGAATGGGCTGCTGGCAAAGGTTGTGGAGGCAGATACGATAGGGTCTTTTAAGAGACTTTTGGATAGGTACATGGAGCTTAGAAAAATAGAGGGCTATGGGTAACCCTAGTAATTACTAAGGTGGGGACATGTTCGACTCAACTTTGTGGGCCAAAGTGCCTGTATTGTGTTGTAGGTTTTCTATTTTTCTATCTAAAACATAGTATCAAATTAAAAGCTAATTTGTACAAACTCACATAGAGTAGTGGGAGACTGGAGAATTGGGAAAACTTTAAAAAGCAACAGAAACAACTAATCAAGAAATAAGGAAAGGGAAGATAGAGTATGAAAGTAAATTAGCACCAAATATAAAAACAGATAGCACAAGTTTTTATAAATTATAAAGCTGAAGAGGGTGTCTAAAGTCAACTAGGTCCCTTGGAAGTCAAGAAGGGGAAATTGATATTGGGTGATAAGGAAATGGCTGAGGCATTGAACGACTATTATGGTCCTGATGGGATGCATCCCAGGGTGCTGAAGGAATTGGCGGAGGTTATAGTAGACGCGTGGGTAATCATTTATCAAAATTCTCTGGACTCTGGGCAGGTCCCAGCGGATCGGAAGACAGCAAATGTCACGCCACTTTTTAAAAAAGGATATAGGCAAAAGACGGGCAACTATCGGCCAGTTTTCTTAACATCTGTAGTCGGGAAAATGCTTGAAGCTGTCATTAACAAAGAAATAGCGAAACATTTAGAAAGGAGTGGTTACATTAGAGAGACGCAGCATGGATTCAGAAAGGGCAGGTCCTGTTGGACAAACTTACTGGAGTTCTTTGAGGACATAATGAGCGCAGTGGATAGAGGGGAACAGGTGGATGTCATTTACTTGAATTTCCAGAAGGTGTTCGATAAGCTGTCACACAAGAGACTTGTATATAAGATACGGATGCATGGAGTCAGAGGAAGTGTATTGGCATGGATAGTGGATTGGTTAACCAATGGAAGGCAGTGAGTTGGTATAAATGGGTGTTTCTCCGGTTGGCAGTCTGTGGTGAGTGGGGTGCCGTAGTGGTTGGTGCTGTTTACCATTTACATCGATGATTTGGAAGAGGGGACTGAGTGTAGTGTAGAAAAATTTGCTGATGACACTAAACTGAGTGGAAAAGCAAATTGTACACAGGATGTCGAGAGTCTACAGAGGGATATAGATAGGTTAAGTGAGTGGGCCAAGGTCTGGCACCTGGAGTACAACGTTGGTAAATGCGAGATCAGGCACTTTGGAAGGAATAATAGAAGTGCAGATTATTATCGAAATGGTGAAAGATTGCAGCATGCTGTTGTGCAGATGGACTTGGGAGTGCTTGTGCATGAACCACAAAAGGTTGGCTTGAAGGTACAACAGGTTATTAAGAAGGCAAACGGAATGTTGGCCTTCATTGCTAGAGGGATTGAATTCAAGAACACAGAGGTCATGCTGCAACTATACAGGGTACTGGTGAGGCTGCACCTGGGGTACTGTGTGCAGTTCTGGTCTCCAGACTTGAGGAAAGATATACTGGCTTTGGAGGCAGTGCAGAGGAGGTTCACTAAGTTGATTCCAGAGATGAAGGGGTTAACCAATGAGGAGAGATTGAGTCGCCTGGGACTATACTCTCTGGAGTTCAGAAGAATGAGAGGGGATCTTATAGAACATACAAAATTTTGAAAAAGATAGATAAGATAGAAGTAGGAAATTTGTTTCCATTGGTAGCTAGATGAGAACTAGAGGACAATGCCTCAAGATTCGGGGAGAAGATTTAGAATGGAGATGAGGAGAAACTGTTTTTCCCAGAGAGTAGTGAATCTGTGGAATTCTCTGCCCAGGGAAGCAGTTGAGGCTTCCTCACCAAATATATTTAAGAAACAGTTAGATAAGTTTTTTCTGAGAAAGTGAATTAAGGGTTATTGGGGTAAAGGCAGGTAGATGGAGATGAGTTTAGGGACAGATCAGCCATGATCTTATTGAATGGCAGGGCAGGCTCCATGGGCCAGATGGACTACTCCTGCTCCTATTTCTTATATTCTTATAGATTTAAGGTGTTTGGAAGTAGGTACAGAGGAGATATCAGGGGTAAGTTTTTTTGCCAGAGTGGTGAGAGCGTGGAATGGGCTGCTGGCAATGGTGGTGGAGACGGATACGATAGGGTCTTTTAAGAGACTCCTGGACAGGTACATGGTGCTTAGGAAAATAGAGGGCTATGGGTAACCCTAGGTAATTTCTAAAGTGAGTCCATGTTCAGAACAGCATTGTGGGCCAAAAGGCCTGTATTGTGCTGTCGTTTTTCTCTGTTCAATATATTCTCTACAAATTGATGTGTGTCTGTCTAAGAGCACCTGAACTGCCTGTATTGTATCTGCCTCCACCAACTCCCTTGGCAGCACACTCTGGGCAGCCACTGCTCTCTACAATTTCCAATGTCGTTATTCTTCAATATACCAATTTATGTATAAATTACATAAATATAATTATACATAATTATTTACGGGCCCAAATGGCGTCCCGGGACGAGTTCTCTGGGCCTGTGCAAGCGAGCTAGCTGGAGTGTTTGCTGACATCTTCAACTGCTCCCTGCTTCAGTCTAAGATCCCCTCGTGTTTTAAGAAGGCAACGATAATCCCGGTGCCGAAGAAAAGCAAGGTGACATGCCTGAATGACTATCGACCTGTGGCTCTAACATCAATTGCTATGAAGTGCTTGGAGCGATTGGTTATGGCACACATCAACCATAACCTAACGGTCAACCTCGATGCTTTGCAATTCGCCTACCGGAGCAACAGTTCAATGGCAGATGCCATCTCTCTGGCACTACATTCCTCCTTAGAACACCTGGAGAATAAAGACGCATATGTCAGGTTCCTTTACATTGACTACAGATCTGCCTTTAATACCATCATTCCAAATAAACTGATTCCTAAGCTCCGGAACCTGGGTCTTAGCACTCAGATCTGCAGCTGGATCTTCAACTTCCTCACAGACAGGACCCAGGCTGTAAAAATAGGGGACAAGCTCTCCTCTACAATCACTCTGAGCACCGGTGCCCCACAAGGCTGTGTACTCAGCCCCCTGCTGTACTCACTGTACACCCATGACTGTGTAGCCAAGTTTCCATCGAACTCAATATATAAGTTTGCTGATGACACCGCAATTGTAGGCCGTATCTTGGGTAATGATGAGTCTGAGTACAGAGAGGAAATTAAGAACCTGGTGGCATGGTGTAAAGACAATAACCTATCCCTCAATGTCAGCAAGACGAAGGAATTGGTTGTTGATTTCAGAAGGAGTAGCGGACTGCACGATCCCATCTACATCGGTGGTGCGCAGGTGGAACAGGTCAAAAGCTTGTTCCTCGGTGTGAATATCACAAATGACCTGATTTGGTCTAACCAAGCAGAGTCCACTGCCAAGAAGGCCCACCAGCGCCTTTACTTCCTGAGAAAGCTGAAGAAATTTGGCCTGTCCCCTAAAACCCTCACTAATTTTTATAGGTGCACCGTAGAAAGCATTCTTCTAGGATGCATCACGACCTGGTATGGAAGCTGTCCTGTCCAAGACTGGAAGAAGCTGCAGAAGATCGTGAACATAGCCCAGCACATCACACAAACCAATCTTCCATCCTTGGACTCACTTTACACCGCACGCTGTTGGAGCAGTGCTGCCCGGATAATCATGGACAGGACCCACGCAGCCAACACACTTTTTGTCCCTCTTCCCTCCGGGAGAAGGTTCAGGAGCATGAAGACTCGTACGGCCAGATTTGGGAACAGCTTCTTTCCAACTGTGATAAGACTACTGAACAGATCCTGACCCACATCTGGGCCGTGCCTTCCAAATATCCGGACCTGACTTGCACTACCTTACTTTCCCTTTTCTATTTTCTAATTATGATTTATAATTTCAAATTTTTATTATATTTACTTGGATTTGTACTTCAGGGAGCACAAAGCACAGAATTAAATATCGCTGTGATGATTGTACGCTCTTGTATCAATTGTTTGGAGACAATAAAGTATGGGCAAAGTGTGCCCTCTAGTGTTAGACTGGGGAAGGACACCGGCTGTCTGCTCTCTCTGCCTCTCATCATCTCATGACTATCAGGTCTCCCGTCAGATTCCGCAGCTCCACAGAAAACAAATCCAGTTTGTCCAACCTCTCCTTCTCGTTCAATCGAGATAACAGGTTGGAACGTTGTTCATTGGAGTTTATGAGGCTGAGGGGTGACCTTACAGAGGGGTATAAAATCATGAAGAGGATGGATGGGGTGAATGCACAATCTTTCACCCAAGGTGATGGAATGCAGTACCAGAGGGAACGAGCTTGAGGTGAGAGATTTAATGGGAACCTGAGGGACATCATTTTCAATGAGAGGGTGGTCCATACATGGAATGAGCAGCCTGAAGCAGGTACAGTAACAATATGTAAAAGCCTCTCAGAGAGGTACATGGATAGGAAAGGTTTTGGGATAAATGCATGCAAGTGGGACTGGCTCTGATGAGCATCCGGGCTGACAGGGACCAGATGGGCCGAAGGGCCTGTCTCTGTGATGTGTGACTCCGTGTCACCGATCCTGGGAGACAAGCCATGTGGGATAGACGTTCTTCCTGCTCCCGTTGTCCTGAGTTCACAAACCCTCCCCAAAAGACCCGTCCAACCACCGGAGAACGTGGATCTGCAGAGAGCAGCTCACCCCTGAGACAGACCGGCCGTGTTTTACAGCTGTGGTGTGGCCCGGCCCAGACAGGGGAATGTGGGAGACGGGTTGTCTACCCTCCTCAGGCGATGTCTCGGAAGCCCGTGTCTGCTGGGATGGACGGAGGTAAGGTGTGAGACACCACTACGAGTGCTGATGTGCAGACGGTAATTCCAGGTGAGGCTTTCCATTCTCCACCTGGAGGTTGAAGAGAGCTTCTGGACGATGCAGGAGCAGAATGAGACCATTCGGCCCATTGAGATCACTGCTCCATTCAGTCAGGAGTGATATTTCTCAATCCCGTCCTCCCACCCTCTCCTCTAGAGGCAAGAGTGGATATCGGACTGCTGGAATATGATACTGGAGAGATAATAACGGAGGGGGGGAGGGTGGGGGGTGATTGTTGGGTGTAGTCGAAGTATTTTGCATCTGTCTTCACTGTGGAAGACAGCAGCAGTTTGTCAGAACTTCGAGAGTGTCAGGGCAGAAGTGAGTGTTATTACTATTACACAGAAGGTGCTTGGGTAGCTGAAGGTAGATAAGTCACCTGCACCAGGTGGACACTTAGGGTTCTGAAGGAGGTGGCACAATGGATTATGGAGGGACAAGTAGTGACCACTCAGTTAGTCTGACCTCAATGGTTCAGATGATATTGGAGGATGAGGTTTATTGATGATAATGTTCTGGAGTACTGACAGTCAGATGATAAAACAGGCCATAGTCAACATGGTTTCCTTCAGGAGATATCTTTCCTGACAAATCTGATGGGATTTGATAAGGAAATTACAGACAGGACAGACAAGGATGAGTCAGTGGATGTTTCTTATTTGGATTTCCAGAAGGTCTTTGACAAGGTCCCACTCATGAGGCTGCTTAACCGGATAAGAACCCGTGGTTTTACAGGAAAGGTACTAGCATGGATGGAAGATTGGCTGACTGGCAGAAGGTAAAGAGTGGACTTTTCTGTGAGAGTCTGCAGACGGATGTATATATATAGAGAGATATCGATGGATAGATAGAGATAGATAGATAGAGATATAGATATAGATTAAGTGAGTGGGCAAGGGTCTGGCAGATGGAGTACGATGTTGGTAAATGTGAGGTCACCCACTTTGGAAGGAAAAATGAAAGAGCAAATTGCAGCATGCTGCTGAGCTGTGCTTGTGCATGAATCACAAAAGGTTGGTTTGCAGGTACAGCCGGCCATCAAGCAGGGAAATGGGATGTTGGCCTTTATTGCTGGAGAGATTGAATTCAAGAGCAGGGAGGTTATGCTGCAACTGTACAGGGTACTGGTGAGGCCGCACCTGGAGTACTGTGTGCAGTTCTGGTCTCCTTACTTGAGGAAGGATATGCTGGCTTTGGAAGTGGTGCAGAGGAGGTTCACCAAGATGATTCCAGACATGAGCGGGTTAGACTACGAGGAGCGATTGAGTTGCCTGGGAATGTACTCTCTTGAATTCAGAAGAATGAGAGGAGATCTTATAGAAGCATGTAAAATTATGAAAGGGATAGATAAGACAGAGGCAAGAAAGTTGTTTCCACTGGTAGCTGAGATTAGAACTAGTGGACATAGCCTCAAGATTCAGGGAGTATATTTTGGACGGAGACGAGGAGGAACTGCTTTTCTCAAAGAGTGGTGAATCTGTGGAATTCTCTGCACAATGGAGCAGTGGAGGCTACCTCAGTAAATATATTTAAGATAAGGTTGGATGGATTTTTGCATAGCGTGGGAATTAAGGATTATGGGGGAAGGCAGGTAGGAGGAGATGAGTCCATGATCAGATCACCATGATCTGATTGAATGACGGAGCAGGCTCGACGGGCCAGATGGCCAACTCCTGCTCCTATTTCTCATGTTGATTATGTTTATGTTCTTTATTGTCACCTTTCTGTCAGCGTAAACCAGTCTGGTATTCTCCTCCGGTCTCCCTCATTAACAAGGCATTTTCACCCAAACAACTGCCGCTCAATGGAAGCATTTTGTTGGTAATTTTTCTGCATCATCCTCCATAAGAGACTGTTGTGCTTGCAAATCCCAGGAGATCAACATATTCTGAGATACTCAAACCACCCCATCTGGCACCAACAATCACTCCACAGTCAAAGTCACTTTGATCACATTTCCTCCCCTTTCTAATGATTGGTCTGAACAGCAACTGAACCTCTTGACCGTGCCTGCATGCTTTGCTGCATTGAGTTGCTGCCACATGATTGGCTGATTAGATATTTA
Source organism: Hemitrygon akajei (assembly GCF_048418815.1). Classification (NCBI taxonomy): domain Eukaryota; kingdom Metazoa; phylum Chordata; class Chondrichthyes; order Myliobatiformes; family Dasyatidae; genus Hemitrygon; species Hemitrygon akajei. The sequence continues at coordinate 163,310,606 of NC_133124.1, forward strand.
CATTATTGAGCAGATGTACAGGTGTACCGAACACGGGTCACTGAGTGTATTTGAGACAGAGGTTGATTGGTTCAAGATATGTAAGGGGTTAAGAGTTACCTCAAAGATGTTGTGACACAGGAGCAGAATTAGGACATTCAGACGATCAAGTCTACTCTGTCATTCCATCATGGTGGATTTACTATCCTTCTCAACTCCGTTCTTCTACCTTCTCCCACAACTTCTGATGCCCATCCTAATCAACAACCTGAGGTTGTGCCCTCTGGTCCCAGACGTCTGCACCATTGGTAACATCCTCTCCACATCCACTCTATCTAAGCCGTTCAATATTCGATAGGTTTCAATGGGATCTCCCCTCATTCTTCTAAACTCCAGCGAGTACAGGCCCAGAGCCATCAAACACTCCTGATACGTTAACCCTTTCATTCACAGAACCTCCTCTGGGCCCTCTCAGATGCCCGCACAATTTTTCTTAGATGAGGGGCCCAAAACTGCCCATGGTACTCTGTGCAGTCTGACCAATGCCTTTTAAAGGCTCACCATTGCTGTATTCTTGTCCTCTGAAAACGAATGCTAATGCTATATTTGCCTTCCTTACCACTGATTCAAATTCCAAGCTAACATTTAGGGCAGGGTGTCCCAACCTGGGGTCCACAGACACCTCGGTTAATCGTAGGGGTGGGGATCCCCTGCTTTTGAGAATCCTGCACAAGGACTCCCAAGTCCCTTTGCACCTCCTTCACCATTTAGAAAACAGTCCATACTTCTACAAAAGTGCATGTCCATACGCTTCCCAAGATTGTATTCTGTCTGCCACTTCTTTGAGGAAAGAGAAGCAGAATAAAGGGTGTAAAGGTAGGAAGGTAGAAGGGCTAAAGTGGGTGTACTTCAATGCAAGAAGCATCAGGAACAAAGGTGATGAACTGAGAGCTTGGATACATACACGATGTAGTGGCCATTACGGAGACTCGGCTGGCACCAGGGCAGGAATGGATTCTCAATATTCCTGGATTTCAGTGCTTTAAAAGGGATAGAGGGGGGGAAGGGGAGGAAGGGTGGCATTACTGGTCAGGGATACTATTACAGCTGCAGAAAGGGTGGGTAATGTAGCAGGATCCTTTTTTGAGTCAGTATGGGTGGAAGTCAGGAACAGGAAGGGAGCAGTTACTCTACTGGGGATATTCTGTAGGCCCCCTGGTGGCAGCAGAAATACCGAGGAGCAGATTGGGAGGCAGAGTTTGGAAAGGTCCAAAAATAACAGGGTTGTTATCATGGGGGACTTTAACTTCCCTAGTATTGATTGGCACTTGATTAGTTCCAAGGGTTTAGATGGGGCAGAATTTGTTAAGTGTGTCCAGGATGGATTCCTGTCACAGTACGTTGACAGGCCGACTAGGGGGAATGCCATACGAGATCTAGTATTAGGTAACGAACCGGGTCAGGTCACAGATCTCTCAGTGGGTGAGCATCTGGGGGACAGTGATCACCGCTCCCTGGTCTTTAGCATTATCATGGAAAAGGATAGAATCCGAGAGGACAGGAAAATTTTTAATTGGGGAATGGCAAATTATGAGGCTATAAGGCTAGAAATTGCGGGTGTGAATTGGGATGATGTTTTTGCAGGGAAACGTACTATGGACATGTGGACGATGTTTAAGGTTCTCTTGCAGGTTGTTAGGGATAAATTTGTCCCGGTGAGGAAGATAGAGAATGGTAGGGTGAAGGAAACATGGGTGACAAGGGAGGTGGAAAATCTAGTCAGGTGGAAGAAGGCAGCATACATGAGGTTTGGGAAGCAAGGATCAGATGGGTCTATTAGGGGATATAGTGTAGCAAGAAAGGAGCTTAAGAAGGGGCTGAGAAGAGCAAGAAGGGGGCATGAGAAGGACTTGGCGAGTAGGGTAAAGGAAAACCCCAAGGCATTCTTCAATTATGTGAAGAACAAAAGGAGGACAGGAGTGAAGGTAGGACCGATTAGAGATAAAAGTGGGAAGATGTGCCTGGAGGCTGTGGAAGTGAGCGAGGTCCTCAATGAATACTTCTCTTCGGTATTCACCACCGAGAGGGAACTTGATGACGGTGAGGACAATATGAGTGAGGTTGATGTTCCGGAGCATGTTCATATTAAGGGAGAGGAGGTGTTGGAGTAGTTAAAATACATTACGACGGATAAGTCCCCAGGGACTGACGGAATATTCCCCAGGCTGCTCCACGACTTGAGCGAAGAGATTGCTGAGCCTCTGGCTAGGATCTTTATGTCCTCGTTGTCCACAGGAATGGTACTGGAGGATTGGAAGGAGGTGAATGTTGTCCCCTTGTTCAAAAAAGGTAGTAAGGATAGTCCGGGTAATTATAGACCAGTGAGCCTTAAGTCTGTGGTGGGAAAGCTGTTGGAAAAGATTCTTAGAGATAGGATCTATGGGCATTTAGAGAATCATGGTCTGATCAAGGACAGTCAGCATGGCTTTGTGAAGGGCAGATCATGCCTAACAAGCCTGATAGAGTTCTTTGAGGAGGTGACCAGGCATATAGATGAGGGTAGTGCAGTGGATGTGATCTACATGGATTTTAGTAAGGCATTTGACAAGGTTCCACACGGTAGGCTTGTTCAGAAAGTCAGAAGGCATGGGATCCAGGGAAGTTTGGCCAGGTGGATTCAGAATTGGCTTGCCTGCAGAAGGCAGAGGGTTGTGGTGGAGGGAATACTTTCAGATTGGAGGGTTGTGACTAGTGGTGTCCCACAAGGATCTGTTCTGGGACCTCTACTTTTTGTGACTTTTATTAATGACCTGGATGTGGGGGTAGAAGGGTGGGTTGGCAAGTTTGCAGACGACACAAAGGTTGGTGGTGTTGTAGATAGTGTAGAGGATTGTCGAAGATTGCAGAGTGACATTGATAGGATGCAGAAGTGGGCGGAGAAGTGGCAGATGGAGTTCAAACTGGAGAAGTGTGAGGTGGTACACTTTGGAAGGACAAACTCCAAGGCAGAGTACAAAGTAAATGGCAGGATACTTGGTACTGTGGAGGAGCAGAGGGATCTGGGGGTACTTGTCCACAGATCCCTGAAAGTTGCCTCACAGGTAGATAGGGTAGTTAAGAAAGCTTATGGGGTGTTAGCTTTCATATGTAGAGGGGTAGAGTTTAACAGACGTGATGTAATGATGCAGCTCTATAAAACTCTAGTTAGGCCACACTTGGAGTACTGTGTCCAGTTCTGGTCGCCTCACTATAGGAAGGATGTGGAAGCATTGGAAAGGGTACAGAGGAGATTTACCAGGATGCTGCCTGGTTTAGAGAGTATGGATTATGATCAGAGATTAAGGGAGCTAGGGCTTAACTCCTTGGAGAGAAGGAGGCTGAGTGGAGACATGATAGAGGTGTACAAGATATTAAGAGGAATAGACAGAGTGGACAGCCAGTGCCTCTTCCCCAGGGCACCACTGCTCAGTACAAGAGGACATGGCTTTAAGGTAAGGGGAGGGAAGTTCAAGGGGGATATTAGAGGAAGGTTTTTCACTCAGTATTTTCAGGAGTATTTGTGATTGCAGAATGTCCTGCCAATGTTGCAACAACTACGATTCTTTGTCACATTTGTGACGAGTATACACTAAAATCTCAAGGACGGAAATTGACTCCTCTTATTAAGAAAGCCTTTACTGTTCTTTGGGTGGAAAATTGGTGATTCAGACAAAGCCCGGGCTCCTCACGTTGTTGCACAACATGCGCTGTTCATCGTAAAGCTTGGCTCGGAGGTGCTCGGAAGTCAATTCTGTGCTGTCCTGATGATATGGCGGGAGCAGAAGGATCATGTGACAGACTGCTACGTCCGTCTGACCAGCGTGTCTGGTGTCTCGGCTAAAAACAAGAAATCCATTGAGTGCCCCAATCTCCCTTCATCAACCTGCAGACACCCTCACACAAACACACAACCAAAACACACCCTCACACACAACCTATAACTTGTTGCCACAGATGGCTGTGGAGGCCAAGTCACTGGGTATATTTAAGGCAGAGATTGATGGATTGGTCAGGGATGAAGGGATATGGGGAGAAGGCAGGAGATTGGGGCTGAGAGGGAAAAATGGTTCAGCTATGTTGGAATGCTAGAGTAGACTTGATGGGCCAAATGGCCTAATTCTGGTCTTATATTTTATGGTCAATGTCAGGAAAGCCAAGAGCTGATTACAGACTATAGGAGGAAACCGGAGGTACATGAGCCAGTCCTCACTTGGGCATCAGAGGCAGAGGGAGTCAGTTAGGTAAAAATTCCTTGGCGTTAACATATCAGGGGATCTGTTCTGGGACCGGCATGTAAGCGTCATCACAAATGCTCGACAGTACCTCTACTTTCTTACTTGTGTAGATTCACTTGTCACCAAAAACTGAGAAAGTTCTAACGATGTGGAGTGGAGAACATTCCAGCTGGTTGCATCACAGCCTGGTGTGGAAACACCAATGCCCAAGGACGGAAAATGCTGAAGAAAGTGGTGGATACAGTCCAGTCCATCACAGGCATTCCCAGGAATGGGCACATTTACAAGCAACACTGCCACAAGGAAACAGCGTCCATCATCAAAGACCCTCACGGTCCTGCCAACACCCTCATCTCACTGATACAATCAGGCAGAAGGGTCAGAAGCCTTTGGTCCCACACCACCAGCTTCAGGAACAGGTATTACCTTTCAACTATCAGACTCCTGTACCGGCGTGGATAACTTCAGCCTGAACTGATTCTACGACCTACAGGCTCACGTTCAAGGACTCTTTGCAACTCAAGATCTGAGTATTACTGTTTACCTTATTCATTTTCCTTTGAAAACTTTCATTTAACACTTACATAGCTCCTCGGGTTAATAAACCCTTTCAGCGTTTGAGGGGCTTCAACACCTGACTCAGCCACTCCGTGTGCAGGAGCAGAAGGAGCCCAGACTGTGATCCTCTGGGATGGGGAGAGTGTGTTTGCTGGTGAGAGCAGCACTGGATGGGGGAAGGATCATCCATTTGGTGGGGGGAGCACATCTGAGCTGGAGGGAGTGACCGGTTTTAAGGGAGCTGGAAGGAAGTACTTCAGGGCCAATGAGGGAGCATCGGGGGAGGGAGCACCTCTGAGCCAAAGAGGGAGTGGCTGTGGGCTGGGTACAGCAACAGGTAGGCAGCAGGGCCACGAATGGTGGAGACCTCATTTAGATCCCTCCAGACTATTACTTCACATAAGCCATTGGGTGGGAGTGATACACGGTGGGGACAAGGTGTGGCCAAGAGGATTGACATGGCAAGGCAGATGTTGTCTATGGGGGACTTTGAAAAGATGTCACGTTGTAGCTAGTCTGGAAGGTGAGAACACGTGGGATCGAGGGTGAGATAAGGAAATGGACACAATATTGGCCTTGGTGGTTAAGAGTTGCGATGGGAATGGAGTTCCTCTAAAGTGGGGGCCTGTGACCAACGGTGTACCGAAGAGATTGTGCAGTGACCCTCTTGAAATAAGTTCACCCAATCAACAAAGTTGGTGAGGTGGTGCACAGTGAAGAGGGTTATCTCAAAATACACGGAATTCCAGATGACCTGGGGAATAGGGCCAAGGGATGGCAGCTGGAGTTAAACTCGAAAACTTTGCATCTAGTGATCATTATGCCATTAATTTCAAGGCAATGCAAGAGAACACTTAAGAAAGAAACAATGAAGGCTAAAAGAAGGCATGAGGCTGCTCCAACAGACCAAGTCACAGGAGAATCCTAAGGGCTTCTACAGACACAGTATGTTAAGAGCAAAAGGATTGCAAAGGACAAAATTGGTCCACTGAAAGATGACAATGGTAATCTAGGCTTGAAGCCAAAAGAAACGGGGAGATCTGAAATTGATTTTACACATCTGTATCAACTTGGGAGATGGACACAGAGTTGAAAGAAGTGAGGCTAAGCAGCAGTGAGGTCCTGGACCCTGTACAGATTACAGAGGAGGTGCTCACTCCTCACAAGGTATTCCCTCGGATCCTGTCGAATGCAAGTGCTGAAACTGCAGGGGTCCCAGTTAAATCATCCTTAATGACAGGTGAGGTACCAGATGAGTGAAGAATAGCTGATGCTGTTCTGCTGTTTAAGAAAGGCTATAAGAATGAACCAGGAAATTATAGGCCGCTGAGTCTGACATCAGTAGTGGGAAAGTTATCAGACGTTATACTTAGGGACCAGGTATATGAGTATTTAATAGACGGGATCGATTAGGGATAGTCAGGATGGCTTTGTGTGTGGTAGGTCGTGTCTAACCAATCTTACAGAGTTTTTCGAGGAAGTTACCAGGAAAGTTCATGAAGACAAGGCAGTGGATGTTATCTACGTGGACTTCAGCAAGGCCTCTGACAAAGTCCCACATGGGAAGTTGGTCAAGACGGTTCCATCATTTGACATTCAAGATGAGATAGTAAATTGGATTATGGAAGAAGCCAGAGATTGGTAATAATTTCTTCTGTGACCAGTGGACTGCTGTAGGGATCGGTGATGTGTCTGTTGTTGTTTGTCACCTGTATCAACATTCTGGATGATAATGTGGTAAACTGGATCAGCAAATTTGCAGATGACACCAAGATTTGTGTTGTAGTGGACAGTGAGTAAAACGATCATAGCCTGCAGTGGGATCCGTACCAGCTGGAAAAATGGGATGAAAAATGGCAGATGGAATTTCATGCGGACAAGTACGAGGTGTTGAATTTCAGTAGGACCAACCAGGGTACGACTTACATTGAATGCTCCGGCACTGAGGAGTGTGGTGGAACAAAGGGGTCTGGGAATGCACAACCATAATTCATTGAAAGTGTGTGTTGCAGGCAGATTGGGTCCTAAAGAAAGTATTTGGCATATTGGCCTTCATCGGTCAAATTAGTGAGCACAGGAGATGGGTTGCTATGTTCAAGTTTACAGAGAAAATTTACAGGATGTTGCCAGGAGAGGAGACATGAGTTACAAGAAAAGATTGAGTCGGTTATAACTTTATTCCTTGGAACATAGAAGACTGAGGGGAGATTTGATAGAGGTATACAACATTATGAGGGGTTTAGATAGGGTAAATGCAAACAGGTTCTTTCCACTGAGATTGGGTGACACGACAACTGGAGATCATGGGTTAAGGGTGAAAAGTGAAATGTTGAAGGGGAACATGAGGGGAAACCACTTCACCGAGGGAGGTGAGAGTGTGGAACAAGCTGCTGGCAAAAGTGGTGGATGCGATTTTGATTTCAATGTTTACGGGCCTGTTTCTGTGCTTTAGCTTTCTATGACTCCATGATGCTAAGTGTGAGGTGTTGATTTTGGGAAGATATCCCAGGGCAGGGTGCAGACAAAAATGTCAGGGAAATGGAGTTGGTAGATCAGACAGACTTATACATAACACACAACAAAATAAACATTGACATTTGAACAAGTTCAGAATCAGATCTGGTTCATTATCACTGAGATACACATGACATTTTTTTCTGTTGAAGCAGCAACGCAGTGGAATACATAAAAAAGTACAATAAGAATTGTGTAAAAAGTAGATAGTGCAAAAAGGGAGATGATAGTGAGCTGGTGTTCATGGGTTCATGGACCATTCAGACATCTGATGAACATTAGGAAGCTGTTCTAAAACTGTTCTTTAATTTGTAGAGAAATAAACCACAGTAACAGACTCTCCCGATGAACCTGCTCTGCTAAATCACACCCGTCTGACCAATTAACCCATTCATCCGGGTGTCTTTGGAAGGTGGGAGGAAACCTGAAACCTGAACACCTGTCGGATCCCGTGCGGAGACGGGGAGAACATACATCTCCTTACAGACGGTGGTGGGAATCGAACCGGTGTCCCTGGCTCTGTAATAGTGACCTGCTACCCGTTATGCTACTGTTCTGTCCATGATGAGTGTCCGTCCTCAGGCTCTGCTATCTCCTCCCTCACAGCAGTAATGAGGAGAGGGCGTGGTGAGCAAGGTGACTTAGACCATAAGATAGAGGAACAAATTAGGCCATTCGGTTCTTCAAATCCGCTCCACCGTTTGATCATGACTGATCCATTTCCCTCTCGTCTCCATTCGCTTGCCTTCCTCCCGTAATCTTTTACGCCCTGACTTATCAAGAACCTATGAATCTCCACTTTAAATACACCCAGTGGCCTCCACAGCTCCCTGTGGCAATAAATTCCACAGATTCACCACCTTCTGGCTGAAGAAATTCCTCCAGATCTCTGTTCTAAATGGACAACCCTGAGGTTGTGCCCTCTGGTCCTAGGCTCCCTCACTATAGGAAACATCCTCTCCACACCCACTCCATCTTGGCATTTCAACATTCAATAGGATTCAGTGAGATCCTCCCCCACCTTCAATTTCCCTAAATTCCAGCAAGTGCAGGCTCAGAGCCAAACTTTCCTCATTTGAGAAGCCTTACATTGCTGGGATCAATTTCCTGAACCCCCTTTGAACCCTCCCAACATCAGCACATCCTTTCTTAGATAAGGGGAACGAAACTGCTCACAATAATCCGAATGAGGCCTCACCAGAGCCTTATAAAGCCTCAGCATTACATCCCTGCTTTAATAGTCTAGTCCTCTCGAAATGAATGCTAAAATTGCATTTGCCTTCCTTCCCACCGATTCCATCTGCAAGTTAACCTTGGGAATCCTGCACAAGGACTAGCATGTCCTTTTGCACCTCATTTTTTCCCATTTTCTCTCCATTTGGAAAATTGTCATTTCTTTGCCTATTCTCAGAATCAATCCAAGTCCTTCTGCACCCTCTCTCCTTCCACAATTCTACCTGTCCCGCCACATGTCTTTGTATCATCCACAAACTTGGCCACAAAGCCAGCAATTCTGTCAGCCAAATCACTGATATACAATGTACAGAGAAGTAGTCCCAAAACTGACCCCTGAGGAACGGCAGCCAATCAGAAAAGGACCTCTTAATTCCCACTCTTTGCCCCCTTCCAATAGCCAAAGCTCTATCCATGCTCGTATTTCTCCTGAAATGCCATGCACTCTTGCTAAGCTCGCTTACCTTCATACTTCAACTTTTCCTTCCTTGTGGCTGTTGTAGTTGCCCTCTGTTGGTTTTTTCAAATGTTTCCCAGTCCCACTTGGTGGTAAGTTTCACCTCACTAGGACCTTAAAGGAGACACATTTGCAAATTGATAGTCGATAGTGATTGGGTAATCAGGTAATGAACAGCAGCTAATAGAAAGAAGTTGGGGTCAAGCAGGCTGGAGTCTTTGGAGTTGGGAGCTGAGAGGCTCTGGCGTGAAGAGGCTGAGTAAGTGACCCAGGTGTGGGGAGGGGGAGCAGTGAGAAGTCGCAGGTAAGACCTTCCTTAAGATGTTTTATTTTGCTGTTGACCTTTGACATTGTTTCAGTGCAGACAGGAAGGTAGTGTTGGATTAGAGTAACATTGTTCTTTTTCTTCCAGTTTGCTTATAATGTTTATATAATCACCTGTATGAGTAATTGTTCATTGAATTTTCAGTAACAGTAGTACAGGTGATTCTGTACTTTTCCAGAAGCTCCTTTGCAGTGTGTGTCATACAATTGAACCCGACCAGTTGATAGGTTATTCTGTATCACTCGAAACTCTCCAGTCTGAGCTACTTCTGGTAAAAATAATAATCTCTTTGTTCATTGTCTTTCTTTGCCTCTACCTTCCTTACAGTAGACCAAGCTGAGAACCATTATTTTGTTTTGTTATCAACACAGAATAAACAGAGGAGAGGGTCCAGAGAAAGTTCATGAGAATGAGAAAAAAAAGTGCTAATATATCAGGAGCATTTGATGATTCTGGGCCTGTTCTCACTGGAGCTTAAAAGAAAGGAGTTTTGAAAAGTATCAAAGGTTGAGATAGAGTGGACATACAGAGAACGTTTTCTACAGTGGAGCCTTCGATCAGAGGGCACAGCCTCAGAATACAAGGATGTCCTTTTAGAAAAGAGATGATGAGGAATTTATGTAGGCAGAAGTTGGTGAATCTGTAGAAATTTATGGCCAAGTCATTGGGTAAACTTTAGCTGAATTTAACAGATCTTTGATTAGGAAATTACCGAAGATTACGGGGGCAGGCAGGCGAATGCAGTAGAGAGAGAAAATAAATCTGCCATCTTGGAATAGCAGAGCAGAGAGGCCTAATTCAGCTCCTCTGTTTGTGTGTTGATATATTTATTCATTTATATCTGCTGCTTTATCTATTTATGTACTGACTGAGATACAGAGCAAAATAGGCTCTTCGAGGAGTTCGGCCCAGCAAGAATCCTAGCCCAATCACGGGACAGTTTACAATGACCAATCAACCTACCAACCGGTTCCCTTTTGGACTCTGGGTGGAGACCAGAGCACCCGGAGGAAACCCACAGGGTCACAAGGACAACGTACAAGCTCCTTCCTGATAGCGGTGGGAATTGATCCTGGGTCACCTGTACTGTAAAGCGTTGTGCTAACCACCACACTATGGTGCTGTCCTCATGTCTTATGGTCTTGTCTCACCGTCTCCCCGATGACGATATCTGCAGTTTGTGCACCCAGTAGCTACTTGGGACAGTAGTTTGACAGGGGCTGGAGAACTGGAATGGGTGCTGAATGTTCCACCGTTTCAATGTTTGAGAATTGATAGAAGGAGATTAAAGGTGATTGGATCCATTGAGTGTGTATGGGTAAAACTCATCACAATAAAGATGCAATCATTCTGATTGTATCAGGGCTTTTGTCATGGTTGATTTCAGTTACTCCAATATACATTGCTCCTTCGTGGAAGAGATTGCTCCGTAGTGCAAGAGATCAGACAGGACAGAATTTGGTAGATGCATCCAGGAGTGTCTCTTAAAACATAGGTGAGGTGAGGTGGACCTGCTGTTGAGTAATAAGCCTGGCCAGACTGACACATTCCCATGGGAGAATTGTCAGGCGAACACTAACCACAAGTTTTAAGATATCTAACAATAAGGGCAAGTACAAATCGTGCGAGAGTACTAGATTAGAGCACGGCAAATTACAAGACTATTCAGCAGGAACCAGGGAGAGTTAACTGGGAACAGTAGTTTTTAGACAAGTCCATATCTGACCTGTGGAGGGTGTTAAAAAACCAACTTCACAGAGTACAGGACAGGTATGCTCCATGTCAGGAGGACAGGGATGGCAAGGTCAGGGAATCTTGGATGTTGAGAGAAGTGGTGAATTTAGTCAAAAAGAAAAGGAAGCGTAGGTAAGGTTTAGGAAGCCAGATTCCATAATTCTCCTGTTTTTCTCTCCCTCCTTTTTTAAAAAGTGGGGTTACATTAGCCACCCTCCAACCCTCAGGAACTAATCCAGAATCTAAGGAGTTTTGAAAAATTATCACTAATGTATCCACTATTTCTTGGGCTACTTCCTTAAGCACTCTGGGATGCAGACCATCTGGCCCTGGGGATTTATCTGCCTTTAATCCCTTCAATTTACCTAACACCACTTCCCTACCAACATGTATTTCCCTCAGTTCCTCCATCTCACTAGACCCTCGGTCCCTTACTATTTCCGGAAGATTATTTATGTCCTCCTTAGTGAAGAAAGAACCTAAGTAGTTACCGTAGATTCCGGACTACAGAGCACACCTGATTAAAAGCCGCTGGCTCTAATTTTAGAAATAAAATCAATTTTTTAATTGTAAAGACCGCACCGGATTTTAGGCCGCACCGGATTTTCGGCCGCAGGTGTCCCACGGTGTAATATGAGATATTTACACAGAAAGATATTACACGTGAGGATTTTTTAACTTTTAATTAAATCCATATGGTAACAAAAACAAATACATATTGCAAATGCTTTTTTTCGAACCGTGCCCGTAACGCGGCTACTTTTAAATATACGTTGTGTATACTTCTTTACTGAACAACATTCCAATATCTCCTAACGACTGGTAAAAAATATATATACTGCAGCCTACCAGGAAAAGTTATTGATAGCCTTTAACTTAAAAGCAGCGTTTTCGCTCCGCCGCTCCGCCGCTCGACCCCCTCCTTTCCGTTTATTCACAAACGGCGTTTTCCCACAAGACACCGCGAAACCGGGTGTGACGTCATAGCATCCCGCGATGTAGTACAGAAAACAAATATAGTTAAAACTCTTCTAACTTTAACTAGAAAATGAATTACTAAGCGAAAATATTATAAACTAAATAACTGCCATAAGGCAGCACAATGCTTCGAGTGTTTTCCATGTTGATGAGGGTGAGTACAAATGACTGATTTACAATAATTTAATTGTGAAAGTGCGCTTGATTTATCGTACAATTTCATTGGACCTCTGTGAACTACTCATCAATTTTAATGGTCTACTGTTAGGAGGCAAAATGTTTACGAGGCGGCATGAAAAAAATAATGTATTAGCCGCTCCGTATTAAAGGCCGCAAAGTTCAAAGCTGTTCAAAATGTGGGAAAAAAGTAGCGGCTTAAAATCCGGAATCTACGGTATTCAATTGGTCTGCCATATCTTTGTTCCCTATGATCAATTCACCTGTTCCTGTTTGACCTACATTTGTCTTGACCAATCTTTTTCTTTTCACATATCTATAAAAGCTTTTACAGTTAGATTTATGTTCCCTGTCAGCTTTCGCTCATAATCTTTCTTCCCTTTCCTAATTAAGCCCTTGTGTCTCTGAATTTCTCCCAGTCCTCAGGTGTGCCACTTTTTTTTGCTAATTTATATGTTTCTTCTTTGGACTTGATACTATCCCTAACTTCCCTTGTCAGCCACGGGTGCACTACCTTCCCTGGTTTATTCTTTTGCGATCTTTAAATGCTTGCCATTGCATATCCACCGTCAACCCTTTAAGTATCATTTGCCAGTCTATCTTAGCTAATTCACGTCTCATACCTTCAAAGTTTCCCTTCTTTAAGTTCAGGACCTTTGTTTCTGAATTAACTATGTCACTCTCCATCTTAATGAAGAATTCCACCATATTATGGTCACTCTTACCCAAGGTGCCTTGCACGACAAGATTGCTAACTAACCCTTCCTCATTGCTCAATACCCAATCTAGAATGGCCTGCTCTCTAGTTGATTCCTCGACACGTTGTTTCAGAAAACCATCCCACATACATTCCAAGAAATCCTCTTCCTCAGCACCCTTACCAATTTGGTTCACCCAATCTATGTGTAGATTGAAGTCACCTATTATAACTACTGTTCCTTTATTGCACGCATTTCTAATTTCCTGTTTAATGCCATCCCCAACCTCACTACTACTGTTAGGTGGCCTGTACACAACTCCCACCAGCGTTTTCTGCCCCTTAGTGTTATGCAGCTCTACCCATATCGATTCCACATCCTCCAGGCTAATGTCCTTCCTTTCTATTGTGTTAATCTCCTCTCTAACCACCAATGCTACCCCACCTCCTTTTCTTTTCTGTCTATCCCTCCTGAATATTGAATATCCCTGGATGTTGAGCTCCCATCCTTGATCACCCTGGAGCCATGTCTCTGTGATCCCAACTATATCATATTCATTAATAACTATCTGCACATTCAATTCATCCACCTTGTTACGAATGCTCCTCGCATTGACACACAAAGCCTTCAGGCTCGTTTTTACAACACTCTTAGCCCTTATACAATTATGTTGAAAAGTGGCCCTTTTTGCCTTTTGCCCTAGATTTGCCTGCCTGCCACTTTTACTTTTCACCTTACTACTTTTTGCATCTACCCTCATTTTACACCCCTCTGTCTCTCTGCACTTGTTCCCATCCCCCTGCCACATTAGTTTAAATCCTCCTGAACAGCAGTAGCAAACGCTCCTCCTAGGACATTGGTTCCAGTCCAGCCCAGGTGCAGACCGTCCTGTTTATACCGGTCCCACCTCCCCCAGAACTGGTTCCAATCCCCAGAAATTTGAATCCCTCCCTTTTGCACCATTTTTCAAGCCACGTATTCATCTGAAATATCCTCCTATTTCTACTCTGACTAGCACGTGCCGCTGGTAGTAATCCAGAGATTATTACCTTGGTAGTCCTACTTTTTAGTTTATCTCCAAACTCCCTAAATTCACCTTGTAGGACCTCATCCCACGACCACTGGCTGTTCACCCACCCATTCCAGAATGTCCTGCAGCCGCTCAGAGACATCCTTGACCCTTGCACCAGGGAGGCAACATACCATCCCGGAGTCTCGTTTGCGGCCGCAGAAACGCCTATCTATTCCCCTTACAATCGAATCCCCTATCACTATAGCTCTCCCATTCCTTTTCCTTCCCTCCTGTGCCACAGAGCCAGTCATGGTGCCATGAACTCGGCTGCTGCTGCCTTCCCCTGATGAGACATCTGCCCCAACAGTATCCAAAACGGTATCTCTGTTTAGGAGACAGAGATAACGGGATATAACGGAGATAGAGATTGGAATGTGTACCGTCCAATGAAGGGAGAGTTTTTTCTTGTTCTGTGCCTGAGAACGAGGTGTCTGGGTCTTTTGTTTGACGAGAGATGAAGAGAGAATACGCCAGAAAGGAAAGGTCGTAGACAGCAGGACAGAGTGGACTTGGAGTGGAGCCAGGAGTCAACGGAGCCCGGGGAAATCGATGGAGGACCAGCGGGAGGAAACTGTGAGCTCCAACGTGCACATTAGACTGTTTCATTAAAATGGGCCCTTTTCTTTTTGTTTTACTTTACTAACCCTTTAGTCAAATGAAGAATTAAAAAGCAAAATCGATTAACTGCACATGGTGAACTCTGTTATTTCGTGGTACTGATTTGTAACGGGGGAACCAATCACACAGCATCCACACAAACAAGAGGTTTTACACCTCAGGTTTCACACATCTGGTGGAGCTGGAGACTGTCTTCCCTAGACTAACACCGCCAGCCCAACCTGAGGGTTACACATGATAAATATCGAGAAAAATAAATACACTGATGGTTCGTCAGTGATTGAGAGGAGATTCAAATGTTCCTTTTCTGGAACTGAGGGTATTGACCAGGTTACGTATCACTGCAACTTGAAGGTCGCTATCTGGGAGCAGTAAAGGTGTATATATGGAACTAACAAACTTCAGTCCTGCCCGTCTGCTGAAGAGTACTCATTGGCTATGTGGTTACTGGACCTACCCCCGTCTGTCGGGCATCCTCCCTGAGAACGAGGGTTAGTGGAAAGAGCATTGGCCCTGGAAGGGCTGCTGTTGCCTTGCCTACTCAATACTCCACGTGCGATACTTGCAATATTTAAACTTGGTGTTTAAGTTCCTTGCCATACACATCAACGATGATCTCACGTGGTCTGTACATATCGGGTGTGTGGTGAAAAATACACAACAGCGCCTCTTTCACCTCAGACGGTTGAAGAAGTTCGGTATGGGCCCCCAAATCCTAAGAACATGCAACAGGGACACAATTGAGAGCATCCTGACTGGCTGCATCACTGCCTGGTATGGGAACTGTACCTCCCTCAATCGCAGGACTCTGCAGAGAGTGGTGCGGGCAGCCCAGTACATCTGTAAATGTGAACTTCCCACTGTTTCAGTGACAGGTGTGTAATAAGGGCCCAAAGGATCATTGCAGACCCAAGTCACCACAACTACAAACTGTTCCAGCTGCTACCATCTGGGAAGTGGTACCGCAGCATAAAAGCCAGGACCAACAGGCTCCGGGACAGCTTCTTCCACCAGGCCATCAGACTGATTAATTCACACTGAGACCATTGTATTTCTGTCCTGTAATACAGACTATTTATTACAAATGACTATACATTGCACATTTAGACAGAAATGTAATGTAAAGATGTTTACTCATCATGTATGTGAAGGATGTAAGAAATAAAGTCAATTCAATTCACCACCTCACCACCCTCTGGTCTGGTGGCACCAGAGATCCAAAACAGAGGCCGAATGATTCTGAATGATTGCCTTTCTGGGATATGGGACCGTGAGGCTGTCACGGGAACTGATTAATATGGCATCGAATTTGTAGAAAATAATGAATGAAACTACACTTGCCTTTGATCAAACCCAATAAGTATTAACCAAGTTGTCTCAGAACTGATGGCTGCTCGTACAGTAGCATTACAGAGCAGAGTGGCTTGGGATTCAGTTCTTTCAGAGAAACGGGTCTCCTGTGTTCCTGTACTTTCAGGACACTGGAAGGATGGGGAGCAACAATTCTGTGTTCTGGTATAACTATCGGAATTATAGAAATGGCTGGTATTCTTTTATAATTATAGTGTGAAATAACAGGATGAAGGAGAGGATGTCAAAGGAATGGGCAATCATTGAGGTAGATGGATAAAAAGGAAATTTTGGATAGGGTTTGAAACTGCATCTTTGGTTTAAGTACAAATATTTACATATTTCAATTATAGTATTTGGTGAAATGCAGTGTTGACATGAAATGACAAAAGGGAGGTGATGTGGAAATGTACTTAAACACAAAGTACACTGCAGATGCTGTGGTCAAAGCAACACGTACAACACGCTGGAGGAAATGAGCAGTCAACGTTTCCACGGATGCTGCCCGACCTGCTGAGTTCCTACAGTGTGTTGTACGTGGAAATGTACTTCACTTGTCGCAACAAAATGGAACCTATATTATACCAGAGTGCTTTGTAACATTGTGCATATGGATCCTGAGTCCCAAAGATGAGGAAGTATTCTACAGGGAGGTCGAAGGAACAATGGCTGAGAAAGGAAATCAAAGACAGAATAACAGCTGAAAGGATGACATTTAATACAGCAAAAATTAGTGGGAAATTAGATGATTGGGAAGCTTTAAAAAACAACAGAAAGCAGCAAAAAAATGGGGGTGTGGGGAAGATGAAGATTGGCTGGGACTCTTATACTGTAGAAAGGCTGGATAGGATGGAGATTGGATGTTAGAGTCTAAGAGATAGAACAGAGTTTAGATGTGCCTGTCTGAACACAAGATAAAGACAGCAGCTTTAGGGAACCTTCATTTTTACAAGAGATATTGAGGCCCTGGTTAAGAAAGATAGGAGGTTGATTACAGGCAGGAACAAATGAGGTAGTTATGGAGTACAAGAAATGCAGGAGAACATCAGGAGGGCTAAAAGAAGGCGTGAGGTTGCTCTAGCAGACAAGGTGAAGGAGAATCCTATGGGATTTTACAGATACGTTAAGAGCAAAAGGATTGCAAGGGACAAACACAGTATGTCGACAGGCCGACTAGGAGGAATGCCATACTATATATAGTATTAGGTAACGGACCATGTCAGGTCACAGATCTCTCAGTGGGTGAGCATCTGGGGGAGAGTGATCACTGCTCCCTGGTCTTTAGCATTATCATACAAAAGGATAGAATCAGAGAGGACAGGAAAATGTTTAATTGGGGAAGGGCAAATTATGAGGCTATAAGGCTGGAACTTGCGGGTGTGAATTGGGATGATGTTTTTGCAGGGAAATGTACTATGGACATGTGGTCAATGTTTAAGGATCTCTTGCACGATGTTAGGGATAAATTTGTCCCGGTGAGGAAGATAAAGAATAGTAGGGTGAATGAACCATGGGTGACAAGTGGAAAATCTAGTCAGGTGGAAGAAGGCAGCATACATGAGGTTTAGGAAACAAGGATCTGATGGGTCTATTGAGGAATATAGGGTAGCAAGAAAGGAGCTTAAGAAGGGGCTGATTAGAGCAAGAATGGGGCATGAGAAGGCCTTGGCGAGTAAGGTAAAGGAAAACCCAAAGCATTCTTCAATTATGTGAAGAACAAAAGGATGACAGGAGTGAAGGTAGGACCGATTACAGATAAAGGTGGGAAGATGTGCCTGGAGTCTGTGGAAGTGAGCGAGGTCCTCTGTGAATACTTCTCCTCGGTATTCACCAACGAGAGGGTACTTGATGACGGTGAGGACAATATGATTGAGGTTGATGTTCTGGAGCATGTTGATATTAAGGGAGAGGAGGTATTGGAGTTGTTAAAATACATTAGGAAGGTTAGGTCCCCGGGGCCTGACGGAATATTCCTCAGGCTGCTCCATGAGGCGAGGGAAGAGATTGCTGAGCCTCTGGCTAGGATCTTTATGTCCTCGTTGTCCATGGGAATGGTACAGGAGGATTGGAGTGAGGCGAATGTTGTCCCCGTGTTCAAAGAAGGTAGTAGGGATAGTCCAGGTAATTATAGACCAGTGAGCCTTACGTCTGTGGTGGGAAAGCTGCTGGAAAAGATTCTTAGAGGTAGGATCTAAGGGCATTTAGAGAATCATGGTCTGATCAAGGACAGCCAGCATGTTAGATCGTGTCTAACAAGCCTGATAGAGTTCTTTAAGGATGTGACCAGGCATATAGATCAGGGTAGTGCAGTGGATGTGGTCTACATAGATTTTAGTAAGGCATTTGACAAGGTTCCACATGGTAGGCTTATTCAGAAAGTCAGAAAGCATGGGATCCAGGGAAGTTTGGCCAGGTGGATTCAGAATTGGCTTGCCTGCAGAAGGCAGAGGGCCGTGGTGGAGGGAGTACTTTCAGATTGGAGGGTTGTGACTAGTGGTGTCCCACAGGAATCTGTTCTGGGACCTCTACTTTTCATGATTTTTATTAACGATCTGGATGTGGGGGTGGAAGGGTGGGTTGGCAAGTTTGCAGACGACACAAAGGTTGGTGGTGTTGTAGATAGCGTAGAGGATTGTCGAAGATTGCAGAGTGACATTGATAGGATGCAGAAGTGGGCTGAGAAGTGGCAGATAGAGTTTGACCCGGAGAAGTGTGAGGTGGTACATTTTGGAAGGACAAACTCCAAGGCAGAGTACAAAGTAAATGGCAGGATACTTGGTAGTGTGGAGGAGCAGAGGGATCCGGGGGTACATGTCCACAGATCCCTGAAAGTTGCCTCAGAGGTAGATAGGGTAGTTAAGAAAGCTTGTGGGATGTTAGCTTTCAGAAGTCGAAGGATAGAATTTAAAAGTCGCGATGTAGTGATGTAGCTCTATAAAACTCTGGTTAGGCCACACTTGATGTACTGTGTCCAGTTCTGGTCACTTCACTACAGGAAATATGTGTAAACTATAGAAAGTGTGCAGAGGAGATTTACAAGGATGTTGCCTGGATTGGGGAGCATGCCTTATGAGAATAGCTTGAGTGAACCTGGCCTTTTCTCCTTGGAGCGATGGAGGATGAGAGGTGACCTGATAGAGGTCTATGAGATGATGAGAGGCATTGATCATGTGGATAGTCAGAGGCTTTTTCCCAGGGCTGAAATGGCTGCCACAAGCGGGCACAGGTTTAAGGTGTTTCAGAGTAGGTACAGAGGAGACGTCAGGGGTAAGTTTTTTACCAGAGAGTGGTGAGTTCGTGGAATGGGCTGCTGGCAAAGGTTGTGGAGGCAGATACGATAGGGTCTTTTAAGAGACTTTTGGATAGGTACATGGAGCTTAGAAAAATAGAGGGCTATGGGTAACCCTAGTAATTACTAAGGTAGGGACATGTTCGACTCAACTTTGTGGGCCAAAGTGCCTGTATTGTGTTGTAGGTTTTCTATTCTTCTATCTAAAACATAGTATCAAATTAAAAGCTAATTTGTACAAACTCACATAGAGTAGTGGGAGACTGGAGAATTGGGAAAACTTTAAAAAGCAACAGAAACAACTAATCAAGAAATAAGGAAAGGGAAGATAGAGTATGAAAGTAAATTAGCACCAAATATAAAAACAGATAGCACAAGTTTTTATAAATTATAAAGCTGAAGAGGGTGGCTAAAGTCAACTAGGTCCCTTGGAAGTCAAGAAGGGGAAATTGATATTGGGGGATAAGGAAATGGCTGAGGCATTGAACGACTATTATGGTCCTGATGGGATGCATCCCAGGGTGCTGAAGGAATTGGTGGAGGTTATAGTAGACGCGTGGGTAATCATTTATCAAAATTCTCTGGACTTTGGGCAGGTCCCAGCGGATCGTAAAACAGCAAATGTCACGCCACTTTTTAAAAAAGGATATAGGCAAAAGACGGGCAACTATCGGCCAGTTTTCTTAACATCTGTAGTCGGGAAAATGCTTGAAGCTGTCATTAACAAAGAAATAGCGAAACATTTAGAAAGGAGTGGTTGCGATAGAGAGACGCAGCATGGATTCAGAAAGGGCAGGTCCTGTTTGACAAACTTACTGGAGTTCTTTGAGGACATAATGAGTGCAGTGGATAGAGGGGAACAGGTGGATGTCATTTACTTGAATTTCCAGAAGGTGTTTGATAAGCTGTCACACAAGAGACTTGTATATAAGATACGGATGCATGGAGTCAGAGGAAGTGTATTGGTATGGATAGTGGATTGGTTAACCAATGGAAACAGTGAGTTGGTATAAATGGGTGTTTCTCCGGTTGGCAGTCTGTGGTGAGTGGGGTGCCGTAGTGGTTGGTGCTGTTTACCATTTACATCGATGATTTGGAAGAGGGGACTGAGTGTAGTGTAGAAAAATTTGCTGATGACACTAAACTAAGTGGAAAAGCAAATTGTACAGAGGATGTAGAGAGTCTACAGAGGGATATAGATAGGTTAAGTGAGTGGGCCAAGGTCTGGCACCTGGAGTACAACGTTGGTAAATGCGAGATCATGCACTTTGGAAGGAATAATAGAAGTGCAGATTAATATCGAAATGGTGAAAGATTGCAGCATGCTGTTGTGCAGATGGACTTGGGAGTGCTTGTGCATGAACCACAAAAGGTTGGCTTGAAGGTACAACAGGTTATTAAGAAGGCAAACGGAATGTTGGCCTTCATTGCTAGAGGGATTGAATTCAAGAACACAGAGGTCATGCTGCAACTATACAGGGTACTGGTGAGGCTGCACCTGGGGTACTGTGTGCAGTTCTGGTCTCCAGACTTGAGGAAAGATATACTGGCTTTGGAGGCAGTGCAAAGGAGGTTCACTAAGTTGATTCCAGAGATGAAGGGGTTAACCAATGAGGAGAGATTGAGTCGCCTGGGACTATACTCTCTGGAGTTCAGAAGAATGAGAGGGGATCTTATAGAACATACAAAATTTTGAAAAAGATAGATAAGATAGAAGTAGGAAAGTTGTTTCCATTGGTAGCTAGACGAGAACTAGAGGACATTGCCTCAAGATTCGGGGAGAAGATTTAGAATGGAGATGAGGAGAAACTGTTTTTCCCAGAGAGTGGTGAATTTGTGGAATTCTCTGCCCAGGGAAGCAGTTGAGGCTTCCTCACCAAATATATTTAAGAAACAGATAAGTTTTTTCTGAGAAAGTGAATTAAGGGTTATTGGGGGAAAGGGTAATTTAATTTCTAAAGTGAGTCCATGTTCAGCACAGCATTGTTGAGCCAAAAGGCCTGTATTGTGCTGTCATTTTTCTTTTTTCAATATATTCTCTACAAATTGATGTGTGTCTGTCTAAGAGCATCTGAACTGCCTGTATTGTATCTGCCTCCACCAACTCCCTTGGCAGCACACTCTAGGCAGCCACTGCTCTCTACAATTTCCAATATTGTTATCCTTCAATATACCAATTTATGTATAAATTACATAAATATAATTATACATAATTATTTATGGGCCCAGATGGCGTCCCGGGACGGGTTCCCTGGGTCTGTGCAAGCGAGCTAGCTGGAGTGTTTGCTGACATCTTCAACTGCTCCCTGTTTCAGTCTAAGATCCCCTCGTGTTTTAAGAAGGCAACGATAATCCCGGTGCCGAAGAAAAGCAAGGTGACATGCCTGAATGACTATTCACCTGTGGCTCTGACATCAATTGCTATGAAGTGCTTGGAGTGATTGGTTATGGCACACATCAACCATAACCTAACGGTCAACCTCGATGCTTTGCAATTCACCTACCGGAGCAACAGTTCAATGGCAGATGCCATCTCCCTGGCACTACATTCCTCCTTAGAACACCTGGAGAATAAAGATTCACATATCAGGTTCCTTTTCATCGACTACAGCTCTGCCTTTAATACCATCATTCCAAATAAACTGATTCCTAAGCTCCGGAACCTGGGTCTTAGCACTCAGATCTGCAGCTGGATCTTCAACTTCCTCACAGACAGGACCCAGGCTGTAAAAATAGGGGACAAGCTCTCCTCTACAATCACTCTGAGCACCGGTGCCCCACAAGGCTGTGTACTCAGCCCCCTGCTGTACTCACTGTACACCCATGATTGTGTAGCCAAGTTTCCATCGAACTCAATATATAAGTTTGCTGATGACACCACAATTGTAAACCGTATCTTGGGTAATGATGAGTCTGAGTACAGAGAGGAAATTAAGAACCTGGTGGCATGGTGCGCCGTATAGATGCACCGTAGAAAGCATTCTTCCAGGGTGCATCACAACCTGGTATGGAAGCTGTCCTGTCCAAGTCCAGAAGAAGCTGCAGAAGATCGTGAACATTGCCCAGCACATCACACAAACCAATCTTCCATCCTTGGACTCACGTTACACCACATGCTGTTGGAGCAGTGCTGCCCGGATAATCAAGGACACGGCCCACCCAGCCAACACACTTTTTGTCCCTCTTCCCTCCGGGAGAAGGTTCAGGAGCTTGAAGGTTCAGACGGCCAGATTTGGGAACAGCTTCTTTCCAGCTGTGATCAGACTGCTGAACGGATCCTGACCCGGATCTGGGCCGTACCTTCCAAATATCCGGACCTAACTTGCACTACCTTACTTACCCTTTTCTATTTTCTAATTATGATTTATAATTTCAAATTTTTATTATATTTACTTGGATTTGTACTTCAGGGAGCACAAAGCGCAGAATTAAATATCGCTGCGATGATTGTACGCTCTTGTATCAATTGTCTGGTGACAATAAAGTATGGGCAAAGTGTGCCCTCTAGTGTTAGACTGGGGAAGGACACCGGCTGTCTGCTCTCTCTGCCTCTCATCATCTCATCACTATCAGATCTCCCGTCAGATTCCGCAGCTCCAGAGAAAACAAATCCAGTTTGTCCAACCTCTCCTTCTCGTTCAATCGAGACAACAGGTTGGAACGTTGTTCATTGGAGTTTATGAGGCTGAGGGGTGACCTTACAGAGGGGTATAAAATCATGAAGAGGATGGATGGGGTGAATGCACAGTCTTTCACCCAAGGTGATGGAATGCAGTACCAGAGGGAACAGGCTTGAGGTGAGAGATTTAATGGGAAACTGAGAGGCATCATTTTCAACGAGAGGGTGGTCCGTACATGAAATGAGCAGCCTGAAGCAGGTACAGTAACAATATGTAAAAGCCTCTCAGAGAGGTACATGGATAGGAAAGGTTTTGGGATAAATGCATGCAAGTTTTCAAGCAATTGCAGGCAATTTTCCAAGATGGCGGCACAACGCAGCTTGCAGCGGCCACTCCGGAGCTGATTATCTGTTATTTGTGAAGCGGGGTGCCATGCGCAATCATAATCGATTCTAAATGGACGTGGGAGCAACATCGGGAAATCTCCAGGGAGACCTTCTTTGTTGCTGCTGCTGCTGCTGTGAGGTCCGGGACTCTGCTGGGAAGAACAGGCCCCCAGTCCTCGGGGTTGGGTTGCCGATGGCCATTGGCGGGGGCGTCTTAATACGCTTGGCATAGGATGGTGCTCGGAGAAATTGTGCCGGAGGGGATGGTTGTCGGCTCGGAGGTTCGACGGACTCAGACTCCACTGCGGTCAGATCGCTTTCGGTGTGTGCTGCGTCTGCGAGGCTGGGTTTGACGGAGCTTTCATTGTGTGCTGCGTCTGCGAGGCTGAATTGGGTGGCGCCGTGGAAGTCCATAGCGGGGGTATTCCCTTCTGCCGCCGGCGTGGGATGGCGAGTCTGTCGGGTCCCTGGGGACTTGTGGAAACTGTATGGTGATTTCTTTTGAACTTATAGTCCTTTAACATCTTTGGTCTATCTTTACTGTGCCCATAGTCTGTTTTTTATCAATTATGCTATTGTTTGCACTGTTGTAAATATATGTTGTAACTATATGGTTTTGTGCAGGTCTTGTAGCTTTAGTTTTTAGTCTTGTTTTGTCTGGTGGATTTGGAGCTCCTTTCCGGGGAACGCGCTAAGACGGTAGCGCGATATTAATACGCAGCAGCCTCTCCGGACTCTGGATTGGGGATTGCCAAATGTTATGTGGATTTTCTAGTGTAGTCTGTTTTGTCATATGCTTTTGTGATATCATTCTGGAGGAACGTTGTCTCATTTTTTAACTGCATTGCATTTGTGGTTTCTAAATGACAATAAACTGAATCTGAATCTGAAGTGGGACTGGTTCTGATGAGCATCTGGGCTGATAGGGACCAGATGGGCCGAAGGGCCTGTCTCTGTGATGTGAGAGTCCGTGTCACCGATCCTGGGAGACAAGCTGTGTGGGATAGACGTTCTTCCTGCTCCCGTTGTCCTGGGTTCACAAACCCTCCCCAAAAGACCCTTCCAACTACCCGAGAACGTGGATCTACAGAGAGCAGCTCACTCCTGAGACAGACCGGTCGTGTTTTACAGGTGTGGTGTGGCCCGGCCCAGACAGGGGAATGTGGGAGATGGGTTGTCTACCCACCTCAGGCGATGTCTCGGAAGCCCGTGTCTGCTGGGATGGACAGAGGTAAGGTGTGAGACACCACTACGAGTGCTGATGTGCAGACGGTAATTCCAGGTGAGGCTTCCCATTCTCCACCTGGAGGTTGAAGGGAACTTCTGGACGATGCAGGAGCAGAATGAGACCATTCGGCCCATTGAGATCACTGCTCCATTCAGTCAGGAGTGATATTTCTCAATCCCATCCTCCCACCTTCTCCTTGAGAGGCAAGAGTGGATATCGGACTGCTGGAATATGATACTGGAGAGGTAATAACGGAGGGGGGGAGAGGGGTGTGATTGTTGGGTGTAGTCGAAGTATTTTGCATCTGTCTTCACTGTGGAAGACAGCAGCAGTTTGTCAGAACGTCGAGAGTGTCAGGGCAGAAGTGAGTGTTATTACTATTACACAGAAGGTGCTTGGGTAGCTGAAGGTAGATAAGTCACCTGCACCAGGTGGACACTTAGGGTTCTGAAGGAGCTGGCTCAATGGATTATGGAGGGACAAGTAGTGATCACTCAGTTAGTCTGACCTCAATGGTTCAGATGATATTGGAGGATGAGGTTTATTGACGATAATGTTTTGGAGTACTGACAGTCAGATGATAAAACAGGCCATAGTCAACATGGTTTCCTTCAGGAGAATGTGAGGTCATCCACTTTGGAAGGAAAAATGAAAGAGCAAATTGCATGCTGCTGAGCTGTGCTTGTGCATGAATCACAAAAGGTTGGTTTGCAGGTACAGCCGGCCATCAAGAAGGGAAATGGGATGTTGGCCTTTATTGCTGGAGAGATTGAATTTCTGGTCTCCTTACTTGAGGAAAGATATGCTGGCTTTGGAAGCGGTGCAGAGGAGGTTCACCAGGATGATTCCAGACATGAGGGGGTTAGACTACGAGGAGAGATTGAGTTGCCTGGGAATGTACTCTCTTGAATTCGGAAGAATGAGAGGAGATCTTATAGAAGCATGTAAAATTATGAAAGGGATAGATAAGACAGAGGCAAGAAAGTTGTTTCCACTGGTAGCTGAGATTAGAACTAGTGGACATAGCCTCAAGATTCAGGGAGAATATTTTGGACGGAGACGAGGAGGAACTGCTTTTCCCTAAGAGTGGTGAATCTGTGGAATTCTCTGCCCAATGGAGCAGTGGAGGCTACCTCAGTAAATATATTTAAGATAAGGTTGGATGGATTTTTACATAGAGTGGGAATTAAGGATTATGGGGAAAGGCAGATAGGAGGAGATGAGTCCATGATCAGATCGCCATGATCTGATTGAATGACGGAGCAGGCTCGACGGGCCAGATGGCCAACTCCTGCTCCTATTTCTCATGTTCATTATGTTTATGTTCTTTATTGTCACCTTTCTGTCAGCGTAAACCAGTCTGGTATTCTCCTCCGGTCTCCCTCATTAACAAGGCATTTTCACCCAAAGAACTGCCGCTCAATGAAAGCATTTTGTTGGTCATTTTTCTGCATCATCCTCCATAAGAGACTGTTGTGCTTGCAAATCCCAGGAGATCAACATATTCTGAGATACTCAAACCACCCCATCTGGCACCAACAATCACTCCACAGTCAAAGTCACTTTGATCACATTTCCTCCCCTTTCTAATGATTGGTCTGAACAGCAACTGAACCTCTTGACCATGCCTGCATGCTTTGCTGCATTGAGTTGTTGCCACATGATTGGTTGATTAGATATTTTCATTATTGAGCAGATGTACAGGTGTACCGAATATGGGTCACTGAGTGTATTTGAGGCAGAGGTTGATAGGTTCAAGATAAGTAAGGGGTTAAGAGTTACCTCAAAGACGGTGTGTAAACGCTTTGTAGAAGAAGCCAGAGATTGGTAACAGATAGTTTCCTCTGTGACTAATGGACTGCTGTAGGGATCGGTGATGTGTCTGTTGTTGTTTGTCACCTGTATCAACATTCTGGATGATAATGTGGTAAAATGGATCAGTAAATTTGCAGATGACACCAAGATTTGTGTTGTAGTGGTCAGTGAGGAAGACGATCATAGCCTGCAGTGGGATCCATACCAGCTGGAAAAATGGGATGAAAAATGGCAGATGGAATTTCATGCAGACAAGTACGAGGTGTTGAATTTCGGTAGGACCAACCAGGGTACGTCTTACATTGAATGGTCAGGCACTGAGGAGTGTGGTGGAACAAAGGGGCCTGGGAATGCACAACCATAATTCATTGAAAGTGTGTGTTGCAGGCAGATTAGGTCCTAAAGAAAGTATTTGGCATATTGGCCTTCATCGATCAAAATAGTGAGCACAGGAGATGGGTTGTTATGTTCAAGTTGTATGACATTGCTGAGGCCGAATTTGGAGAACTGTGTGCAGTTTTGGTCACCTACCTACAGGAAAGATGCAAATAAGATTGAAAGTTTACAGAGAAAAATTACAGGATGTTGCCAGGACTGGAGACATGAGTTACAAGAAAAGATTGAGTCGGTTATAACTTTATTCCTTGGAACATAAAGACTGAAGGGAGATTTGCTAGAGGTATACAACATTATGAGAGGTATAGATAGGGTAAATGCAAGCAGGCTTTTTCCACTGAGATTGGGTGACACGACAACTGGAGGTCATGGGTTAAGGGTGAAAAGTAAAATATTTAAGGGGAACATGAGGGTCAACCACTTCACCGAGGGAGGTGAGAGTGTGGAACAAGCTGCTGGCAAAAGTGGTGGATGCGATTTTGATTTCAATGTTTACGGGCCTGTTTCTGTGCTTTAGCTTTCTATGACTCCATGATGCTAAGTGTGAGGTGTTGATTTTGGGAAGATATCCCAGGGCAGGGTGCAGACAAAAATGTCAGGGAAATGGAGTTTGTAGATCAGACAGACTTATACATAACACACAACAAAATAAACGTTGACATTTGTACAAGTTCAGAATCAGATCAGGTTCATTATCACTGAGATACACATGACATTTTTTTCTGTTGAAGCACCAACGCAGTGGAATACATAAAAAAGTAGAATAAGAATTGTGTAAAAAGTAGATAGTGCAAAAAGGGAGATGATAGTGAGCTGTTCTTCATGGGTTCACGGACCATTCGGACATCTGATGAACATTAGGAAGCTGTCCTAAATCTGTTCTTTAATTTGTGGAGAAATAAACCAGATTAACAGGCTCTTCCAACCTGATGAACCTGCTCTGCTAAATCACACCCGTCTGACCAATTAACCCATTCATCTGGGTGTCTTTGGAAGGTGGGAGGAAACCAGAAACCTGAACACCCATCGGATCCCGTGCGGTGACGGGGAGAACATACATCTCCTTACAGACGGTGGTGGGAATCGAACTGGTGTCCCTGGCTCTGTAATAGTGACCTGCTACCCGTTATGCTACAGTTCTGTCCATGATGAGTGTGCGTCCTCCGGCTCTGCTACATCCTCCCTCACAGCAGCAATGAGGAGAGGGTGTGGTGAGCAAGGCGACTTAGACCATAAGATAGAGGAACAAATTAGGCCATTCGGTTCTTCAAATCCGCTCCATTCACATTCTTCAAATCATGACTGATCCATTTCCCTCTTGACTCCATTCGCTTGTCTTCCTCCCGTAATCTTTTACGCCCTGACTTATCAAGAACCTGTGAGCCTCTGCCTGAAATACACTCAGTGACCTGGCCTCCACAGCCCCCTGTGGCAATAAATTCCACAGATTCACCACCTTCTGGCTGAAGAAATTCCTCCCGATCTCTGTTCTAAATGGACAACCCTGAGGTTCTGCCCTCTGGTCCTAGGCTCCCTCACTATAGGAAACATCCTCTCCACACCCACTCCATCTTGGCCTTTCAACATTCAATAGGATTCAGTGAGATCCTCCCACACCTTCTATTTCCCTAAATTCCAGCAAGTGCAGGCTCACAGCCAAACTTTCCTCATTTGAGAAGCCTTACATTGCTGGGATCAATTTCCTGAACCCCCTTTGAACCCTCCCAATATCAGCACATCCTTTCTTAGATAAGGGGAACGAAACTGCTCACAATAATCCGAATGAGGCCTCACCAGAGCCTTATAAAGCCTCAGCATTACATCCCTGCTTTAATAGTCTAGTCCTCTCGAAATGAATGCTAAAATTGCATTTGCCTTCCTTCCCACCGATTCCATCTGCAAGTTAACCTTGGGAATCCTGCACAAGGACTAGCATGTCCTTTTGCACCTCATGTTTTCCCATTTTCTCTCCATTTGGAAAATTGTCATTTCTTTGCCTATTCTCAGAATCAGTCCAAGTACTTCTGCACCCCCTCCCCTTCCACAATTCTACCTGTCCCTCCACATATCTTTGTATCATCCACAAACTTGGCCACAAAGCCAGCAATTCTGTCAGCCAAATCACTGATATACAATGTACAGAGAAGTAGTCCCAAAACTGACCCCTGAGGAACGGCAGCCATTCGGAAAAGGACCTCTTAGTTCCCACTCTTTGCCCCCTTCCAATAGCCAAAGCTCTATCCATGCTCGTATTTCTCCTGAAACGCCATGCACTCTTGCTAAGCTCGCTTACCTTCATACTTCAACTTTTCCTTCCTTGTGGCTGTTGTAGTTGCCCTCTGTTGGTTTTTTCGAAAGCTTCCCAGTCCCACTTGGTGGTAAGTTTCACCTCACTAGGACCTTAAAGGAGACACATTTGCAAATTGATAGTCGATAGTGATTGGGTAATCAGGTAATGAACAGCAGCTAATAGAAAGAAGTTGGGGTCAAGCAGGCTGGAGTCTTTGGAGTTGGGAGCTGAGAGGCTCTGGCGTGAAGAGGCTGAGTAAGTGACCCAGGTGTGGGGAGGGGGAGCAGTGAGAAGTCGCAGGTAAGACCTTCCTTAAGATGCTTTATTTTGCTGTTGACCTTTGACATTGTTTCAGTGCAGACAGGAAGGTAGTGTTGGATTAGAGTAACATTGTTCTTTTTCTTCCAGTTTGCTTATAATGTTTATATAATCACCTGTATGAGTAATTGTTCATTGAGTTTTCAGTAACAGTAGTACAGGTGATTCTGTACTTTTCCAGAAGCTCCTTTGCAGTGTGTGTCATACAATTGAACCCGACCAGTTGATAGGTTATTCTGTATCACTGGAAACTCTCCAGTCTGAGCTACTTCTTGTAAAAATTGTAATTTCTTTGTTCATTGTCTTTCTTTGCCTTTACCTTCCTTACAGTAGACCAAGCTGATAACCATTATTTTGTTTTGTTAACAACACAGAATAAACAGAAAAGAGGGTCCAGAGAAAGTTCACGAGAACGTTCCTGGAAATAAAAGTGTTAATATATCAGGAGCATTTATTGATTCTGGGCCTGTACTCATGGGAGTTTAAAAGAATAGAGTTTTGAAAAGTATTGAATGTTGAAAGGCTGAGATAGAGTGGACAGATAGAGAATGTTTCCTGCAGTGGAGTCTATGACCACAGGGCATGGTCTCAGAATACAAGGATGTCTTTTTAGAACAGAGATGAGGAGGAATTTATTAGATAGAAGTTGATGAATCTGTAGATATTTATGGCCAAGTCATTGGGTAAACTTTTGCTGAAGTTAACAGATCCTTGATTAGGAAATTACTGAAGATTACGGGATCAGGCAGGCGAATGCAATAGAGAGAGAAAATAAATCTGCCATCTCGGAATTGCAGAGCAGAGAGGTCTAATTCAGTTCCTCTGTTTGTCTGTTGATATATTTATTCATTTATATCTGCCGGTTTATCTATTTATGTATTGACAGAGATGCAGAGCAGAATAGGCTCCTCGAGGCGTTCTGCCCAGCAAGAATCCTAGCCCAATCACGGGACAGTTTACAATGACTAATCAACCTACCAACCGGTACCCCTTTGGACTCTGGGTGGAGACCAGAGCACCCGGAGGAAACCCACAGGGTCACAGGACAACGTACAAGCTCCTTCCTGACAGCGGTGGGAATTGATCCTGGGTCACCTGTACTGTAAAGCGTTGTGCTAACCACCACACTATGGTGCTGTCCTCATGTCTTATGGTCTTGTCTCATGGTCTCCCCGATGATGATATCTGCAGTTGGTGCACCCAGTAGCTACTTGGGACAGTAGTTTGACAGGGGCTGGAGAACTGGAATGGGTGCTGAATGTTCCACCGTTTCCATGTTTGAGAATCGATAGAAGGAGATTAAAGGTGATTGGATCCACTGAGTCTGTATGGGTAAAACTCAAAACAATAAAGATGCAATTATTCTGATTGTATCAGGGCTTTTGTCGTGGGTGATTTCAGTTACTCCAATATACACTGCTCCTTCGTGGAAGAGATTGCTCCG
The DNA here is from genome assembly GCF_048418815.1 of Hemitrygon akajei. Lineage (NCBI taxonomy): Eukaryota > Metazoa > Chordata > Chondrichthyes > Myliobatiformes > Dasyatidae > Hemitrygon > Hemitrygon akajei. The sequence goes on from NC_133124.1 coordinate 163,341,359, forward strand.
TAGTGCGAGAGATCAGACAGGACAGAATTTGGTAGATGCATCCAGGAGTGTCTCTTAAAACATAGGTGAGATGAGGTGGACCTGCTGTTGAGTAATAAGCCTGGCCAGACTGACACATTCCCATGGGAGAATTGTCAGGCGAACACTAACCACAAGTTTTAAGATATCTAACAATAAGGGCAAGTACAAATCGTGCCAGAGTACTAGATTAGAGCACGGCAAATTACAAGACTATTCAGCAGGAACTAGGGATAATTAACTGGGAACAGTAGTTTTTAGACAAGTCCACATCTGACCTGTGGAGGGTGTTAAAAAACCAATTTCACAGAGTACAGGACAGGTATGCTCCATGTCAGGAGGACAGGGATGTCAAGGTCAGGGAATCTTGGATGTTGAGAGAGGTGGTGAATTTAGTCAAAAAGAAAAGGAAGTGTAGGTAAGGTTTAGGAAGCCAGATTCAACCAGAGAAACTGAGAATTTTAAGGAAACCAGAAAAGAACTCACAAAGGGAATTAGGAAAACCAGGAGTGGCTGTGAAATGCCCTTGGCAAGTAGGACTAAAGAGAATCCAGGGCACTCTACTCATATGGTCAATCAAGAGCAGAGTGTAAAGGGGAGAGGGTAGGACCATTCATGGATTAAGGACGGAACATGTATTTGGAGGTGGAGGATGTGGGCAAGGTCCTAAATGAGTAATTTACATCAGTATTACCAGTGAGGATGGTGAGATCAGTGTGGACTGAGATAATTTACTAGGGCATCTCTATATCTGCAGTAGGAGGTAGTGTTGGGTCTTTTGAAGAACATGAAGGTGGATAAGTCCCCAGGGCCTGACATGATATACCACAAGTTAGTGAGAGAGGCAAGAGAGAAGATTGCTGTGGCTTTGATCAATATCTTCATGACCTCTCCTGCCACGGGAGTATCAAGAAGCTTTTGTTGTTCCATTTATTAAAGGGAAATCGGGACAATCCTGGAAACTATAAACCAGAGAGTCTTCAGTCGGAGGTGGGGGGATGACTGGGATTTACAAGCATTTGGCCTAATTTGGGGCAGTTAGCACGGTTTTGTGGGAGACAAATCGTGAGTTACTAACTTGATGTGACAAGGGTGATTGAAGGTAGAGCTGTAGATATTGTCTACGTGGCTTTTCGTAATGCATTTGGCAAGATTCTTCATGGGACGTACATTCAGATGGTTGAGATGCATGGGATCCAGTCTATAGGCCATTTGGCTTCACAGCTGGCTGCTCACAGAAGAGAGAGTAGTGGTGGGAGGCCTGTGGCTCATGGTAATCTGCAGGGACCCGTCTGGGACCTACACTGATTGTGACATATAGAAGTGACTCGGATGAGAATATGGATGGGTGGCTTGGTAAGTATGTAGACAACATGAAGATCGCTGGTGTTGTGGATCGTGTCGAAGTCTGCCAAAGGACACAGCGGGATGTCAGTTACTGATATGGGCAGAGAAATGGCGTATGGAGTTTAATTTGGTCAACTGTGAGATATTGCTCTTTGGGAGATCAAATGTAAATTGACGGTGCACCATTAATGGTGTGCCCCTCAGAGATGGGAAGAGGAATCTCCTAGTTCAAGTCTGTTGCTCTCTCCACTTTCCACACGGATTGATAGGGCAGTAAAGAAGGCAAAGTATAGAAACATAGAAAATAGGTGCAGGAGTAGGCCATTCGGCCCTTCGAGCCTGCACTACCATTCAGTATGATCATGGCTGATCATCCAACTCAGAACCCTGTACCTGCTTTCTCTCCATACCCCCTGATCCCTTTAGCCACAAGGGCCATATCTAACTTCCTCTTAAATATTGCCAATGAACCGGCCTCAACTGTTTCCTATGGCAGAGAATTCCACAGATTCACCACTCTCTGTGTGAAGAAGTTTTTCCTCATCTCAGTCCTAAAAAGCTTCCCCTTTATCCTTAAACTGTGACCCCTCATTCTGGACTTCGCCAACATCAGAAACAATCTTCCTACATCTAGCCTGTCTGATCCCTTTAGAATTTTATACGTTTCAATAAAATCCCCCCTCAATCTTCTAAATTCTAGTGAGTATAAGCCTAGTCGATCCAGTCTTTCTTCATATGAAAGTCCTGACATCCCAGAAATCAAGCTGGTGAACCTTCTTTGTACTCCCTCTATGGCAAGAATGTCTTTCCTCAGATTAGGGGACCAAAACTGCACACAATATTCTAGGTGCAGTTTCACCAAGGCCTTGTACAACTGCAGTAGAACCCCCCTGCTCCTGTACTCAAATCCTTTTGCTATGAATGCCAACATACCATTTGCCTTTTTCACCGCCTGCTGTACCTGCATTCCCACCTTCAATGACTTGTGTACAATGACACCCAGGTCTCGTTGCACCTTCCCTTTTCCTAATCAGCCACCATTCGGATAATAATGTTTTCCTGTTCTTGCAACCAAAGTGGATAACCCCACATTTATACACATTAAATTGCATCTGCCATGAATTTGCTCACTCACCTAACCTATCCAAGTCACCCTGTATCCTCTTACCATCCTCCTCACAGCTAACACTGCCGCCCAGCTTCGTGTCAGCCGCAAACTTGGAGATGCTGCATTTAATTCCCTCGTCTAAATCATTAATATATATTGTAAACAACTGAGGTCCCAGCACTGAGCCTTGCGGTACCCCACTAGTCACTGCCTGCCATTCTGAAAAGGTCCCGTTTACTCCCACTCTTTGCTTCCTGTCAGCCAACCAATTCTCTATCCACATCAATACCATACCCCCAATACCATGTGCTTTAAGTTTGCATACTAATCTTCTGAGTGGAACCTTGTCAAAAGCCTTTTGAAAATCTAAATATACCACATCCACTGGCTCTCCCCTATCCACTCTACTAGTTACATCTTCAAAAAATTCTATAAGATTCGTCAGACATGATTTTCCTTTCACAAATCCGTGCTGACTTTGTCCAATGATTTCACCTCTTTCCAAATATGCTGTTATCACATCTTTGATAACCGACTCTAGCATTTTCCCCACCACCAATGTCAGACTCACCGGTCTACAATTCTCTGGTTTTCCTCTCCCTCCTTTTTTAAAAAGTGGGGTTACATTAGCCAACCTCCAACCCTCAGGAACTAATCCAGAATCTAAGGAGTTTTGAAAAATTATCACTAATGTATCCACTATTTCTTGGGCTACTTCCTTAAGCACTCTGGGATGCAGACCATCTGGCCCTGGGGATTTATCTGCCTTTAATCCCTTCAATTTACCTAACACCACTTCCCTACTAACATGTATTTCCCTCAGTTCCTCCATCTCACTAGACCCTCAGTCCCCTACTATTTCCGTAAGATTGTTTATTCCACCTTGGTGAAGACAGAACCAAAGTAGTTATTCAATTGGTCTGCCATATCTTTGTTCCCTATGATCAATTCACCTGTTTCTGACTGTAAGAGACCTACATTTGTCTTGACCAATCGTTTTCTTTTCACATATCTATAAAAGCTTTTACAGTTAGTTTTTATGTTCCCTGTCAGCTATCTCTCATAATCTTTTATCCCTTTCCTAATTAAGCCCTTTGTCCTCCTCTGCTGGTCTCTGAATTTCTCCCAGTCCTCAGGTGTGCCGCTTTTTTTTGCTAATTTATATGTTTCTTCTTTGGACTTGATACTATCCCTAATTTCCCTTGTCAGCCACGGGTGCACTACCTTCCCTGATTTATTCTTTTGCCAAACTGGGATGAACAATTGTTGTAGTTCATCCATGCGATCTTTAAATGCTTGCCATTGCATATCCACCGTCAACCCTTTAAGTATCATTTGCCAGTCTGCCTTAGCTAATTCACGTTTCATACCTTCAAAGTTTCCCTTCTTTAAGTTCAGAACCTTTGTTTCTGATTTAACTATGTCACTCTCCATCTTAATGAAGAATTCCACCATATTATTGTCACTCTTACCCAAGGGGCCTCGCACGACAAGATTGCTAACTAACCCTTCCTCATTGCTCAATACCCAATCTAGAATGCCCTGCTCTCTAGTTGATTCCTTGACACGTTGGTTCAGAAAACCATCCCGCATACATTCCAAGAAATCCTCTTCCTCAGCACCCTTACCAATTTGGTTCACCTAATCTATGTGTAGATTGAAGTCACCCAATATAACTACTGTTCCTTTATTGCACGCATTTCTAATTTCCTGTTTAATGCCATCCCCAACCTCACTACTACTGTTAGGTGGCCTGTACACAACTCCCACCAGCGTTTTCTGCCCCTTAGTGTTATGCAGCTCTACCCATATCGATTCCACATCCTCCAGGCTAATGTCCTTCCTTTCTATTGTGTTAATCTCCTCTCTAACCACCAATGCTACCCCACCTCCTTTTCTTTCCTGTCTATCCCTCCTGAACATTGAATATCCCTGGATGTTGAGCTCCCATCCTTGGTCACCCTGGAGCCACGTCTCTGTGATCCCAACTATATCATATTCATTAATAACTATCTGCACATTCAATTCATCCACCTTGTTACGAATGCTCCTCGCATTGATACACAAAGCCTTCAGGCTTGTTTTTACAACACTCTTAGCCCTTATACAATTATGTTGAAAAGTGGCTCTTTTTGCTTTTTGCCCTAGATTTGCCTACCTGCCACTTTTACTTTTCACCTTACTACTTTTTGCTTCTACCCTCATTTTACACCCCTCTGTCTCTCTGTACTTGTTCCCAACCCCCTGCCATATTAGTTTAAATCCTCCTGAACAGCAGTAGCAAACGCTCCTCCTAGGACATTGGTTCCAGTCCAGCCCAGGTACGGACCGTCCTGTTTATACCGGTCCCACCTCCCCCAGAATTGGTTCCAATCCCCAGAAATTTGAATCCCTCCCCCTTGCACCATTTTTCAAGCCACGTATTCATCTGAAATATCCTCCTATTTCTACTCTGACTAGCACGTGCCGCTGGTAGTAATCCAGAGATTATTACCTTTGTAGTACTACTTTTTAGTTTATCTCCAAACTCCCTAAATTCACCTTGTAGGACCTCATCCCACGACCACTGGCTGTTCACCCACCCATTCCAGAATGTCCTGCAGCCGCTCAGAGACATCCTTGACCCTTGCACCAGGGAGGCAACATACCATCCCGGAGTCTCGTTTGCGGCCGCAGAAACGCCTATCTATTCCCCTTACAATCGAATCCCCTATCACTATAGCTCTCCCATTCCTTTTCCTTCCCTCCTGTGCCACAGAGCCACCCATGGTGCCATGAACTCGGCTGCTGCTGCCTTCCCCTGATGAGACATCTGCCCCAACAGTATCCAAAACAGTATCTCTGTTTAGGAGACAGAGATAATGGGGGATTTGGAATGTGTACCGTCCAATGAAGGGAGAGTTTTTTCTTGTTCTGTGCCTGAGAACGAGGTGTCTGGGTCTTTTGTTTGACAAGAGATGAAGAGAGAAGACGCCAGAAAGGAAAGGTCATAGACAGCAGGACGGAGTGGACTTGGAGTGGAGCCAGGAGTCAACGGAGCCCGGGGAAATCGATGGAGGACCAGCGGGAGGAAACTGTGAACTCCAACGTGCACATTGGCCTGTTTCATTAAAATGGGCCCTTTTCTTTTTGTTTTACTTTACTAACCCTTTAGTCAAATGATGAATTAAAAAGCAAAATCGATTAACTGCACATGGTGTACTCTCTGTTATTTCGTGGTACTGATTTGTAACAGGGGAACAGATCACACAGATCCACACAAACAAGAGGTTTTACACCTCAGGTTTCACACATCTGGTGGAGCCGGAGACTGTCTTCCCTAGACTAACACCGCCAGCCCAACCTGAGGGTTACACATGATAAATATCGAGAAAAATAAATACACTGATGGTTCGTCAGTGATTGAGAGGAGATTCAAATGTTCCTTTTCTGGAACTGAGGGTATTGACCAGGTTACGTATCACTGCAACTTGAAGGTCGCTATCTGGGAGCAGTAAAGGTGTATATATGGAACTAACAAACTTCAGTCCTGCCCGTCTGCTGAAGAGTACTCATTGGCTATCTGGTTACTGGACCTACCCCTGTCTGTCGGGCATCTTCCCTGAGAACGAGGGGTAGTGGAAAGAGCATTGGCCCTGGAAGGGCTGCTGTTGCCTTGCCTACTCAATACTCCACATGCGATACTTGCAATATTTAAACTTGGCGTTTAAGTTCCTTGCCATACACATCAACGATGATCTCACGTGGTCTGTACATATCGGCCGTGTGGTGAAAAATACACAACAGCGCCGCTTTCACCTCAGACGGTTGAAGAAGTTCGGTATGGGCCTCCAAATCCTAAGAACATGCAACAGGGACACAATTGAGAGCATCCTGACTGGCTGCATCACTGCCTGGTATGGGAACTGTACCTCCCTCAATCGCAGGAGTCTGCAGAGAGTGGTGCGGGCAGCCCAGTACATCTGTAAATGTGAACTTCCCACTGTTTCAGTGACAGGTGTGTAATAAGGGCCCAAAGGATCATTGCAGACCCAAGTCACCACAACTACAAACTGTTCCAGCTGCTACCATCTGGGAAGTGGTACCGCAGCATAAAAGCCAGGACCAACAGGCTCCGGGAAAGCTTCTTCCACCAGGCCATCAGACTGATTAATTCACACTGACACCATTGTATTTCTGTCCTGTTATACAGACTATTTATTACAAATGACTATACATTGCACATTTAGACGGAGGTGTAATGTAAAGATGTTTACTCCTCATGTATGTGAAGGGTGTAAGAAATAAAGTCAATTCAATTCACCACCTCACCAACCTCTGGTCTGGTGGCACCAGAAATCCAAAACAGAGGCTGAGTGATTCTGGACGATTGCCTTGCCGGGATATGGGACCGTGAGGCTGTCACGGGAACTGATTAATATGGCATTGGATTTGTAGAAAATAATGAATGAAACTACACTTGCCTTTGATCAAACCCAATAAGCATTAACCAAGTTGTTTCAGAACCGATGGCTGCTCGTACAGTAGCATTACAGAGCAGAGTGGCTTGGGATTCAGTTCTTTCAGAGAAAGGGGTCTCCTGTGTTCCTGTACTTTCAGGACACTGGAAGGATGGGGAGCAACAATTCTGTGTTCTGGTATAACTATCGGAATTATAGAAATGGCTGGTATTCTTTTATAATTATCGTGTGAAATAACAGGATGAAGGAGAGGATGTTAAAGGAATGGGCAATCATTGAGGTAGATGGATGAAAAGGAAATTTTGGATAGGGTTTGAAACTGCATCTTTGGTTTAAGTACAAATATTTACATATTTCAATTATAGTATTTGGTGAAATGCAGTGTTGACATGAAATTACAAAAGGGAGGCGATGTGGGAATGTACTTAAACACAAAGTACACTGCAGATGCTGTGGTCAAAGCAACATGTACAACACGCTGGAGGAATTTAGCAGGTCGGGCAGCATCCGTGGAAATCCGTGTTGTACGTGGAAATGTACTTCACTTGTTGCAACAAAATGGAACCTATATTATACCAGAGTGCTTTGTAACGTTGTGCATATGGATCCTGAGTCCCAAAGATGAGGAAGTTTTCTACAGGGAGGACGAAGGAACAATGGCTGAGAAGGGAAATCAAAGACAGAATAACAGCTGAAAGGACGACATTTAATACAGCAAAAATTAGTGGGAAATTAGATGATTGGGAAGCTTTTAAAACCAACTGAAGGCAGCAAGAAAATGGGGGTGTGGGGAAGATGAAATATGAAGGTAAGCTGCCCGATAATATGCAAATTATACCAAATGTTTTTTCTCCCGGTATACATTGAATAATGGAGGCTGGTAACCAGAACACTAGAACAGATATTTGAGTGGTTGTGGGGAGAGATGTTAAGCCGAAATACAAAGACAGGAATTGAAAGGTTGAGTATCTTGGGACTAATACTGAGTTTCATCTATTTCACTGTAAGGAATATCATATCATAGGAAAGGCGGATGAACATAGAGCATGGATCAACACGTGGAATTATGTCATTGTAGCCATTAGCCGTTGGTATAAGGGGGGCAGGACTGGCAGCTCAATGCTCCAGTGTTTTGTTGTTTACAGAGGGACTAAAGTGGGAGGGGTAGCATTATTAGTGAGGGAAAATGTCATGGCAGTGCTCAGACAGGACAGACTGGGGGACTTGTCTACTGATGCTGTATGTATGGAACTGCGGAACAAGAAAGGGATGTCTAGGTTAATGGGATCATGGAGCAAATTTGTAGAGAGACAACTGCAAGAAAAATAAGGTTGTGATAGCAGGTGATTATTAACTTTCCAAAGATTGGCTGGGACTCTTATACTGTAGAAAGGCTGGATAGGATGGAGATTGGATGTTAGAGTCTGAGAGATAGAACAGAGTTTAGATGTGCCTGTCTGAACACAAGATAAAGACAGCAGCTTTAGGGAACCTTCATTTTTACAAGAGATATTGAGGCCCTGAGTAAGAAAGATAGGAGGTTGATTACAGGCAGGAACAAATGAGGTAGTTATGGAGTACAAGAAATGCAGGAGAACATCAGGAGGGCTAAAAGAAGGCGTGAGGTTGCTCGAGCAGACAAGGTGAAGGAGAATCCTATGGGATTTTACAGATACGTTAAGAGCAAAAGGATTGCAAGGGACAAACACAATATGTTGACAGAACGACTAGGGGGAATGCCATACTAGATCCAGTATTAGGTAACGAACCAAGTCAGGTCACAGATCTGTCAGTGGGTGAGCATCTGGGGGACAGTGATCACCGCTCCCTGGCCTTTAGCATTATCATGGAAAAGGACAGAATCAGAGAGGACAGGAAAATGTTTAATTGGGGAAGGGCAAATTATGAGGCTATAAGGCTAGAACTTGCGGGTGTGAATTGGGATGATGTTTTTGCAGGGAAATGTACTATGGACATGTGGTCGATGTTTAAGGATCTCTTGCAGGACGTTAGGGATAAATTTGTCCCAGTGAGGAAGATAAAGAATGGTAGGGTGAAGGAACCATGGGTGACAAGGGACGTGGACAATCTAGTTAGGTGGAAGAAGGCAGCATACATGAGGTTTAGGAAACAAGGATCAGATGGGTCTATTGAGGAATATAAGGTAGCAAGAAATGAGCTTAAGAAGGGGCTGAGAAGAGCAAGAAGGGGGCATGAGAAGGCCGTGGCGAGTAGGGTAAAGGAAAACCCCAAGGCATTCTTCAATTATGTGAAGAACAAAAGGATGACAGGAGTGAAGGTAGGACCAATTACAGATAAAGGTGGGAAGATGTGCTTGGAGGCTGTGGAAGTGAGCGAGGTCCTCAATGAATACTTCTCTTCGGTATTCACCACTGAGAGGGAACTTGATGACGGTGAGGACAATATGAGTGAGGTTGATGTTCCGGAGCATGTTCATTAAGGGAGAGGAGATGCTGGAGTTGTTAAAATACATTAGGACGGATAAGTCCCCGGGGACTGATGGAATATTCCCCAGGCTGCTCCACGACTTGAGGGAAGAGATTGCTGAGCCTCTGGCTAGAATCTTTATGTCCTCGTTGTCCACAGGAATGGTACTGGAGGATTGGAGGGAGGCGAATGGTGTCCCCTTGTTCAAAAAAGGTAGTAGGGATAGTCCAGGTAATTATAGACCAGTGAGCCTTACGTCTGTGGTGGGAAAGCTGTTGGAAAAGATTCTTAGAGATAGGATCTATGGGCATTTAGAGAATCATGGTCTGATCAAGGACAGTCAGCATGGCTTTGTGAAGGGCAGATCGTGCCTAACAAGCCTGATAGAGTTCTTTGAGGAGGTGACCAGGCATATAGATGAGGGTAGTGCAGTGGATGTGATCTACATGGATTTTAGTAAGGCATTTGACAAGGTTCCACACGGTAGGCTTGTTCAGGAAGTCAGAAGACATGGGATCCAGGGAAGTTTGGCCGGGTGGATTCAGAATTGGCTTGCCTGCAGAAGGCAGAGGGTCGTGGTGGAGGGATTACTTTCAGATTGGAGGGTTGTGACTAGTGGTGTCCCACAAGGATCTGTTCTGGGACCTCTACTTTTCGTGAGTTTTATTAACGACCAGGAAGTGGGGGTAGAAGGGTGAGTTGGCAAGTTTGCAGACGACACAAAGGTTGGTGGTGGTGTAGATAGTGTAGAGGATTGTCGAAAATTGCAGAGTGACATTGATAGGATGCAGAAGTGGGCTGAGAAGTGGCAGATGGAGTTCAAACTGGAGAAGTGTGAGGTGGTACACTTTGGAAGGACAAACTCCAAGGCAGAGTACAAAGTAAATGGCAGGATACTTGGTACTGTGGAGGAGCAGAGGGATCTGGGGGTACATGTCCACAGATCCCTGAAAGTTGCCTTACAGGTAGATAGGGTAGTTAAGAAAGCTTATGGGGTGTTAGCTTTCATAAGTCGAGGGATAGAGTTTAAGAGACACGATGTAATGATGCAGCTCTATAAAACTCTGGTTAGGCCACACTTGGAGTACTGTGTAAAGTTCTGGTCACCTCACTATAGGAAGGATGTGGAAGCATTGGAAAGGGTACAGAGGAGATTTACCAGGATGCTGCCTGGTTTAGAGAGTATGGATTATGATCAGAGATTAAGGGAGCTAGGGCTTAACTCCTTGGAGAGAAGGAGGCTGAGTGGAGACATGATAGAGGTGTACAAGATATTAAGAGGAATAGACAGAGTGGACAGCCAGTGCCTCTTCCCCAGGGCACCACTGCTCAGTACAAGAGGACATGGCTTTAAGGTAAGGGGAGGGAAGTTCAAGGGGGATATTAGAGGAATGTTTTTCACTCAGTATTTTCAGGAGTATTTGTGATTGCAGAATGTCCTGCCAATGTTGCAACAACTGCGATTCTTTGTCACATTTGTGACGAGTATACACTAAGATCTCAAGGACGGAAATTGACTCCTCTTATTAAGAAAGCCTTTACTGTTCTTTGGGTGGAAAATTGGTGATTCAGACAAAGCCCGGGCTCCTCACGTTGTTGCACAACATGCGCTGTCCATCGTAAAGCTTGGCTCGGAGGTGCTCGGAACTCAATTCTGTGCTGTCCTGATGATATGGCGGGAGCAGAAGGATCATGTGACAGACTGCTACGTCCGTCTGAGCAGCGTGTCTGGTGTCTCGGCTAAAAACAAAAAATCCACTGAGTGCCCCAATCTCCCTGCAGACACCCTCACACAAACACACAACCAAAACACACCCTCACACACAACCTATAACTTGTTGCCACAGATGGCTGTGGAGGCCAAGTCACTGGGTATATTTAAGGCAGAGATTGATGGATTGGTCAGGGATGAAGGGATATGGGGAGAAGGCAGGAGATTGGGGCTGAGAGGGAAAAATGGTTCAGCTATGTTGGAATGCTAGAGCAGACGTGATGGGCCAAATGGCCTAATTCTGGTTTTATATTTTATGGTCAATGTCAGGAAAGCCAAGAGCTGATTACAGACTATAGGAGGAAACCGGAGGTACATGAGCCAGTCCTCACTTGGGCATCAGAGGCAGAGGGAGTCAGTTAGGTAAAAATTCCTCGGCGTTAACATATCAGGGGATCTGTTCTGGGACCGGCATGTAAGCGTCATCACAAAGGCTCAACTTCACCTCTACTTTCTTACTTGTGTAGATTCGCAAGTAATGGGATGGGGAGACTGTGTTTGCTGGTGAGAGCAGCACTGGACGGGGGAAGGATCATCCGTTTGGTGGGGGGGAGCACCTCTGAGCCAAAGAGGGAGTGGCTGTGGGCTGGGTACAGCAACAGGTAGGCAGCAGGGCCACGAATGGTGGAGACCTCATTTAGATTCCTCCTGACCATTACTTCACATAAGCCATTGGGTGGGAGTGATACACGGTGGGGACAAGGTGTGGCCAAGAGGATTGACATGGCAAGGCAGATGTTGTCTATGGGGGAGTTTGAAAAGATGTCACCTTGTAGCTAGTCTGGCATGTGAGAACACGTGGGATTGAGGGTGAGATAAGGAAATGGACACAATATTGGCCTTGGTGGTTAAGAGTTGCGATGGGAATGGAGTTCCTCTAAAGTGGGGGCCTGTGACCAATGGTGTACTGAAGGGATTGTGCAGTGTCCCTCTTCAAATTAGTTTACCCGATCAACGAAGTTGGTGAGGTAGTGCACAGTGAAGAGGGTTATCTCAGAATACACGGAATTCCAGATGACCTGGGGAACAGGGCCAAGGGATGGCAGCTGGAGTTAAACTGGAAAACTTTGCATCTAGTGATCATTATGCCATTAATTTCAAGGCAATGCAAGAGAACACTTAAGAAAGAAACAAGGAAGGCTAAAAGAAGGCATTAACTTGCTCCAACAGACCAAGACACAGGAGAATCCTAAGGGCTTCTACAGACACAGTATGTTAAGAGCAAAAGGATTGCAAAGGACAAAATTGGTCCACTGCGAGATCACAATGGTAATCTAGGCTTGAAGCCAAAAGAAACGGGGAGATCTGAAATTGATTTTACACATCTGTATCAACTTGGGAGATGGACACAGAGTTGAAAGAAGTGAGGCTAAGCAGCAGTGAGGTCCTGGACCCTGTACAGATTACAGAGGAGGTGCTCACTCCTCACAAGGTATTCCCTCGGATCCTGTGGAATGCAAGTGCTGAAACTGCAGGGGTCCCAGTTAAATCATCCTTAATGACAGGTGAGGTACCAGATGAGTGAAGAATAGCTGATGCTGTTCTGCTGTATAAGAAAGGCTGTAAGAATGAACCAGGAAATTATAGGCCGCTGAGTCTGACATCAGTAGTGGGAAAGTTATCGGACGTTATTCTTAGGGACCAGGTATATGAGTATTTAATAGACAGGATTGATTAGGGATAGTCAGGATGGCTTTGTGTGTGGTAGGTCGTGTCTAACCAATCTTACAGAGTTTTTTGAGGAAGTTACCAGGAAAGTTGATGAAGATAAGGCAGTGGATGTTATCTACGTGGACTTCAGCAAGGCCTTTGACAAAGTCCCGCATGGGACATTGGTCAAGATGATTCCATTACTTGAGAATGAAGATGAGGTAGTAAATTGGATTATGGAAGAAGCCAGAGATTGGTAACAGATAGTTTCCTCTGTGACTAGTGGACTGCTGTAGGGATCGGTGATGTGTCTGTTGTTGTTTGTCATCTGTATCAACATTCTGAATGATAATGTGGTAAACTGGATCAGCAAATTTGCAGATGACACCAAGATTTGTGTTGTAGTGGACAGTGAGGAAGACGATCATAGCCTGCAGTGGGATCCGTACCAACTGGAAAAATGGGATGAAAAATGGCAGATGGAATTTCATGCAGACAAGTACGAGGTGTTGAATTTCGGTAGGACCAACCAGGGTACGTGTTACATTGAATGGTCGGGCACTGAGGAGTGTGGTGGAACAAAGGGGACTGGGAATGCACAACCATAATTCACTGAAAGTGTGTGTAGCAGGCAGATAGGGTCCTAAAGAAAGTATTTGGCATATTGGGCTTCATCGATCAAAATAGTGAGCACAGGAGATGGGTTGTTATGTTCAAGTTGTATGATGTTGGTGAGGCCTAATTTGGAGAACTGTGTGCAGTTTTGGTCACCTACCTACAGGAAAGATGCAAATAAGATTGAAAGTTTACAGAGAAAATTTACAGGATGTTGCCAGGACTGGAGACGTGAGTTACAAGAAAAGATTGAGTCGGTTATAACTTTATTCCTTGGAACATAAAGACTGAGGGGAGATTTGATAGATGAACACAACGTTATGAGGGGTATAGATCGGGTAAATACAAGCAGGCTTTTTCCACTGAGATTGGGTGACACGACAACTGGAGATCATGGGTTAAGGGTGAAAAGTAAAATATTTAAGGGGAACATGAGGGGAAACCACTTCACCGAGGGAGGTGAGAGTGTGGAACAAGCTGCTGGCAAAAGTGGTGAATGCGATTTTGATTTCAATGTTTACGGGCCTGTTTCTGTGCTTTAGCTTTCTATCACTCCATGATGCTAAGTGTGAGGTGTTGATTTTGGGAAGATATCCCAGGGCAGGGTGCAGACAAAAATGTCAGGGAAATGGTGTTTGTAGATCAGACAGACTTATACATAACACACAACAAAATAAACATTGACATTTGAACAAGTTCAGAATCAGATCTGGTTCATTATCACTGAGATACACATGACATTTTTTTCTGTTGAAGCAGCAACGCAGTGGAATACATAAAAAAGTACAATAAGAATTGTGTAAAAAGTAGATAGTGCAAAAAGGGAGATCATAGTGAGCTGGTGTTCATGGGTTCACGGACCATTCAGACATCTGATGAACATTAGGAAGCTGTTCTAAAACTGTTCTTTAATTTGTAGAGAAATAAACCACAGTAACAGGCTCTTCCAACCCGATGAACCTGCTCTGCTAAATCACACCCGTCGGACCAATTAACCCATTCATCTGGGTGTCTTTGGAAGGTGGGAGGAAAGCAGAAACCTGAGCACCCGTCGGATCCCGTGCGGAGACGGGGAGAACATACATCTCCTTACAGACGGTGCTGGGAATCGAACCGGTGTCCCTGGCTCTGTAATAGTGACCTGCTGCCCGTTATGCTACTGTGCTGTCCATGATGAGTGTGCGTCCTCAGGCTCTGCTACCTCCTCCCTCACAGTAGCAATGAGGAAAGGGCGTGGTGAGCAAGGCGACTTAGACCATCAGATAGAGGAACAAATTAGGCCATTCGGTTCTTCAAATCCGCTCCACCGTTTGATCATGACTGATCCATTTCCCTCTCGACTCCATTCACTTGCCTTCCTCCCGTAATCTTTTACTCCACTTTAAATACACCCAGTGGCCTCCACAGCTCCCTGTGGCAATAAATTCCACAGATTCACCACCTTCTGGCTTGAAGAAATTCCTCCCGATCTCTGTTATAAATGGACAACCCTGAGGTTGTGCCCTCTGGTCCCAGGCTCCCTCACTATAGGAAACATCCTCTCCACACCCACTCCATCTTGGCCTTCCAACATTCAATAGGATTCAGTGAGATCCTCCCCCACCTTCTATTTCCCTAAATTCCAGCAAGTGCAGGCTCAGAGCCAAACTTCCCTCATTTGAGAAGCCTTACATTGCTGGGATCAATTTCCTGAACCCCCTTTGAACCCTCCCAATATCAGCACATCCTTTCTTAGATAAGGGGAACAAAACTGCTCACAATAATCCGAATGAAGCCTCACCAGAGTCTTATAAAGCCTCAGCATTACATCCCTGCTTTAATAGTCTAGTCCTCTCGAAATGAATGCTAAAATTGCATTTGCCTTCCTTCCCACCGATTACATCTGCAAGTTAACCTTGGGAATCCTGCACAAGGACTAGCATGTCCTTTTGCACCTCATTTTTTCTCATTTTCTCTCCATTTGGAAAATTGTCATTTCTTTGCCTATTCTCAGAATCAGTCCAAGTCCTTCTGCACCCTCTCTCCTTCCACAATTCTACCTGTCCCTCCACATATCTCTGTATCATCCACAAACTTGGCCACAAAGCCAGCAATTCTGTCAGCCAAATCACTGATATACAATGTACAGAGAAGTAGTCCCAAAACTGACCCCTGAGGAACGGCAGCCAATCGGAAAAGGACCTCTTAATTCCCACTCTTTGCCCCCTTCCAATAGCCAAAGCTCTATCCATGCTCGTATTTCTCCTGAAACGCCATGCACTCTTGCTAAGCTCGCTTACCTTCATACTTCAACTTTTCCTTCCTTGTGGCTGTTGTAGTTGCCCTCTGTTGGTTTTTTCGAAAGCTTCCCAGTCCCACTTGGTGGTAAGTTTCACCTCACTAGGACCTTAAAGGAGACACATTTGCAAATTGATAGTCGACAGTGATTGGGTAATCAGGTAATGAACAGCAGCTAATAGAAAGAAGTTGGGGTCAAGCAGGCTGGAGTCTTTGGAGTTGGGAGCTGAGCGGCTCTGGTGTGAAGAGGCTGAGTAAGTGACCCAGGTGTGGGGAGGGGGAGCAGTGAGAAGTCGCAGGTAAGACCTTCCTTAAGATGCTTTATTTTGCTGTTGACCTTTGACATTGTTTCAGTGTAGACAGGAAGGTAGTGTTGGATTAGAGTAACATTGTTCTTTTTCTTCCAGTTTGCTTATAATGTTTATATAATCACCTGTATGAGTAATTGTTCATTGAGTTTTCAGTAACAGTGGTACAGGTGATTCTGTACTTTTCCAGAAGCTCCTTTGCAGTGTGTGTCATACAATTGAACCCGACCAGTTGATAGGTTATTCTGTATCACTCGAAACTCTCCAGTCTGAGCTACTTCTTGTAAAAATGATAATTTCTTTGTTCATTGTCTTTCTTTGCCTCTACCTTCCTTACAGTAGACCAAGCTGAGAACCATTATTTTGTTTTGTTATCAACACTGAATAAACAGAAGAGAGGGTCCAGAGAAAGTTCATGAGAATGAGAAATAAAAGTGTTAATATATCAGGAGCATTTGATGATTCTGGGCCTGTTCTCGCTGGAGCTTAAAAGAAAGGAGTTTTGAAAAGTATCAAAGTTTGAGATAGAGTGGACATACAGAGAACGTTTTCTACAGTGGAGTCTTCGATCAGAGGGCACAGCCTCAGAATACAAGGATGTCTTTAAGGAAAGAGATGATGAGGAATTTATTTAGGCAGAAGTTGGTGAATCTGTAGAAATTTATGGCCAAGTCATTGGGTAAACTTTAGCTGAATTTAACAGATCCTTGATTAGGAAATTACTGAAGATTACGGGGGCAGGCAGGCGAATGCAGTAGAGAGAGAAAATAAATCTGCCATCTTGGAATAGCAGAGCAGAGAGGCCTAATTCAGCTCCTCTGTTTGTGTGTTGATATATTTATTCATTTATATCTGTTGCTTTATCTATTTATGTATTGACTGAGATACAGAGCAGAAAAGGCTCTTCGAGGCGTTCGGCCCAGCAAGAATCCTAGCCCAATCACGAGACAGTTTACAATGACCAATCAACCTACCAACCGGTTCCCCTTTGGACTCTGGGTGGAAACCAGAGCACCCGGAGGAAACCCACAGGGTCACAGGACAACGTACAAGCTCCTTCCTGACAGCGGTGGGAATTGATCCTGGGTCACCTGTACTGTAAAGTGTTGTGCTAACCACCACACTATGGTGCTGTCCTCATGTCTTATGGTCTTGTCTCACGGTCTCCCCGATGACGATATCTGCAGTTGGTGCACCCAGTAGCTACTTGGGACAGTAGTTTGACAGGGGCTGGAGAACTGGAATGGGTGCTGAATGTTCCACCGTTTCAATGTTTGAGAATTGATAGAAGGAGATTAAAGGTGATTGGATCCATTGAGTGTGTATGGGTAAAACTCAAAACAATAAAGATGCAATCATTCTGATTGTATCAGGGCTTTTGTCGTGGGTGATTTCAATTGCTCCAATATACACTGCTCCTTCGTGGAAGAGATTGCTCCGTAGTGCAAGAGATCAGACAGGACAGAATTTGGTAGATGCATCCAGGAGTGTCTCTTAAAACATAGGTGAGATGAGGTGGACCTGCTGTTGAGTAATAAGCCTGGCCAGACTGACACATTCCCATGGGAGAATTGTCAGGCGAACACTAACCACAAGTTTTAAGATATCTAACGATAAGGGCAAGTACAAATCGTGCGAGAGTACTAGATTAGAGCACGGCAAATTACAAGACTATTCAGCAGGAACTAGGGATAATTAACTGGGAACAGTAGTTTTTAGACAAGTCCACATCTGACCTGTGGAGGGTGTTAAAAATCCAACTTCACAGAGTACAGGACAGGTATGCTCCATGTCAGGAGGACAGGGATGGCAAGGTCAGGGAATCTTGGATGTTGAGAGAAGTGGTGAATTTAGTCAAAAAGAAAAGGAATTGTAGGTAAGGTTTAGGAAGCCAGATTCAACCAGAGAAACTGAGAATTTTAAGGAAACCAGAAATGAACTCATGAAGGGAATTAGGACAACCAGTAGTGGCTGTGAAATGCCATTGGCAAGTAGGACTAAAGAGAATCCAGGGCACTCTACTCATACGGTCGATCAAGAGCAGAGTGTAAATGGGAGAGGGTAGGACCATTCATGGATTAAGGATGGAACCTGTATTTGGAGGTGGAGGATGTGGACAAGGTCCTAAATGAGTAATTTACATCAGTATTACCAGTGAGGATGGTGAGATCAGTGTGGACTGAGATAATTTACTAGGGCATCTCTATATATGCACTAGGAGGTAGTGTTGGGTCTTTTGAAGAACATGAAGGTGGATAAGTCCCCAGGGCCTGACATGATATACCACAAGTTAGTGAGAGAGGCAAGAGAGAAGATTGCTGTGGCTTTGATCAATATCTTCATGACCTCTCCTGCCACGGGAGTATCGAGAAGCTGTTGTTGTTCTATTTATTAAAGGGAAATTGGGACAATCCTGGAAACTATAAACCAGAGAGTCTTCAGTCGGAGGTGGGGGGATGACTGGGATTTACAAGCATTTGGCCTAATTTGGGGCAGTTAGCATGGCTTTGTGGGAGACAAATCGTGTCTTACTAACTTGAGGTGACAAGGGTGATTGAAGGTAGAGCTGTGGATATTGTCTACGTGGCTTTTCGTAATGCATTTGGCAAGATTCTTCATGGGACGTACATTCAGATGGTTGAGATGCATGGGATCCAGTCTATAGGCCATTTGGCTTCACAGCTGGCTGCTCACAGAAGAGAGAGTAGTGGTGGGAGGCCCGTGGCTCATGGTAATCTGCAGGGATCCGTCTGGGACCTACACTGTTTGTGACTTATAGAAGTGACTCGGATGAGAATATGGATGGGTGGCTTGGTAAGTATGTAGACAACATGAAGATCACTGGTGTTGTGGATAGTGTCGAAGTCTGCCAAAGGACACAGCTGGATGTCAGTTACTGATATGGGCAGAGAAATGGCGTATGGAGTTTAATTTGGTCAATAGGGAGGTAGTGCTCTTTGGGAGATGAAATTTAAAGTGGTGGTACACCATTAATGGTGAGCCCCTCAGAGATGGGAAGAGGAATCTCCTAGTCCAGGTCCGTTGCTCTCTCCACTTTCCACACGGATTGATAGGCCGGTAAAGAAGGCAAAGTAAAACAAGCTCAGTAAAATGTGTCAGTGATTGAAAACTAACGAGGAGAGTAAAGTCAGAATCAGGTTCAATATCACCGGCATGTTGTGAAATTTGTTAAGTTAGCAGCAGCAGTACAATGCATTACATGTGTAATGCCCTGGGAAAAGTTTCAATGGTTTTTTCTGTAGCTACAGTGTTTGGGTTATAGAAACGTAGAAAATAGGTGCAGGAGTAGGCCATTCGGCCCTTCGAGCCTGCACCGCCATTCAGTATGATCATGGCTGATCATCCAACTCAGAACCCTGTACCTGCTTTCTCTCCGTACCCCCTGATCCCTTTAGCCACAAGGGCCATATCTAACTTCCTCTTAAATATAGCCAATGAACCGGCCTCAACTGTTTCCTGTGGCAGAGAATTCCACACATTCACCACTCTCTGTGTGAAGAAGTTTTTCCTCATCTCGGTCCTAAAAGGCTTCCCCTTTATCCTTCAACTGTGACCCCTCGTTCTGGACTTCCCCAACATCGGAAACAATCTTCCTGCATCTAGCCTGTCCAATCCCTTTAGAATTTTATACGTTTCAATAAGATCCCCCCTCAATCTTCTAAATTCTAGTGAGTATAAGCCTAGTCGATCCAGTCTTTCTTCATATGAAAGTCCTGACATCCCAGAAATCAATCTGGTGAACCTTCTTTGTACTCCCTCTATGGCAAGAATGTCTTTCCTCAGATTAAGGGACAAAACTCTAGGTGCGGTCTCACCAAGACCTTGTACAACTGCAGTAGAACCTCCCTGCTCCTGTACTCAAATCCTTTTGCTATGAATGCCAACATACCATTTGCCTTTTTCACCGCCTGCTGTACCTGCATGCCCACCTTCAATGACTGGTGTACAATGACACCCAGGTCTCGTTGCACCTCCCCTTTTACTAATCGGCCATAATTCAGATAATAATCTGTTTTCCTGTTCTTGCAACCAAAGTGGATAACCTCACATTTATCCACATTAAATTGCATCTGCCATGAATTTGCCCACTCACCTAACCTATCCAAGTCACCCTGCATCCTCTTAGCATCCTCCTCACAGCTAACGCCGCCACCCAGCTTCCTGTCATCTGCAAACTTGGAGATGCTGCATTTAATTCCCTTGTCTAAATCATTAATATATATTGTAAACAACTGGGGTCCCAGCACTGAGCCTTGCGGTACCCCACTAGTCACTGCCTGCCATTCTGAAAAGATCCCGTTTACTCCCACTCTTTGCTTCCTGTCTGCCAACCAATTCTCTATTCACATCAATACCATACCCCCAATACCAAGTGCTTTAAGTTTGCACACTAATCTCCTGAGTGGGACCTAGTCAAAAGACTTTTGAAAATCTAAATATACCACATCCACTGGCTCTCCCCTATCCACTCTACTAGTTACATCTTCAAAAAATTCTATAAGATTCGTCAGAGATGATTTTCCTTTCACAAATCCGTGCTGACTTTGTCCGATGATTTCACCTCTTTCCAAATATGCTGTTATCACATCTTTGATAACCGACTCTAGCATTTTCCCCACCACCGATGTCACACTCACCTGTCTATAATTCTCCGGTTTTTCTCTCCCTCCTTTTTTAAAAAGTGGGGTTACATTAGCCACCCTCCAACCCTCAGGAACTAATCCAGAATCTAAGGAGTTTTGAAAAATTATCACTAATGTATCCACTATTTCTTGGGCTACTTCCTTAAGCACTCTGGGATGCAGACCATCTGGCCCTGGGGATTTATCTGCTTTTAATCCCTTCAATTTACCTAATACCACTTCCCTACCAACATGTATTTCCCTCAGTTCCTCCATCTCACTAGACCCTCGGTCCCTTACTATTTCCAGAAGATTATTTATGTCCTCCTTAGTGAAGAAAGAACCAAAGTAGTTATTCAATTGGTCTGCCATATCTTTGTTCCCTATGATCAATTCACCTGTTCCTGTTTGTAAGGGACCTACATTTGTCTTGACCAATCTTTTTCTTTTCACATATCTATAAAAGCTTTTACAGTTAGATTTATGTTCCCTGTCAGCTTTCGCTCATAATCTTTCTTCCCTTTCCTAATTAAGCCCTTGTGTCTCTCAATTTCTCCCAGTCCTCAGGTGTGCCACTTTTTTTTGCTAATTTATATGTTTCTTCTTTGGACTTGATACTATCCCTAATTTCCCTTGTCAGCCACGGGTGCACTACCTTCCCTGGTTTATTCTTTTGCGATCTTTAAATGCTCGCCATTGCATATCCACCGTCAACCCTTTAAGTATCATTTGCCAGTCTATCTTAGCTAATTCACGTCTCATACCTTCAAAGTTTCCCTTCTTTAAGTTCAGGACCTTTGTTTCTGAATTTACTATGTCACTCTCCATCTTAATGAAGAATTCCACCATATTATGGTCACTCTTACCCAAGGTGCCCTGCACGACAAGATTGCTAACTAACCCTTCCTCATTGCTCAATACCCAATCTAGAATGGCCTGCTCTCTAGTTGATTCCTTGACACGTTGTTTCAGAAAACCATCCCACATACATTCCAAGAAATCCTCTTCCTCAGCACCCTTACCAATTTGGTTCACCCAATCTATGTGTAGATTGAAGTCACCCATTATAACTACTGTTCCTTTATTGCACGCATTTCTAATTTCCTGTTTAATGCCATCCCCAACCTCACTACTACTGTTAGGTGGCCTGTACACAACTCCCACCAGCGTTTTCTGCCCCTTAGTGTTATGCAGCTCTACCCATATCGATTCCACATCCTCCAGGCTAAGGTCCTTCCTTTCTATTGTGTTAATCTCCTCTCTAACCACCAATGCTACCCCACCTCCTTTTCTTTTCTGTCTATCCCTCCTGAATATTGAATATCCCTGGATGTTGAGCTCCCATCCTTGGTCACCCTGGAGCCATATCTCTGTGATCCCAACTATATCATATTCATTAATAACTATCTGCACATTCAATTCATCCACCTTGTTACGAATGCTCCTCGCATTGACACACAAAGCCTTCAGGCTCGTTTTTACAACACTCTTAGCCCTTATACAATTATGTTGAAAAGTGGCTCTTTTTGCTTTTTGCCCTAGATTTGCCTACCTGCCACTTTTACTTTTCACCTTACTACTTTTTGCTTCTACCCTCATTTTACACCCCTCTGTCTCTCTGCACTTGTTCCCATCCCCCTGCCATATTAGTTTAAATCCTCCTGAACAGCAGTAGCAAACACTCCTCCTAGGACATTGGTTCCAGTCCAGCCCAGGTGCAGACCGTCCTGTTTATACCGGTCCCACCTCCCCTAGAACTGGTTGCAATCCCCAGAAATTTGAACCCCTCCCTTTTGCACCATTTTTCAAGCCACGTATTCATCTGAAATATCCTCCTATTTCTACTCTGACTAGCACGTGCCGCTGGTAGTAATCCAGAGATTATTACCTTTATGGTCCTACTTTTTAGTTTATCTCCAAACTCCCTAAATTCACCTTGTAGGACCTCATCCCACGACCACTGGCTGTTCACCCACCCATTCCAGAATGTCCTGCAGCCGCTCAGAGACATCCTTGACCCTTGCACCAGGGAGGCAACATACCATCCCGGCGTCTCGTTTGCGGCCGCAGAAACGCCTATCTATTCCCCTTACAATCGAATCCCCTATCACTATAGCTCTCCCATTCCTTTTCCTTCCCTCCTGTGCCACAGAGCCACTCATGGTGCCATGAACTCGGCTGCTGCTGCCTTCCCCTGATGAGACATCTGCCCCAACAGTATCCAAAACAGTATATCTGTTTAGGAGACAGAGATAACGGGGGATTTGGAATGTGTACCGTCCAATGAAGGGAGAGTTTTTTCTTGTTCTGTGCCTGAGAACGAGGTGTCTGGGTCTTTTGTTTGACGAGAGATGAAGAGAGAAGACGCCAGAAAGGAAAGGTCGTAGACAGCAGGACAGAGTGGACTTGGAGTGGAGCCAGGAGTCAACGGAGCCCGGGGAAATCGATGGAGGAGCAGCGGGAGGAAACTGTGAGCTCCAACGTGCACATTGGACTGTTTCATTAAAATGGGCCCTTTTCTTTTTGTTTTACTTTACTAACCCTTTAGTCAAATCAAGAATTAAAGAGCTAAATCATTTAGCTGCACATGGTGAACTCTGTTATTTTGTGGTACTGATTTGTAACGGGGGAACAGATCACACAAATCCACACAAACAAGAGGTTTTACACCTCAGGTTTCACACATCTGGTGGAGCAGGAGACTGTCTTCCCTAGACTAACACCGCCAGCCCAACCTGAGGGTTACACATGATAAATATCGAGAAAAATAAATACACTGATGGTTCGTCAGTGATTGAGAGGAGATTCAAAAGTTCGGTATTGACCAGGTTACGTATCACTGCAACTTGAAGGTCGCTATCTGGGAGCAGTAAAGGTGTATATATGGAACTAACAAACTTCAGTCCTGCCGGTCTGCTGAAGAGTACTCATTGGCTATGTGGTTACTGGTCCTACCCCCGTCTGTCAGGCATCTTCCCTGAGTACGAGGGGTAGTGGAAAGAGCATTGGCCCTGGAAGGGCTGCTGTTGCCTTGCCTGCACAATACTCCACGTGCGATACTTGCAATATTTAAACTTGGTGTTTAAGTTCCTTGCCATACACATCAACGATGATCTCACGTGGTCTGTACATATCGGCCGTGTGGTGAAAAATGCACAACAGCACCTCTTTCACCTCAGACGGTTGAAGAAGTTCGGTATGGGCCTCCAAGTCCTAAGAACATGCAACAGGGACACAATTGAGAGCATCCTGACTGGCTGCATCACTGCCTGGTATGGGAACTGTACCTCCCTCAATCGCAGGTCTCTGCAGAGAGTGGTGCGGGCAGCCCAGTACATCTGTAAATGTGAACTTCCCACTGTTTCAGTGACAGATGTGTAATAAGGGCCCAAAGGATCATTGCAGACCCAAGTCACCACAACTACAAACTGTTCCAGCTGCTACCATCTGGGAAGTGGTCCCGCAGCATAAAAGCCAGGACCAACAGGCTCCGGGACAGCTTCTTCCACCAGGCCATCAGACTGATTAATTCACACTGACACCATTGTATTTCTGTCCTGTTATACAGACTATTTATTACAAATGACTATACATTGCACATTTAGACAGAAATGTAATGTAAAGATTTTTACTCCTCACGTATGTGAAGGGTGTAAGAAATAAAGTCAATTCAATTCACCACCTCACCACCCTCTGGTCTGGTGGCACCAGAGATCCAAAACTGATTCTGGATGATTGCAGAGGGACTAAAGTGGGAAGGGTAGCAAGGGTGTGGGGAAGATGAAATATGAAGGTAAGCTGGCCGATAATATGCAAATTGTACTAAATGTTTTCCCCCCGGTATACATTCAATAATGGAGGCTGGTAACCAGAACACTAGAACAGATATTGGAGTGGTTGTGGGGAGAGATGTTAAGCCGAAATACAAAGACAGGAATTGAAAGACTGAGCATCTTGGGAGTAATATTGAGTTTCATCTATTTCACTGTAAGGAATATCATATCATAGGAAAGGCGGATGAACATAGAGCATGGATCAACACGTAGAATTATGTCATTGTAGCCATTAGCCGTTGGTATAAGGGGGGCAGGACTGGCAGCTCAATGCTCCAGTGTTTTGTTGTTTACAGAGGGACTAAAGTGGGAGGGGTAGCATTATTAGTGAGGGAAAATGTCATGGCAGTGCTCAGACAGGACAGACTGGGGGACTTGTCTACTGATGCTGTATGTGTGGATCCGCGGAACAAGAAAGGGATGCCTAGGGTTAATGGGATCATGGAGCAAATTTGTAGAGAGACAACTGCAAGAAAAATAAGGTTGTGATAGCAGGTGATTATTAACTTTCCAAAGATTGGCTGGGACTCTTATACTGTAGAAAGGCTGGATAGGATGGAGATTGGATGTTAGAGTCCGAGAGATAGAACAGAGTTTAGATGTGCCTGTCTGAACACAAGATAAAGATAGCAGCTTTAGGGAACCTTCGTTTTTACAAGAGATATTGAGGCCCTGAGTAAGAAAGATAGGAGGTTGATTACAGGTAGGAACGAATGAGGTAGCTCTGAAATGAAATGCAGGAAGAAATGCAGGAGAACATCAGGAGGTCTAAAAGAAGGCGTGAGGTTGCTCTAGCAGACAAGGTGAAGGAGAATCCTATGGGATTTTACAGATACGTTAAGAGCAAAAGGATTGCAAGGGACAAACACAGTATGTTGACAGGCGGACTAGGAGGAATGCCATACTATATATAGTATTAGGTAACGGACCAGGTCAGGTCACAGATCTCTCAGTGGGTGAACATCTGGGGGACAGTGATCACTGTTCCCTGGTCTTTAGCATTATCATGGAAAAGGATAGAATCAGAGAGGACAGGAAAATGTTTAAATGGGGAAGGGAAAATTATGAGGCTATAAGGCTAGAACTTGCAGGTGTGAATTGGGATGATGTTTTTGCAGGGAAATGTACTATGGACATGTAGTCGATGTTTAAGGATCTCTTGCAGGATGTTAGGGATAAATTTGTCCCAGTGAGGAAGATAGAGAATGGTAGGATGAAGGAACCATGGGTGACAAGGGAGGTGGAAACTCTAGTCAGGTAGAAGAAGGCAGCATACATGAGGTTTAGGAAGCAAGGATCAGATGAGTCTATTGAGGAATACAGGGTAGCAAGAAAGCTTAAGAAGGGGCTGAGAAGAGCAAGAAGGGGATATGAGAAGGCCGTGGCGAGTAGGGTAAAGGAAAACCCCAAGGCATTCTTCAATTATGTGAAGAACAAAAGGATGACAGAAGTGAAGGTAGGACCAATTACAGATAAAAGTGGGAAGATGTGCCTGGAGGCTGCGGAAGTGAGCGAGGTCCTCAATGAATACTTCTCTTCGGTATTCACCACTGAGAGGGAACTTGATGACGGTGAGGACAATATGATTGAGGTTGATGTTCCGGAGCATGTTGATATTAAGGGAGAGGAGGTGTTGGAGTTGTTAAAATACATTAGGATGGATAGGTCCCCGGGGCCTGACGGAATATTCCCCAGGCTGCTCCACGAGGCGAGGGAAGAGATTGCTGAGCCTCTGGCTAGGATCTTTTTGTCCTCGTTGTCCATGGGAATGGTACCGGAAGATTGGAGAGAGGCGAATGTTGGCCCCTTGTTCAAGAAAGGTAGTAGGGATAGTCCGGGTAATTATAGACCAGTGAGCCTTACGTCTGTGGTGGAAAAGCTGTTGGAAAAGATTCTTAGAGGTAGGATCTATGGGCATTTAGAGAATCATGGTCTGATCAGGGACAGCCAGCATGGCTTTGTGAAGGGCAGATCATGTCTGACAAGCCTGATAGAGTTCTTTGAGGAGGTGACCAGGCATATAGATGAGGGTAGTGCAGTGGATGTGGTCTACATGGATTTTAGTAAGGCTTTTGACAAGGTTCCACATGGTAGGCTTATTCAGAAAGTCAGAAGGCATGGGATCCAGGGAAGTTTGGACAGGTGGATTCAGAATTGGCTTGCCTGCAGAAGGCAGAGGGTCGTGGTGGAAGGAGTATTTTCAGATTGGAGGGTTGTGACCAGTGGTGTCCCAGAAGGCTCTGTTCTGGGACCTCTATTTTTCATGATTTTTATTAACGATCTGGATGTGGGGGTAGAAGGGTGGGTTGGCAAGTTTGCAGACGACACAAAGTTTGTTGGTGTTGTAGATAGTGTAGAGGATTGACGAAGATTGCAGAGAGACATTGATAGGATGCAGAAGTGGGCTCAGAAGTGGCAGATGGAGTTCAACCCGGAGAAGTGTGAGGTGGTACACTTTGGAAGGACAAACTCCAAGGCAGAGTACAAAGTAAATGGCAGGATACTTGGTAGTGTGGAGGAGCAGAGGGATCGGGGGGTACATGTCCACAGATCCCTGAAAGTTGCCTCAGAGGTAGATAGGGTAGTTAAGAAAGCTTATGGGGTGTTAGCTTTCAGAAGTCGAAGGATAGAATTTAAAAGTCGCGATGTAGTGATGTAGCTCTATAAAACTCTGGTTAAGCCACACTTGATGTACTGTGTCCATTTCTGGTCACTTCACTACAGGAAATATGTGTAAACTATAGAAAGTGTGCAGAGGAGATTTACAAGGATGTTGCCTGGATTGGGGAGCATGCCTTATGAGAATAGCTTTAGTAAACCTGGCCTTTTCTCCTTGGAGCGATGGAGGATGAGAGGTGGCCTGCTGGAGGTGTATAAGATGATGAGAGGCATTGATCGTGTGGATCGTCAGAGGCTTTTTCCCAGGGCTGAAATGACTATCACGAGAAGCCACAGTTTTAGGGTGTTTGGAAGTAGGTACAGAGGAGATGTCAGGGGTAAGATTTTTACGCAGACAGTGGTGAGTGCGTGGAATGGGCTGCTGGCAATGGTGGTGGAGGCGAATACGATAGGGTCTTTTAAGAGACTCCTGGATAGATACATGGAGCTTTGGAAAATAGAGAGCTATGGTAACCCTGGTTAATTTCTAAGGTAAGTGCATGTTTGTTACAGCATTGTGGGCCTAAAGCCTGTATTGTGCTGTCGTTTTTCTAGGTTCAATATATTCTCTACAAATTGATGTGTGTCTGTCTAAGAGCATCTGAACTGCCTGTATTGTATCTGCCTCCACCAACTCCCTTGGCAGCACACTCTAGGCAGCCACTGCTCTCTACAATTTCCAATATCGTTATCCTTCAATATACCAATTTATGTGGAAAGTGTGCCCTCTAGTGTTAGACTGGGGGAAGGACACTGGCTGTCTGCTCTCTCTGCCTCTCATAATCTCATCACTGGGATGAGATGTCTGCAGGGATGGACGGAGGTAAGGTGCTGGACACCACTATGAGTGCAATGTACAGACGGAAATTCCAGGTGAGGCTTCTCATTCCCTACCTGGAGGTTGAAGAGAGCTTCTGGAGGATGTAGGAGCAGAAGGAGGGCATTAGGCCCATTGACACAACTGCTCCATTCAGACAGGTGTGATATTTCTCAATTCCATCCTCCCACCTTCTCCTCGAGAGGAAAGAGTGGATATCTGTCTGCTGGAATATGGTACTGGACGTCTCCAGTTGATGTCATGATGGGAGAATTTAATTTATCAAATATCAATTGGCATTTCCCTAGAGCGAGGGCTTTAGATGGGGTGGAGTATGTTAGATATGTTCAGGAAGGTTTCTTGACACTATATGCAGTTAAGCCGGAAAGAGGAGAGGCTGTACTTGATCTGGTATTGGGAAATGAACCTGGTCAGATGTCAGATCTCTCAGTGAGAGAGCATTTTGGAGATAGTGATCATAATTCTATCTCCTTTACAACAGCACTGGAGAGGGATAGGAACAGACAAGTTAGAAAAGCATTTCATTGGATTAAGGGGAATTATGAGGCTATCAGGCAGGACACTGGAAGCTTCAATTAGAAACAGATGTTCTCAGGGAAAAGTACAGAAGAAATGCGGCAAATGTTCAGGGGATATGTTTGTGGAGTTCTGCGTAGCTACGTTCCAGTGAGACAAGGAAGCTTTGGTTGGGTACAGCAACCGTGATGTACAAAGGCTGTATTAAATCTAGTCAAAAAGAAAAGCTTACAAAAGATTCAAAGAGCTGGGTAATGTTAGCGATCTAGAAGATTATAAGGCTAACAGGAAGGAGCTTATGAAGGAAATTAGGAGAGTCAGAAGGGGCCATGAGAAGGCCTTGGCAGACAGGATTAAGGAAAACCCTAAGGCATTCTACAAGTATGAGAAGAGCGAGAGGATAAGACATGAAAGAATAGGACCAATCAAGTGGGAAAGTGTGTATGGAACTGTTTTCTCCCAGTAGGGAGTAGTTTTTAGTTCCAAGTGCTCCTGTCACGTTTTGTCACCCTGTAACTTTATCCTTCAATCTCTCTGAATTATGGAGGATAGCATGTGTATAAATGTCTCTCTCCAGCAGACCTCATCACATTCATCAGGACTCCAGTATTTCTACTATTTTTTACTGTTTCTTAATTGTACATATGATTTTTTAATGTTCTATCGCTGAGCAGCGTGAACCGTCTGACTGGCCTATCAGAGTTCTCTTTGGGAACTAGTCGACTTCATCAGCATTTCTGATCTGGCTATTGTTCATGATTGCACATAATTAAAAAAATTGGAGGAAATAACAGAGGTACTTAATGAATACTTTACTTCAGTATTCACGATGGAAAGGGATCTTGGTGATTGTAGTGATGACTTGCAGCAGACTGAAAAGCTTGAGCATGTAGATATTAAGAAAGAGGATGTGCTGGAGCTTTTGGAAAACATCAAGTTAGATAAGTCGCCGGGAGTGGATGAGATGTACCCCAGGCTACTGTGTGGGTGAGGGAGGAGATTGCTGAGCCTGTGGTGATGACCTTTGCATCATCAATGGGGACAGAAGAGGTTCCGGAGGATTGGAGGGTTGAGGATGTTGTTCCTTTGTTCAAGAAAGGAAGTAGAGATAGCCCAGGAAATTATAGACCAGTGAGTCTTACCTCAGTGGTTGGTAAGTCGATGGAGAAGATCCTGAGAGGCAGGATTTATGAACATTTGGAGTGGTATAATATGATTAGGAATAGTCAGCATGGCTTTTTCAAGGGTAGGTTGTGCCTTACGAGCCTGAATGAATTTTTGGAGGATGTGACTGAACACATTGATGAAGGTAGAGCAGTAGATGTAGTGTATATGGATTTCAGCAAGACATTTGATAAAGTACCCCATGCAAGGCTTATTGAGAAAGTAACGAGGCATGGGGTACCTTATCAATCATAGAAAACCTACCAACACAATACAGGCACTTTGGTCCACAAAGTTGAGTCGAACATGTCCCTACCTTAGTAATTACTACAGTTACCCATAGCCCTCTAGTTTTCTAAGCTCCATGTACTTATCCAAAAGTCTCTTAAAAGACCCTATCGTATCCGCCTCCACCACCTTTGCCAGCAGCCCATTCCACGCACTCACCACTCTCTGGTAAAAAACATTGCTTTGTGGATCCAGAACTGGCTTGCCCACAGAAGGCAAAGAGTGGTTGTATTCTGCATGTAGGTCGGTGACCAGTGGTGTGCCTCAGGGGTCTGTTCTGGGACCCTTAATCTTTATGATTTTTATAAATGACCTGGAAGAGGAAGTGGAGGGATGAGTTAGTAAGATGGCTGATGGAGGTGTTGTGGATAGTGTGGTGGGCTGTCAGAGGTTACAGCGGGACATTGATAGGATGCAAAACTGGGCTGAGAAGTGGCAGGTCGAGTTCAACCCAGATAATTGTGAAGTGGTTCATTTTAGTAGATGGTGAATATAGTATTAACAGTAAGGCTCTTGGTAGTGTGGAGGATCAGAGGGATCTTGGGGTCCGAGTCCATAGGACACTCAAAGCAGCTGCGCAGGTTGACGCTGTGGTTAAGAAGGCATATGGTGTATTAGCCTTCATCAATCGTGGAATTGAATTTAGGAGGTGCGAGGTAATGTTTCAGCTGGTCAGGACCCTGTTCAGTCCCCAGTTGGAGGACTGTGCTCAGTTCTGGTCGTCTCACTGCAGGAAGGATGTGGAAATCACAGAAAGGGTGCAGAGGAGAGTTACAAGGATGTTGCCTGGATTGGGGAGCATGCCTTATGAGAATAGGTTGAGTGAACTCGGTCTTTTCTCCTTGGAGCGATGGAGGATGAGAGGTGACCTGATAGAGGTCTATGAGATGATGAGAGGCATTGATCATGTGGATAGTCAAAGGCTTTTTCCCAGGGCTGAAATGGCTGCCACATGCGGGCACAGGTTTAAGGTGTTTCAGAGTAGGTACAGAGGAGACGACAGGGGTAAGTTTTTTACCAGAGAGTGGTGAGTTCGTGGAATGGGCTGCTGGCAAAGGTTGTGGAGGCAGATACGATAGGGTCGTTTAAGAGACTTTTGGATAGGTACATGGAGCTTAGAAAAATAGAGGGCTATGGGTAACCCTAGTAATTACTAAGGTAGGGACATGTTCGACTCAACTTTGTGGGCCAAAGTGCCTGTATTGTGTTGTAGGTTGTCTATTTTTCTATCTAAAACATAGTATCAAATTAAAAGCTAATTTGTACAAACTCACATAGAGTAGTGGGAGACTGGAGAATTGGGAAAACTTTAAAAAGCAACAGAAACAACTAATCAAGAAATAAGGAAAGGGAAGACAGAGTATGAAAGTAAATTAGCACCAAATATAAAAACAGATAGCACAAGTTTTTATAAATTATAAAGCTGAAGAGGGTGGCTAAAGTCAACTAGGTCCCTTGGAAGTCAAGAAGGGGAAATTGATATTGGGTGATAAGGAAATGGCTGAGGCATTGAATGACTATTATGGTCCTGATGGGATGCATCCCAGGGTGCTGAAGGAATTGGCGGAGGTTATAGTAGACGCGTGGGTAATCATTTATCAAAATTCTCTGGACTTTGGGCAGGTCCCAGCGGATCGTAAAACAGCAAATGTCACGCCACTTTTTAAAAAAGGATATAGGCAAAAGACGGGCAACTATCGGCCAGTTTTCTTAACATCTGTAGTCGGGAAAATGCTTGAAGCTGTCATTAACAAAGAAATAGCGGAACATTTAGAAAGGGGTGGTTGCGATAGAGAGACGCAGCATGGATTCAGAAAGGGCAGGTCCTGTTTGACAAAATTACTGGAGTTCTTTGAGGACATAATGAGCGCAGTGGATAGAGGGGAACAGGTGGATGTCATTTACTTGAATTTCCAGAAGGTGTTCGATAAGCTGTCACACAAGAAAATTGTATATAAGATACGGATGCATGGAGTCAGCGGAAGTGTATTGGCATGGATAGTGGATTGGTTAGAAGATTTAGAATGGAGATGAGGAGAAACTGTTTTTCCCAGAGAGTGGTGAATCTGTGGAATTCTCTGCCCAGGGAAGCAGTTGAGGCTTCCTCACCAAATATATTTAAGAAACAGTTAGATAAGTTTTTTCTGAGAAAGTGAATTAAGGGTTATTGGGGGAAAGGCAGGTAGATGGAGATGAGTTTTTGGACAGATCAGCCATGATCTTATTGAATGGCGGGGCAGGCTCCATGGGCCAGATGGACTACTCCTGCTCCTATTTCTTATGTTCTTATATTCTTATAGATTTAAGGTGCTTGGAGGTAGGTACAGAGGAGATATCAGGGGTAAGTTTTTTGCCAGAGTGGTGAGTGCGTGGATTGGGCTGCTGGCAATGGTGGTGGAGGCGGATATGATGGGGTCTTTTAAGAGACTCCTGGACAGGTACATGGTGCTTAGGAAAATAGAGGGCTATGGGTAACCCTAGGTAATTTCTAAAGTGAGTCCATGTTCAGAACAGCATTGTGGGCCAAAAGGCCTGTATTGTGCTGTCGTTTTTCTCTGTTCAATATATTCTCCAGAAATTGATGTGTGTCTGTCTAAGAGTATCTGAACTGCCTGTATTGTATCTGCCTCCACCAACTCCCTTGGCAGCACACTCTAGGCAGCCACTGCTCTCTACAATTTCCAATATCGTTATTCTTCAATATACCAATTTATGTATAAATTACATGAATATAATTATACATAATTATTTACGGGCCCAGATGGCGTCCCGGGACGGGTTCTCTGGGCCTGTGCAAGCGAGCGAGCTGGAGTGTTTGCTGACATCTTCAACTGCTCCCTGCTTCAGTCTAAGATCGCCTCGTGTTTTAAGAAGGCAACGATAATCCCGGTGCCGAAGAAAAGCAAGGTGACATGCCTGAATGACTATCAACCTGTGGCTCTAACATCAATTGCTATGAAGTGCTTCGAGCGATTGGTTATGGCACTCATCAACCATAACCTAACGGTCAACCTCGACACTTTGCAATTCGCCTACCGGAGCAACAGGTCAACAGCAGATGCCATCTCTCTGGCACTACATTCCTCCTTAGAACACCTGGAGAATAAAGACGCATATGTAAGGCTCATTTATATTGACTACAGTTCTGCCTTTAATACCATCATTCCAAATAAACTGATTCCTAAGCTCCGGAACCTGGGTCTCAGCACTCAGATCTGCAGCTGGATCTTCAACTTCCTCACAGACAGGACCCAGGCTGTAAAAATAGGGGACAAGCTCTCCTCTACAATCACTCTGAGCACCGGTGCCCCACAAGGCTATTTACTCAGCCCCCTGCTGTACTCACTGTACACCCACGATTGTGTAGCCAAGTTTCCATCGAACTCAATATATAAGTTTGCTGATGACACCACAATTGTAGGCCGTATCTTGGGTAATGATGAGTCTGAGTACAGAGAGGAAATTAAGAACCTGGTGGCATGGTGCGAAGACAATAACCTATCCCTCAATGTCAGCAAGACAAAGGAATTGGTTGTTGACTTCAAAAGGAGTAGCGGACCACACGACCCCATCTACATCGGTGGTGCGCAGGTGGAACAGGTCAAAAGCTTTAAGTTCCTCGGGGTGAATATCACAAATGACCTGACTTGGTCTAACCAAGCAGAGTCCACTGCCAAGAAAGCCCACCAGTGCCTTTACTTCCTGAGAAAGCTGAAGAAATTTGGCCTGTCCCCTGAAACCCTCACTAATTTTTATAGATGCACCGTAGAAAGCATTCTTCTAGGGTGCATCACAACCTGGTATGGAAGCTGTCCTGTCCAAGACTGGAAGAAGCTTCAGAAGATCGTGAACATAGCCCAGCACATCACACAAACCAATCTTCCATCCTTGCACTCACTTTACACCGCACGCTGTTGGAGCAGTGCTGCCAGGATAATCATGGACAGGACCCACCCAGCCAACACACTTTTTGTCCCTCTTCCCTCCGGGAGAAGGTTCAGGAGCATGAAGACTTGTATGGCCAGATTTGGGAACAGCTTCTTTCCAACTATGATAAGACTGCTGAACAGATCCTGACCAACATCTGGGCCGTGCCTTCCAAATATCCGGACCTGACTTGCACTACCTTACTTTCCCTTTTCTATTTTCTAATTATGATTTATAATTTCAAATTTTTATTATATTTACTTGGACTTGTACTTCGGGAGCACAAAGCGCAGAATTAAATATCGCTGTGATGATTGTACGCTCTTGTATCAATTGTCTGGTGAAAATAACGTATGGGCAAAGAGTGCCTTCTAGTGTTAGACTGGGGAAGGACACCGGCTGTCTGCTCTCTCTGCCTCTCATCATCTCATCACTATCAGATCTCCCGTCAGATTCCGCAGCTCCAGAGAAAACAAATCCAGTTTGTCCAACCTCTCCTTCTCGTTCAATCGAGACAACAGGTTGGAACGTTGTTCATTGGAGTTTATGAGGCTGAGGGGTGACCTTACAGAGGGGTATAAAATCATGAAGAGGATGGATGGGGTGAATGCACAGTCTTTCACCCAAGGTGATGGAATGCAGTACCAGAGGGAACGAGCTTGAGGTGAGAGATTTAATGGGAACCTGAGGGACATCATTTTCAACGAGAGGGTGGTCCGTACATGGAATGAGCAGCCTGAAGCAGGTACAGTAACAATATGTAAAAGCCTCTCAGAGAGGTACATGGATAGGAAGGGTTTTGGGATAAATGCATGCAAGTGGGACTGGCTCTGATGAGCATCCGGGCTGACAGGAACCAGATGGGCCGAAGGGCCTGTCTCTGTGATGTGTGACTTCGTGTCACCGATCCTGGGAGACAAGCCGTGTGGGATAGACGTTCTTCCTGCTCCCGATGTCCTGAGTTCACAAACCCTCCCCAAAAGACCCGTCCAACCACCGGAGAACGTGGATCTACCGAGAGCAGCTCACTCCTGAGACAGACCGGTCGTGTTTTACAGGTGTGGTGTGGCCCGGCCCAGACAGGGGAATGTGGGAGACGGGTTGTCTACCCACCTCAGGCAATGTCTCGGAAGCCCGTGTCTGCTGGGATGGACGGAGGTAAGGTGTGAGACACCACTACGAGTGCTGATGTGCAGACGGTAATTCCAGGTGAGGCTTCCCATTCTCCACCTGGAGGTTGAAGGGAACTTTTGGACGATGCAGGAGCAGAATGAGACCATTCGGCCCATTGAGATCACTGCTCCATTCAGTCAGGAGTGATATTTCTCAATCCCATTCTCCCACCCTCTCCTCTAGAGGCAAGAGTGGATATCGGACTGCTGGAATATGATACTGGAGAGGTAATAACGGGGGGGGGAGGGTGGGGGGGTGATTGTTGGGTGTAGTCGAAGTATTTTGCATCTGTCTTCACTGTGGAAGACAGCAGCAGTTTGTCAGAACTTGGAGAGTGTCAGGGCAGAAGTGAGTGTTATTACTATTACACAGAAGGTGCTTGGGTAGCTGAAGGTAGATAAGTCACCTGCACCAGGTGGACACTTAGGGTTCTGAAGGAGCTGGCTCAATGGATTATGGAGGGACAAGTAATGATTGCTCAGTTAGTCTGACCTCAATGGTTCAGATGATATTGGAGGATGAGGTTTATTGATGATAATGTTCTGGAGTACTGACAGCCAGATGATAAAACAGGCCATAGTCAACATGGTTTCCTTCAGGAGATATCTTTCCTGACAAATCTGATGGGATTTGATAAGGAAATTACAGACAGGACAGACAAGGATGAGTCAGTGGATGTTTCTTATTTGGATTTCCAGAAGGTCTTTGACAAGGTCCCACTCATGAGGCTGCTTAACTGGATAAGAACCCATGGTTTTACAGGAAAGGTACTAGCATGGATGGAAGATTGGCTGACTGGCAGAAGGTAAAGAGTGGACTTTTCTGTGAGAGTCTGCAGAAGGATGTATATATATATAGATAGATATAGATGGATAGATAGAGATAGATAGATAGAGATATAGATATAGATTAAGTGAGTGGGCAAGGGTCTGGCAGATGGAGTACGATGTTGGTAAATGTGAGGTCACCCACTTTGGAAGGAAAAATGAAAGAGCAAATTGCAGCATGCTGCTGAGCTGTGCTTGTGCATGAATCACAAAAGGTTGGTTTGCAGGTACAGCCGGCCATCAAGCAGGGAAATGGGATGTTGGCCTTTATTGCTGGAGAGATTGAATTCAAGAGCAGGGAGGTCATGCTGCAACTGTACAGGGTACTGGTGAGGCCGCACCTGGAGTACTGTGTGCAGTTCTGGTCTCCTTACTTGAGGAAGGATATGCTGGCTTTGGAAGCGGTGCAGAGGAGGTTCACCAGGATGATTCCAGACATGAGGGGGTTAGACTACGAGGAGCGATTGAGTTGCCTGGGAATGTACTCTCTTGAATTCGGAAGAATGAGAGGAAATCTTATAGAAGCATGTAAAATTATGAAAGGCATAGATAAGACAGAGGCAAGAAAGTTGTTTCCACTGGTAGCTGAGATTAGAACTAGTGGACATAGCCTCAAGATTCAGGGAGAATATTTTGGACGGAGACGAGGAGGAACTGCTTTTCTCAAAGAGTGGTGAATCTGTGGAATTCTCTGCCCAATGAAGCAGTGGAGGCTACCTCAGTAAATATGTTTAAGATAAGGTTGGATGGATTTTTACATAGCGTGGGAATTAAGGATTATGGGGGAAGGCAGGTAGGAGGAGATGAGTCCATGATCAGATCACCATGATCTGATTGAATGGCGGAGGAGGCTCGATGGGCCAGATGGACTACTCCTGCTCCTATTTCTCATGTTGATTATGTTTATGATCTTTATTGTCACCTTTCTGTCAGCGTAAACCAGTCTGGTATTCTCCTCCGGTCTCCCTCATTAACAAGGCATTTTCACCCAAAGAACTGCAGCTCAATGGAAGCATTTTGTTGGTCATTTTTCTGCATCATCTTCCATAAGAGACTGTTGTGCTTGCAAATCCCAGGAGATCAACATATTCTGAGATACTCAAACCACCCCATCTGGCACCAACAATCACTCCACAGTCAAAGTCACTTTGATCACATTTCCTCCCCTTTCTAATGATTGGTCTGAACAGCAACTGAACCTCTTGACCGTGCCTGCATGCTTTGCTGCATTGAGTTGCTGCCACATGATTGGCTGATTAGATATTTTCATTATTGAGCAGATGTACAGGTGTACCGAACATGGGTCCCTGAGTGCATTTGAGACAGAGGTTGAAAGGTTCAAGATATGTAAGGGGTTAAGAGTTACCTCAAAGATGTTGTGACACAGGAGCAGAATTAAGACATTCAGACGATCAAGTCTACTCTGTCATTCCATCATGGCTGATTTACTATCCTTCTCAACTACGCTATTCTACCTTCTCCCATAACTTCTGATGCCCATACTAATCAACAACCTGAGGTTGTGCCCTCTGGTCCCAGACATCCGCACCATTGGTAACATCCTCTCCACATCCACTCTATCTAAGCTGTTCAATATTCGATAGGTTTCAATGGGATCTCCCCTCATTCTTCTAAACTCCAGCGAGTACAGGCCCAGAGCCATCAAACACTCCTGATACGTTAACCCTTTCATTCACAGAACCTCCTCTGGGCCCTCTCAGATGCCCGCACAATTTTTCTTAGATGAGGGGCCCAAAACTGCCCATAGTACTCTGTGCAGTCTGACCAATGCCTTTTAAAGGCTCACCATTGCTGTATTCTTGTCCTCTGAAAACGAATGCTAATGCTATATTTGCCTTCCTTACCACTGATTCAAATTCCAAGCTAACATTTAGGGCAGGGTGTCCCAACCTGGGGTCCACAGACACCTCGGTTAATCGTAGGGGTGGGGATCCCCTGCTTTTGAGAATCCTGCACAAGGACTCCCAAGTCCCTTTGCACCTCCTTCACCATTTAGAAAACAGTCCATACTTCTACCAAAGTGCATGTCCATACGCTTCCCAAGATTGTATTCTGTCTGCCACTTCTTTGAGGAAAGAGAAGCAGAATAAAGGGTGTAAAGGTAGGAAGGTAGAAGGGCTAAAGTGGGTGTACTTCAGTGCAAGTAGCATCAGGAACAAAGGTGATGAACTGAGAGCTTGGATACATACATGGAATTATGATGTAGTGGCCATTACGGAGACTCGGCTGGCACCAGGGCAGGAATGGATTCTCAATATTCCTGGATTTCAGTGCTTTAAAAGGGATAGAGGGGGTGAAGGGGAGGAAGGGTGGCATTACTGGTCAGGGATACTATTACAGCTGCAGAAAGGGTGGGTAATGTAGCAGGATCCTTTTTTGAGTCAGTATGGGTGGAAGTCAGGAACAGGAAGGGAGCAGTTACTCTACTGGGGATATTCTGTAGGCCCCCTGGTGGCAGCAGAAATACCGAGGAGCAGATTGGGAGGCAGAGTTTGGAAAGGTCCAAAAATAACAGGGTTGTTATCATGGGGGACTTTAACTTCCCTAGTATTGATTGGCACTTGATTAGTTCCAAGGGTTTAGCTGGGGCAGAATTTGTTAAGTGTGTCCAGGATGGATTCCTGTCTCAGTATGTTGACAGGCCGACTAGGGGGAATGCCATACTAGATCTAGTATTAGGTAACGAACCGGGTCAGGTCACAGATCTCTCAGTGGGTGAGCATCTGGGGGACAGTGATCACTGCTCCCTGGTCTTTAGCATTATCATGGAAAAGGATAGAATCCGAGAGGACAGGAAAATTTTTAATTGGGGAATGGCAAATTATGAGGCTATAAGGCTAGAAATTGCGGGTGTGAATTGGGATGATGTTTTTGCAGGGAAACGTACTATGGACATGTGGATGATGTTTAAGGTTCTCTTGCAGGTTGTTAGGGATAAATTTGTCCCGGTGAGGAAGATAGAGAATGGTAGGGTGAAGGAAACATGGGTGACAAGGGAGGTGGAAAATCTAGTCAGGTGGAAGAAGGCAGCATACATGAGGTTTGGGAAGCAAGGATCAGATGGGTCTATTACGGGATATAGTGTAGCAAGAAAGGAGCTTAAGAAGGGGCTGAGAAGAGCAAGAAGGGGGCATGAGAAGGACTTGGCGAGTAGGGTAAAGGAAAACCCCAAGGCATTCTTCAATTATGTGAAGAACAAAAGGGGGACAGGAGTGAAGGTAGGACCGATTAGAGATAAAAGTGGGACGATGTGCCTGGAGGCTGTGGAAGTGAGCGAGGTCCTCAATGAATACTTCTCTTCGGTATTCACCACTGAGAGGGAACTTGATGACCGTGAGGACAATATGAGTGAGGTTGATGTTCTGGAGCATGTTCATATTAAGGGAGAGGAGGTGCTGGAGTAGTTAAAATACATTACGACGGATAAGTCCCCAGGGACTGACGGAATATTCCCCAGGCTGCTCCACGACTTGAGCGAAGAGATTGCTGAGCCTCTGGCTAGGATCTTTATGTCCTCGTTGTCCACAGGAATGGTACTGGAGGATTGGAAGGAGGTGAATGTTGTCCCCTTGTTCAAAAAAGGTAGTAGGGATAGTCCGGGTAATTATAGACCAGTGAGCCTTACGTCTGTGGTGGGAAAGCTGTTGGAAAAGATTCTTAGAGATAGGATCTATGGGCATTTAGAGAATCATGGTCTGATCAAGGACAGTCAGCATGGCTTTGTGAAGGGCAGATCATGCCTAACAAGCCTGATAGAGTTCTTTGAGGAGGTGACCAGGCATATAGATGAGGGTAGTGCAGTGGATGTGATCTACATGGATTTTAGTAAGGCATTTGACAAGGTTCCACACGGTAGGCTTGTTCAGAAAGTCAGAAGGCATGGGATCCAGGGAAGTTTGGCCAGGTGGATTCAGAATTGGCTTGCCTGCAGAAGGCAGAGGGTTGTGGTGGAGGGAATACTTTCAGATTGGAGGGTTGTGACTAGTGGTGTCCCACAAGGATCTGTTCTGGGACCTCTACTTTTTGTGACTTTTATTAATGACCTGGATGTGGGGGTAGAAGGGTGGGTTGGTAAGTTTGCAGACGACACAAAGGTTGGTGGTGTTGTAGGTAGTGTAGAGGATTGTCGAAGATTGCAGAGTGACATTGATAGGATGCAGAAGTGGGCTGAGAAGTGGCAGATGGAGTTCAAACTGGAGAAGTGTGAGGTGGTACACTTTGGAAGGACAAACTCCAAGGCAGAGTACAAAGTAAATGGCAGGATACTTGGTACTGTGGAGGAGCAGAGGGATCTGGGGGTACATGTCCACAGATCCCTGAAAGTTGCCTCACAGGTAGATAGGGTAGTTAAGAAAGCTTATGGGGTGTTAGCTTTCATAAATCGAGGGATAGAGTTTAAGAGACGTGATGTAATGATGCAGCTCTATAAAACTCTAGTTAGGCCACACTTGGAGTACTGTGTCCAGTTCTGGTTGCCTCACTATAGGAAGGATGTAGAAGCATTGGAAAGGGTACAGAGGAGATTTACCAGGATGCTGCCTGGTTTAGAGAGTATGGATTATGATCAGAGATTAAGGGAGCTAGGGCTTTACTCTTTGGAGAGAAGGAGGCTGAGTGGAGACATGATAGAGGTGTACAAGATATTAAGAGGAATAGACAGAGTGGACAGCCAGTGCCTCTTCCCCAGGGCACCACTGCTCAGTACAAGAGGACATGGCTTTAAGGTAAGGGGAGGGAAGTTCAAGGGGGATATTAGAGGAAGGTTTTTCACTCAGTATTTTCAGGAGTATTTGTGATTGCAGAATGTCCTGCCAATGTTGCAACAACTACGATTCTTTGTCACATTTGTGACGAGTATACACTAAAATCTCAAGGACGGAAATTGACTCCTCTTATTAAGAAAGCCTTTACTGTTCTTTGGGTGGAAAATTGGTGATTCAGACAAAGCCCGGGCTCCTCACGTTATTGCACAACATGCGCTGTCCATCGTAAAGCTTGGCTCGGAGGTGCTCGGAAGTCAATTCTGTGCTGTCCTGATGATATGGCGGGAGCAGAAGGATCATGTGACAGACTGCTACGTCCGTCTGACCAGCGTGTCTGGTGTCTCGGCTAAAAACAAGAAATCCATTGAGTGCCCCAATCTCCCTTCATCAACCTGCAGACACCCTCACACAAACACACAACCAAAACACACCCTCACACACAACCTATAACTTGTTGCCACAGGTGGCTGTGGAGGCCAAGTCACTGGGTATATTTAAGGCAGAGATTGATGGATTGGTCAGGGATGAAGGGATATGGGGAGAAGGCAGGAGATTGGGGCTGAGAGGAAAAAATGGTTCAGCTATGTTGGAATGCTAGAGTAGACTTGATGGGCCAAATGGCCTAATTCTGGTCTTACATTTTATGGTCAATGTCAGGAAAGCCAGGAGCTGATTACAGACTATAGGAGGAAACCGGAGGTACATGAGCCAGTCCTCATTTGGGCATCAGAGGCAGAGGGAGTCAGTTCGGTAAAAATTCCTTGGCATTATCATATCAGGGGATCTGTTCTGGGACCGG
The DNA here is from genome assembly GCF_048418815.1 of Hemitrygon akajei. Lineage (NCBI taxonomy): Eukaryota > Metazoa > Chordata > Chondrichthyes > Myliobatiformes > Dasyatidae > Hemitrygon > Hemitrygon akajei. Next base: position 163,382,811 of record NC_133124.1, read on the forward strand.
CATGTAAGCGTCATCACAAAGGCTCAACTTCACCTCTACTTTCTTACTTGTGTAGATTCACTTGTCACCAAAAACTGAGAAAGTTCTAACGATGTAGAGTGGAGAACATTCCAGCTGGTTGCATGGCAGCCTGGTGTGGAAACACCAATGCCCAAGGACGGAAAATGCTGAAGAAAGTGGTGGATACAGTCCAGTCCATCACAGGCATTCCCAGGAATGGGCACATTTACAAGGAACACTGCCACAAGGAAACAGCGTCCATCATCAAAGACCCTCACGGTCCTGCCAACACCCTCATCTCACTGATACAATCAGGCAGAAGGGTCAGAAGCCTTTGGTCCCACACCACCAGCTTCAGGAACAGGTATTACCTTTCAACTATCAGACTCCTGTACCGGCGTGGATAACTTCAGCCTGAACTGATTCTACCACCTACAGGCTCACGTTCAAGGACTCTTTGCAACTCAAGATCTGAGTATTACTGTTTACCTTATTCATTTTCCTTTGAAAACTTTCATTTAACACTTACATAGCTCCTCGGGTTAATAAACCCTTTCAGCGTTTGAGGGGCTTCCACACCTGACTCAGCCACTCTGTGTGCAGGAGCAGAAGGAGCCCAGACTGTGATCCTCTGGGATGGGGAGAGTGTGTTTGCTGGTGAGAGCAGCACTGGATGGGGGAAGGATCATCCGTTTGGTGGGGGGAGCACATCTGAGCTGGAGAGAGTGACCGGTTTTAAGGGAGCTGGAAGGAAGTACCTCAGGGCCAATGAGGGAGCATCGGGGGAGGGAGCACCTCTGAGCCAAAGAGGGAGTGGCTGTGGGCTGGGTACAGCAACAGGTAGGCAGCAGGGCCACGAATGGTGGAGACCTCATTTAGATCCCTCCAGACCATTACTTCACATAAGCCATTGGGTGGGAGCGATACACGGTGGGGACAAGGTGTGGCCAAGCGGATTGACATGGCAAGGCAGATGTTGTCTATGGGGGACTTTGAAAAGATGTCACCTTGTAGCTAGTCTGGAAGGTGAGAACACGTGGGATCGAGGGTGAGATAAGGAAATGGACACAATATTGGCCTTGGTGGTTAAGAGTTGCGATGGGAATGGAGTTCCTCTAAAGTGGGGGCCTGTGACCAATGGTGTACTGAAGGGATTGTGCAGTGTCCCTCTTCAAATAAGTTTACCCGATCAACGAAGTTGGTGAGGTAGTGCACAGTGAAGAGGGTTATCTCAGAATACACGGAATTCCAGATGACCTGGGGAACAGGGCCAAGGGATGGCAGCTGGAGTTAAACTCGAAAACTTTGCATCTAGTGATCATTATGCCATTAGCTTGGACTGACACCTTGCACTATTGTCCAGTTTATTATTTATTGTAATGCCTGCACTGTTTTTCTGCACTTTATGCAGTCATGTGTACGTCTGTAGTCTAGTGTAGCTTTCTCTGTGTTTTTTATTATTACGTAGTTCAGTCTAGTTTTTTGTACTGTGTCATGTAAACCATGGTCCTGAAAAACGTTGTCTCATTTTTACTATGTACTGCACCAGCAGTTATGGTCGAAATGACAATAAAAGTGACTTGACTTGAATTTCAAGGCAATGCAAGAGAACACTTAAGAAAGAAACAAGGAAGGCTAAAAGAAGGCATGAGGCTGCTCCAACAGACCAAGTCGCAGGAGAATCCTAAGGGCTTCTACAGACACAGTATGTTCAGAGCAAAAGGATTGCAAAGGACAAAATTGGTACACTGCGAGATCACAATGGTAATCTAGGCTTGAAGCCAAAAGAAACGGGGAGATCTGAAATTGATTTTACACATCTGTATCAACTTGGGAGATGGACACAGAGTTGAAAGAAGTGAGGCTAAGCAGCAGTGAGGTCCTGAACCCTGTACAGATTACAGAGGAGGTGCTCACTCCTCACAAGGTATTCCCTCGGATCCTGTGGAATGCAAGTGCTGAAACTGCAGGGGTCCCAGTTAAATCATCCTTAATGACAGGTGAGGTACCAGATGAGTGAAGAATAGCTGATGCTGTTCTGCTGCTTACGAAAGGCTATAAGAATGAACCAGGAAATTATAGGCCGCTGAGTCTGACATCAGTAGTGGGAAAGTTATCAGACGGTATTCTTAGGGACCAGGTATATGAGTATTTAATAGACGGGATTGATTAGGGATAGTCAGGATGGCTTTGTGTGTGGTAGGTTGTGTCTAACCAATCTTACAGAGTTTTTTGAGGAAGTTACCAGGAAAGTTGATGAAGACAAGGGAGTGGATGTTATCTACGTGGACTTCAGCAAGGCCTTTGACAAAGTCCCACATGGGACATTGGTCAAGACGATTCCATTACTTGAGATTGAAGATGAGGTAGTAAATTGGATTATGGAAGAAGCCAGAGATTGGTAACAGATAGTTTCCTCTGTGACTAGTGGACTGCTGTAGGGATCGGTGATGTGTCTGTTGTTGTTTGTCATCCGTATCAACATTCTGAATGATAATGTGGTAAACTGGATCAGCAAATTTGCAGATGACACCAAGATTTGTGTTGTAGTGGACAGAGAGGAAGACGATCATAGCCTGCAGTGGGATCCGTACCAGCTGGAAAAATGGGATGAAAAATGGCAGATGGAATTTCATGCAGACAAGTACGAGGTGTTGAATTTTGGTAGGACCAACCAGGGTACGTGTTACATTGAATGATCGGGCAATGAGGAGTGTGGTGGAACAAAGGGGTCTGGGAATGCACAACCATAATTCATTGAAAGTGTGTGTTGCAGGAAGATAGGGTCCTAAAGAAAGTATTTGGCATATTGGCCTTCATCGATCAAAATAATGAGCACAGGAGATGGGTTGCTATGTTCAAGTTTACAGAGAAAAATTACAGGATGTTGCCAGGACAGGAGACATCAGTTACAAGAAAAGATTGAGTCAGTTATAACTTTATTCCTTGTAACATAGAAGACTGAGGGGAGATTTGATGGATGTATACAACATTATGAGGGGTATAGATAGGGTAAATGCAAACAGGTTCTTTCCACTGAGATTGGGTGACATGACAACTGGAGGTCATGGGTTAAGGGTGAAAAGTGAAATGTTGAAGGGGAACATGAGGGGAAACCACTTCACTGAGGGAGGTGAGAGTGTGGAACAAGCTGCTGGCAAAAGTGGTGAATGCGATTTTGATTTCAATGTTTACGGGCCTGTTTCTGTGCTTTAGCTTTCTATGACTCCATGATGCTAAGTGTGAGGTGTTGATTTTGGGAAGATATCCCAGGGCAGGGTGCAGACAAAAATGTCAGGGAAATGGAGTTTGTAGATCAGACAGACTTATACATAACACACAAAATAAACATTGACATTTGAACAAGTTCAGAATCAGATCTGGTTCATTATCACTGAGATACACATGACATTTTTTTCTGTTGAAGCACCAACGCAGTGGAATACATAAAAAAGTACATAAGAATTGTGTAAAAAGTAGATAGTGCAAAAAGGGAGATCATAGTGAGCTGGTGTTCATGGGTTCACGGACCATTCAGACATCTGATGAACATTAGGAAGCTGTTCTAAAACTGTTCTTTAATTTGTAGAGAAATAAACCACAGTAACAGACTCTCCTGATGAACCTGCTCTGCTAAATCACACCCGTCTGACCAATTAACCCATTCATCTGGGTGTCTTTGGAAGGTGGGAGGAAACCAGAAACCTGAGCACCCGTTGGATCCCGTACGGAGATGGGGAGAACATACATCTCCTTACAGACGGTGCTGGGAATCGAACCGGTGTCCCTGGCTCTGTAATAGTGCCCCGCTACCCGTTATGCTACTGTTCTGTCCATGATGAGTGTCCGTCCTCAGGCTCTGCTACCTCCTCCCTCACAGCAGCAATGAGGAGAGGGCGTGGTGAGCAAGGCGACTTAGACCATAAGATAGAGGAACAAATTAGGCCATTCGGTTCTTCAAATCCGCTCCATCGTTTGATCATGACTGATCCATTTCCCTCTCGACTCCATTCGCTTGCCTTCCTCCCGTAATCTTTTATGCCCTGACTTATCAAGAACCTATGAGCCTCTGCCTTAAATACACCCAGTGACCTGGCCTCCACAGCCCCCTGTGGCAATAAATTCCACAGATTCACCACCTTCTGGCTGAAGAAATTCCTCCCGATCTCTGTTCTAAATGGACAACCCTGAGGTTCTGCCCTCTGGTCCTAGGCTCCCTCACTATAGGAAACATCCTCTCCATACCCACTCCATCTTGGCCTTTCAACATTCAATAGGATTCAGTGAGATCCTCCCACACCTTCTATTTCCCTGAATTCCAGCAAGTACAGGCTCAGAGCCAAACTTTCCTCATTTGAGAAGCCTTACATTGCTGGGATCAATTTCCTGAACCCCCTTTGAACCCTCCCAACATCAGCACATCCTTTCTTAGATAAGGGGCACAAAAGTGCTCACAATAATCCGAATGAGGCCTCACCAGAGCCTTATAAAGCCTCAGCATTACATCCCTGCTTTAATAGTCTAGTCCTCTCGAAATGAATGCTAAAATTGCATTTGCCTTCCTTCCCACCGATTCCATCTGCAAGTTAACCTTGGGAATCCTGCACAAGGACTAGCATGTCCTTTTGCACCTCATTTTTTCCCATTTTCTCTCCATTTGGAAAATTGTCATTTCTTTGCCTATTCTCAGAATCAATCCAAGTCCTTCTGCACCCTCTCTCCTTCCACAATTCTACCTGTCCCTCCACATGTCTTTGTATCATCCACAAACTTGGCCACAAAGCCAGCAATTCTGTCAGCCAAATCACTGATATACAATGTACAGAGAAGTAGACCCAAAACTGACCCCTGAGGAACGGCAGCCAATCAGAAAAGGACCTCTTAATTCCCACTCTTTGCCCCCTTCCAATAGCCAAAGCTCTATCCATGCTCGTATTTCTCCTGAAATGCCATGCACTCTTGCTAAGCTCGCTTACCTTCATACTTCAACTTTTCCTTCCTTGTGGCTGTTGTAGTTGCCCTCTGTTGGTTTTTTCAAACGTTTCCCAGTTCCACTTGGTGGTAAGTTTCACCTCACTAGGACCTTAAAGGAGACACATTTGCAAATTGATAGTCGACAGTGATTGGGTAATCAGGTAATGAACAGCAGCTAATAGAAAGAAGTTGGGGTCAAGCAGGCTGGAGTCTTTGGAGTTGGGAGCTGAGAGGCTCTGGCGTGAAGAGGCTGAGTAAGTGACCCAGGTGTGGGGAGGGGGAGCAGTGAGAAGTCGCAGGTAAGACCTTCCTTAAGATGTTTTATTTTGCTGTTGACCTTTGACATTGTTTCAGTGCAGACAGGAAGGTAGTGTTGGATTAGAGTAACATTGTTCTTTTTCTTCCAGTTTGCTTATAATGTTTATATAATCACCTGTACGAGTAATTGTTCATTGAGTTTTCAGTAACAGTAGTACAGGTGATTCTGTACTTTTCCAGAAGCTCCTTTGCAGTGTGTGTCATACAATTGAACCCGACCAGTTGATAGGTTATTCTGTATCACTCGAAACTCTCCAGTCTGAGCTACTTCTGGTAAAAATGATAATCTCTTTGTTCATTGTCTTTCTTTGCCTCTACCTTCCTTACAGTAGACCAAGCTGAGAACCATTATTTTGTTTTGTTATCAACACAGAATAAACAGAGGAGAGGGTCCAGAGAAAGTTCATGAGAATGAGAAAAAAAAGTGTTAATATATCAGGAGCATTTGATGATTCTGGGCCTGTTCTCACTGGAGCTTAAAAGAAAGGAGTTTTGAAAAGTATCAAAGGTTGAGATAGAGTGGACATACAGAGAACGTTTTCTACAGTGGAGCCTTCGATCAGAGGGCACAGCCTCAGAATACAAGGATGTCCTTTTAGAAAAGAGATGATGAGGAATTTATTTAGGCAGAAGTTGGTGAATCTGTAGAAATTTATGGCCAAGTCATTGGGTAAACTTTAGCTGAATTTAACAGATCTTTGATTAGGAAATTACCGAAGATTACGGGGGCAGGCAGGCGAATGCAGTAGAGAGAGAAAATAAATCTGCCATCTTGGAATAGCAGAGCAGAGAGGCTTAATTCAGCTCCTCTGTTTGTGTGTTGATATATTTATTCATTTATATCTGCTGCTTTATCTATTTATGTACTGACTGAGATACAGAGCAAAATAGGCTCTTCGAGGAGTTCGGCCCAGCAAGAATCCTAGCCCAATCACGGGACAGTTTACAATGACCAATCAACCTACCAACCGGTTCCCTTTTGGACTCTGGGTGGAGACCAGAGCACCCGGAGGAAACCCACAGGGTCACAAGGACAACGTACAAGCTCCTTCCTGATAGCGGTGGGAATTGATCCTGGGTCACCTGTACTGTAAAGCGTTGTGCTAACCACCACACTATGGTGCTGTCCTCATGTCTTATGGTCTTGTCTCACCATCTCACCGTCTCCCCGATGACGATATCTGCAGTTTGTGCACCCAGTAGCTACTTGGGACAGTAGTTTGACAGGGGCTGGAGAACTGGAATGGGTGCTGAATGTTCCACCGTTTCAATGTTTGAGAATTGATAGAAGGAGATTAAAGGTGATTGGATCCATTGAGTGTGTATGGGTAAAACTCATCACAATAAAGATGCAATCATTCTGATTGTATCAGGGCTTTTGTCGTGGTTGATTTCAGTTACTCCAATATACACTGCTCCTTCGTGGAAGAGATTGCTCCGTAGTGCAAGAGATCAGACAGGACAGAATTTGGTAGATTCATCCAGGAGTGTCTCTTAAAACATAGGTGAGGTGAGGTGGACCTGCTGTTGAGTAATAAGCCTGGCCAGACTGACACATTCCCATGGGAGAATTGTCAGGCGAACACTAACCACAAGTTTTAAGATATCTAACAATAAGGGCAAGTACAAATCATGCGAGAGTACTAGATTAGAGCACGGCAAATTACAAGACTACTCAGCAGGAACCAGGGATAATTAACTGGGAACAGTAGTTTTTAGACAAGTTCACATCTGACCTGTGGAGGGTGTTAAAAAACCAACTTCACAGAGTACAGGACAGGTATGCTCCATGTCAGGAGGACAGGGATGTCAAGGTCAGGGAATCTTGGATGTTGAGAGAAGTGGTGAATTTAGTCAAAAAGAAAAGGAAGCGTAGGTAAGGTTTAGGAAGCCAGATTCCATAATTCTCCTGTTTTTCTCTCCCTCCTTTTTTAAAAAGTGGGGTTACATTAGCCACCCTCCAACCCTCAGGAACTAATCCAGAATCTAAGGAGTTTTGAAAAATTATCACTAATGTATCCACTATTTCTTGGGCTACTTCCTTAAGCACTCTGGGATGCAGACCATCTGGCCCTGGGGATTTATCTGCCTTTAATCCCTTCAATTTACCTAACACCACTTCCCTACCAACATGTATTTCCCTCAGTTCCTCCATCTCACTAGACCCTCGGTCCCTTACTATTTCCGGAAGATTATTTATGTCCTCCTTAGTGAAGAAAGAACCAAAGTAGTTACCGTAGATTCCGGACTACAGAGCGCACCTGATTAAAAGCCGCTGGCTCTAATTTTAGAAATAAAATCAATTTTTTAATTGTAAAGGCCGCACCGGATTTTCGGCCGCAGGTGTCCCACGGTGTAATATGAGATATTTACACAGAAAGATATTACACGTGAGGATTTTTTAACTTTTAATTAAATCCATATGGTAACAAAAACAAATACATATTGCAAATGCTTTTTTTCGAACCGTGCCCGTAACGCAGCTACTTTTAAATATACGTTGCGTATACTTCTTTACTGAACAACATTCCAATATCTCCTAACGACTGGTAAAAAATATATATACTGCAGCCTACCAGGAAAAGTTATTGATCGCCTTTAACTTAAAAGCAGCGTTTTCGCTCCGCCGCTCGACCCCCTCCTTTCCGTTTATTCACAAACGGCGTTTTCCCACAAGACACCGCGAAACCGGGTGTGACGTCATAGCATCCCGCGATGTAGTACAGAAAACAAATATAGTTAAAACTCTTCTAACTTTAACTAGAAAATGAATTACTAAGCGAAAATATTATAAACTAAATAACTGCCATAAGGCAGCACAATGCTTCGAGTGTTGTCCATGTTGATGAGGGTGAGTACAAATGACTGATTTACAATAATTTAATTGTGAAAGTGCGCTTGATTTATCGTACAATTTCATTGCACCTCTGTGAACTACTCATCAATTTTAATGGTCTACTGTTATGAGGCAAAATGTTTACGAGGCGGCATGAAAAAAATAATCTATTAGCCGCTCCGTATTAAAGGCCGCAAAGTTCATAGCTGTTCAAAATGTGGGAAAAAAGTAGCGGCTTAAAATCCGGAATCTACGGTATTCAATTGGTCTGCCATATCTTTGTTCCCTATGATCAATTCACCTGTTCCTGTTTGTAAGGGACCTACATTTGTCTTGACCAATCTTTTTCTTTTCACATATCTATAAAAGCTTTTACAGTTAGATTTATGTTCCCTGTCAGCTTTCGCTCATAATCTTTCTTCCCTTTCCTAATTAAGCCCTTGTGTCTCTGAATTTCTCCCAGTCCTCAGGTGTGCCACTTTTTTTTGCTAATTTATATGTTTCTTCTTTGGACTTGATACTATCCCTAATTTCCCTTGTCAGCCACGGGTGCACTACCTTCCCTGGTTTATTCTTTTGCGATCTTTAAACGCTTGCCATTGCATATCCACCGTCAACCCTTTAAGTATCATTTGCCAGTCTATCTTAGCTAATTCACGTCTCATACCTTCAAAGTTTCCCATCTTTAAGTTCAGGACCTTTGTTTCTGAATTAACTATGTCACTCTCCATCTTAATGAAGAATTCCACCATATTATGGTCACTCTTACCCAAGGTGCCTTGCACGACAAGATTGCTAACTAACCCTTCCTCATTGCTCAATACCCAATCTAGAATGGCCTGCTCTCTAGTTGATTCCTCGACACGTTGTTTCAGAAAACCATCCCACATACATTCCAAGAAATCCTCTTCCTCAGCACCCTTACCAATTTGATTCACCCAATCTATATGTAGATTGAAGTCACCCATTATAACTACTGTTCCTTTATTGCACGCATTTCTAATTTCCTGTTTAATGCCATCCCCAACCTCACTACTACTGTTAGGTGGCCTGTACACAACTCCCACCAGCGTTTTCTGCCCCTTAGTGTTATGCAGCTCTACCCATATCGATTCCACATCCTCCAGTCTAATGTCCTTCCTTTCTATTGTGCTAATCTCCTCTCTAACCACCAATGCTACCCCACCTCCTTTTCTTTTCTGTCTATCCCTCCTGAATATTGAATATCCCTGGATGTTGAGCTCCCATCCTTGGTCACCCTGGAGCCACGTCTCTGTGATCCCAACTATATCATATTCATTAATAACTATCTGCACATTCAATTCATCCACCTTGTTACGAATGCTCCTCGCATTGACACACAAAGCCTTCAGGCTCGTTTTTACAACACTTTTAGCCCTTATACAATTATGTTGAAAAGTGGCCCTTTTTGCCTTTTGCCCTAGATTTGCCTGCCTGCCACTTTTACTTTTCACCTTACTACTTTTTGCTTCTACCCTCATTTTACACCCCACTGTCTCTCTGTACTTGTTCCCATCCCCCTGCCATATTAGTTTAAATCCTCCTGAACAGCAGTAGCAAACGCTCCTCCTAGGACATTGGTTCCAGTCCAGCCCAGGTGCAGACCGTCCTGTTTATACCGGTCCCACCTCCCCTAGAACTGGTTCCAATCCCCAGAAATTTGAATCCCTCCCTTTTGCACCATTTTTCAAGCCACGTATTCATCTGAAATATCCTCCTATTTCTACTCTGACTAGCACGTGCCGCTGGTAGTAATCCAGAGATTATTACCTTGGTAGTCCTACTTTTTAGTTTATCTCCAAACTCCCTAAATTCACCTTGTAGGACCTCATCCCACGACCACTGGCTGTTCACCCACCCATTCCAGAATGTCCTGCAGCCGCTCAGAGACATCCTTGACCCTTGCACCAGGGAGGCAACATACCACCCCGGAGTCTCGTTTGCGGCCGCAGAAACGCCTATCTATTCCCCTTACAATCGAATCCCCTATCACTATAGCTCTCCCATTCCTTTTCCTTCCCTCCTGTGCCACAGAGCCACCCATGGTGCCATGAACTCGGCTGCTGCTGCCTTCCCCTGATGAGACATCTGCCCCAACAGTATCCAAAACAGTATATCTGTTTAGGAGACAGAGATAACGGGGGATTTGGAATGTGTACCGTCCAATGAAGGGAGAGTTTTTTCTTGTTCTGTGCCTGAGAACGAGGTGTCTGGGTCTTTTGTTTGACGAGAGATGAAGAGAGAAGACGCCAGAAAGGAAAGGTCGTAGACAGCAGGACAGAGTGGACTTGGAGTGGAGCCAGGAGTCAACGGAGCCCGGGGAAATCGATGGAGGACCAGCGGGAGGAAACTGTGAGCTCCAACGTGCACATTGGACTGTTTCATTAAAATGGGCCCTTTTCTTTTTGTTTTACTTTACTAACCCTTTAGTCAAATCAAGAATTAAAGAGCTAAATCATTTAACTGCACATGGTGAACTCTGTTATTTTGTGGTACTGATTTGTAACGGGGGAACAGATCACACAGATCCACACAAACAAGAGGTTTTACACCTCAGGTTTCACACATCTGGTGGAGCCGGAGACTGTCTTCCCTAGACTAACACCGCCAGCCCAACCTGAGGGTTACACATGATAAATATCGAGAAAAATAAATACACTGATGGTTCGTCAGTGATTGAGAGGAGATTCAAATGTTCCTTTTCTGGAACTGAGGGTATTGACCAGGTTACGTATCACTGCAACTTGAAGGTCGCTATCTGGGAGCAGTAAAGGTGTATATATGGAACTAACAAACTTCAGTCCTGCCCGTCTGCTGAAGAGTACTCATTGGCTATGTGGTTACTGGATCTACCCCCGTCTGTCGGGCATCTTCCCTGAGAACGAGGGGTAGTGGAAAGAGCATTGGCCCTGGAAGGGCTGCTGTTGCCTTGCCTACTCAATACTCCACATGCAATACTTGCAATATTTAAACTTGGCGTTTAAGTTCCTTGCCATACACATCAACGATGATCTCACGTGGTCTGTACATATCGGGTGTGTGGTGAAAAATGCACAACTGCGCCTCTTTCACCTCAGACGGTTGAAGAGGTTCGGTATGGGCCCCCAAATCCTAAGAACATGCAACAGGGACACAATTGAGAGCATCCTGACAGGCTGCATCACTGCCTGGTATGGGAACTGTACCTCCCTCAATCACAGGACTCTGCAGAGAGTGGTGCGGGCAGCCCAGTACATCTGTAAATGTGAACTTCCCACTGTTTCAGTGACAGGTGTGTAATAAGGGCCCAAAGGATCATTGCAGACCCAAGTCACCACAACTACAAACTGTTCCAGCTGCTACCATCTGGGAAGTGGTACCGCAGCATAAAAGCCAGGACCAACAGGCTCCGGGACAGCTTCTTCCACCAGGCCATCAGACTGATTAATTCACACTGACACCATTGTATTTCTGTCCTGTTATACAGACTATTTATTACAAATGACTATAAATGCACACTGCACATTTAGACAGAGATGTAATGTAAAGATTTTTACTCCTCACGTATGTGAAGGGTGTAAGAAATAAAGTCAATTCAATTCACCACCTCACCACCCTCTGGTCTGGTGGCACCAGAGATCCAAAACTGATTCTGGATGATTGCAGAGGGACTAAAGTGGGAAGGGTAGCAAGGGTGTGGGGAAGATGAAATATGAAGGTAAGCTGGCTGATAATATGCAAATTGTACCAAATGATTTCCCCCCGGTATACATTCAATAATGGAGGCTGGTAACCAGAACACTAGAACAGATATTGGAGTGGTTGTGGGGAGAGATGTTAAGCCGAAATACAAAGACAGGAATTGAAAGACTGAGCATCTTGGGAGTAATATTGAGTTTCATCTATTTCACTGTAAGGAATATCATAGGAAAGGTGGATGAACAGAGAGCATGGATCAACACGTGGAAGTATGTCATTGTAGCCATTAGCCGTTGGTATAATGGGGGCAGGACTGGCAGCTCAATGCTCCAGTGTTTTGTTGTTTACAGAGGGTCTAAAGAGGGGGGGTAGCATTATTAGTGAGGGAAAATGTCATGGCAGTGCTCAGACAGGACAGACTGGGGGACTTGTCTACTGATGCTGTGTGTATGGAA